>NW_027327837.1:1042758-1390345 GCF_047675955.1 Chlorocebus sabaeus
CCTTCCAAATATCACCTTGCAAATTCGACAAGAAAAGTCTTAATGAAAGGCTTCTTGAGGGGAAATGTGTAACTCTGTGGGCTGATTTAACCGAACACAAAGCCATTTCTCAGAAAGCTTCTTTCCAGTTTTTAATGAAGAGACTTCTTTTTCACCGTAGACCTCTATGTGCTTCCAAATGTCACTTTCAAAATTCCACAAGAACAGTCTTAGCGAAAGGCGTCTTGAGGGGTAAGCCGTAACTCTGTGAGATGAATTAAGGAACACAAAGCCATTTCTGAGAAAGCTTCTTTCCAGTTTTTAACTGAAGATGTTTTCTTTTTCAGCAAAGCCCTCTATGGGCTTCCAAATATCACTTCGCAAATTCCAAAAGAACACTCTTAGCGAAAGGCTTCATGAGGGGAAAGCTGTAACTCTGTGAGATGAATTAACGGAACACAAAGCCGTTTTTCAGAAAGCATCTTTGCAATTTTTAACTGAAGATATTTCCTTTTTCACCATAGCCCTCTATGGGCTTCCAAATATCACTTTGCAATTTCCACAAGAACAGTCTTAACGAAAGACTTATTGAGGGGAATGCTGTAACTCTGAGATGAATTAAGAGAATACAAGGCCGTTTCTCAGAAAGCTTCTTACAGTTCTTAACTGAAGATATTTCCTTTTTCTCCATAGCCCTCTATGGGCTTCCAAATATCACTTTGCAAATTCACAGGAACAGTTCTAGCCAAAGGTTTCTAGAGGGGAAAGCTGTAACTCTTTGAGTTGAATTAACAGGACACAAAACAGTTTCTCAGAAACCTTCTTTCCTGTTTTTAACTTAAGATATTACCTTTTTCACGATAGCCCTCTATAGCCTTCCAAATATCACTTTGCAAATTCCACAAGAACAGTCTTAGCGAAAGGCTTATTGAGGGGAAAGCTGTAACTCTGTGCAATAATTTAAGAGAACACAAGACCCTTTCTCAGAAAGCTCTTTCCAGTTCTTAACTGAAGATATTTCCTTTTTCTCTATAGCCCTCTATGGGCTTCCAAATATCACATTGCAAATTCCACAAGAACAGTCTTAGCGAAAGGCTTCTTGAGGGGAAATCTGTAAATCTATAAGATGAATTAAAAGAACACAATGCAGTTTCTCAGAATGCTTCCTTCCAGTTTTAACTGAAGATAATTTCTTTTTCACCATAACACTCTATGAGCTTCAAAATATCACTATCCAAATTCCCCAGGAACAGTCTTTGTGAAAGGCTTCTTGAGGGGAAAGCTGTAACTCTGTGTGATGAATTAAGAGAACACAAAGCCGTTTCTTAGAAAGCTTCTTTCCAGTTTTTAACTGAAGATATTTCTTTTTTAAGCATAGTCTTTTATGGGTTTCCAAATATCACTTTCCAAATTCCACAAGAACAGTCTTTGCGAAAGGCTTCTTGAGGGGAAAGCTGTAACTCTGTGATATGAATTAACAGAACACAAAAAAGTATTTCAGAAAGCATCTTTCCACTTTTTAACCGAAGATATTTCCTTTTTCAGCATAACTCTCTATGGGCTTCGAAATATCACTTTGGAAATTCCACAAGAACACTCTTAGCGAAAGGCTTCATGAGGGGAAACGTGTAACTCTGTGAGATGAAATAACAGAACACGAAGACTTTTCTCAGAAAGCTTGTTTCCAGTTTTTAACGGAATTGATTTCCTTTTTCACCGTAGCCCTCTATGGGCTTCCAAATATCACTTTGTAAATTCCACAAGAACAGTCTTAGCGAAAGGCTTCTTGAGGGGAAAGCTGTTACACTGTGGGATGAATTAACAGAACAAAAAGCAGTTTCTCAGAAAGGTTCTTTCCAGTTTTTAACGGAAGAGATTTCCTTTTTAACCATAGCAACCTAAGGGCTTCCAAATATCACTTTGCAAATTCCACAAGAACACTCTTAGCCAAAGGCTTCTTGAGCGGAACGCTGTAACTCTGTGAGATGAATTAACAGAACACAAAGCCGTTTCGCAGAAACCTTCTTTCCAGTATTTAACGGAAGAGATTTCCTTTTTCAGCATTGCACTCTATGGGCTTCCAAATCTCATTTGGCAAATTCCACAAGAACAATCTTAGCGAAAGGCTTCCTGAGGGGAAAGCTGTAACTCTGTTAATTGAATTAACAGAACACAAAGCGGTTTCTCAGAAACCTTCTTTCCAGTTTATAACTTAAGATATTACCTTTTTCACCATAGCCCTCTATAGGCTTCCAAATATGACTTTGCAAATTTCACAAGAAGAGTCTTAGCGAAAGGCTTTTTGAGGGGAAATCTGTAACTCTGTGAGATGAATTAAGAGAACACAAAGCCGTCTGTCAGAAAGCTTCTATCCAGTTTTTAACGGATGAGATTTCCTTTTACTCCATAGCCCTCTAGGGGCTTCCAAAAGTCACTTTGCAAATTCCACAAGAACAGTCTTAGCGAAAGGCTTCTTCAGGGGAAAGCTGTAACTCTGTGAGATGAATTAACATAACACAAAGCAGTTTCTCTGAAAGCTTCTTTCCAGTTTTTTACTGAGGATATCTCCTTTTTCACCATAGACTTCTATGGGCTTCCAAATATCACTTTGTATATTCCACAAGAAGTGTCTTAGCGAAAGGCTTCTTTAGGGGAAAGCTGTTAATCTGTGAGATGAAATAACAGAAAACAAAGCAGTTTCTCAGAATGCTTCCTTCCAGTTTTAACTGAAGATATTTTATTTTTCACCATGACACTCTATGTGCTTCAAAATATCACTTTGCAAGTTCCACAAGAGCAGTCTTTGCGAATGGATTCTTGAGGGGAAAGCTGTAACTCTGTGTGATGAATTAAGAAAACAAAAAGCCGTTTCTTAGAAAGTTTCTTTCCGGTTTTTAACTGAAGATATTTCTTTTTTAAGCAGAGCCTTCTATGGACTTCCAAATATCACATGTTAAATTCCAGAAGAACAGTCTTAGTGAGAGGCTTCTTGAGGGGAAAGCTGTAACACTGTGAGATGAATTAAGAGAACACAAAGCCTTTTATCAGAAAGCTTCTTTCCAGTTTTTAACGGAAGAGATTTCCTTTTTCACCATAGCCCTCTATGGACTTCCAAATATCACTTTGCAAATTCCACAAGAACAGTCTTAGTGAAAGGCTTCTTGAGAGGAAAACTATAACGCTGTGAGATGAATTAACAGAACCCAAAGCAGTATCTGAAAAAGCTTTTTTTCAGTTTTTATCTTAGGATATTTCCTTTTTCACCGTAGCCCTCTAAGGGCTTCGAAATCTCACTTTGCAAATTCCAGTAGAACAGTCTTAGCAAAAGGCTTCTGGAGGGGAAAGCTCTAACTCTGTGAGATGAATTAACAGAACACAAAGCAGTTTCTCAGAAGGCTCCTTTCCAGTTTTTAACTGAGGACATTTCCTTTTTCACCGTAGCCCTCTATGGGCTTCCAAATATCACTTTGCAAATTCCACAAGAACAGTCTTATCGAAAGGCTTTTTGAGGGGAAAGCTGTAACTCTGTGAGATAAATTAAGAGAACACAACGCAGTTTCTCAGAAATTTTCTTTCCCGTTTTTAAGTGAAGATATTTCCTTTTTCACCATAACCCTCTATGAGCTTCCAAGTATCACTTTGCAAATTCCACAAGAACAGTCTTAGCGAAAGGCTTCTTGAGGGGAAAGTTGTAACTCCGTGATGTGAATTAACAGAACACAAAGCAGTTTCTCAGAAAGCTTGTTTCCAGTTTTTCACTGAGGATATTTCCTTTTTCACCGTAGCCCTCTATGGGCATCCTAATATCACTTTGCAAATTACACAAAAACAGTCTTTGGAAAGGCGTCTTGAGGGGAAAGCTGTAACTCTGTGAGATGAATTAACAGAACACAAAGCAGTTTCTCAGAATGTTTCTTTCCAGTTTTTCACTTAACTTATTCCTTTTTTCACCAGAGCCTTCTTTGGGCTTCCAAATATCCCTTTGCAAATACCACAAGAACAGTCTTATCGAAAGGCTTCTTGAGGGGAAAGCTGTAACTCTGCGAGATGAATTAGCAGAACACAATGCAGTTTCTCAGAAAGCTTCCTTCCAGTTTTAAACGGAAGATATTTCTTTTTTCACTATAGCCCTCTATGGGCTTCCAAATATCACTGTGCAATCTCCACAAGAACAGTCGTAGCGAAAGGCTTCTTGAAGGGAAAGCTGTAATTCTGTGAGATGAATTAACAGAACACAAAGCAGTTTCTCAGAAAGCTTCTTTCCCGTTTTTAACGGAAGATATTTCCTTTTCACCGTAGCCCTCTATGGGCTTCCAAATATCACTTTGCAAATTTCACAAGAACAGTCTTAGCGAAAGGCTTCTGGAGGGGAAAGCTGTAACTCTGTGAGATGAATTAACAGAACACAGAGCCGTTTCTCAGAAATCTTCTTTCCAGTTTTTAACTGAAGAGATTTCCTTTTTCAAAACAGCCCTCTATGGGCTTCCAAATATCACTTTGCAAATTACACAAGAACAGTCTTAGCAAAAGGCTTCTTGAGTGGAAAGCTGTAACTCTGCGAGGTGAATTAACAGATCACAAAGCAGTTTCTCAAAAGGCTTCTTTTTAGTTTTTACTTTAGGATATTTCCTTTTTCACCATAGCCCTCCATGGGCTTCCAAATATCACTTTGCAAATTCCACAAGAACAGTCTTAGCAAAAGGCTTCTTCAGGGGAAAGCTGTAATTCTGTGAGATGAATTAACAGAACACAAAGAAGTTTCTCAAAAAGCTTCTTTCCAGTTTTTAACTGAAGATATTCCCTTTTTCACCATTGCCCTCCATGGGCTTCCAAATATCACCTTGCAAATTCCATAAGAATAGTCTTAGCTAAAGGCTTCTTGAGGGGAAAGCTGTAAGTCTGTTAGATGAATTAACAGAACACAAGCAATTTCTCAGAAAGCTTCTTTCCAGTTTTTAATGAAGAGACTTCCTTTTTCAACATAGACCTCTATGGGCTTCCAAATATCACTTTGAAAATTCCACAAGAACCGTCTTAGCAAAAGGCTTCTTGAGGGGAAAGCTGTAATTCTGTGAGATGAATTAACAGAACACAAAGCCGTTTCGCAGAAAGCTTCTTTCCAGTTTTTAACGGAAGATATTTCCTTTCTCACCATAGCCCTCTATGGGCTTCCAAATATCACTTTGCAAATTCCACAAGAACAGTCTTAGTGAAAGGCTTCTTGAGGGGAAACCTGTAACTCTGTGAGATGAATTAACAGAACACAATGCAGTTTCTCAAAAAGCTTCTTTCCAGTTTTTAACTGAAGATATTTCCTTTTTCACCATAGCCCTCAATGGGCTTCCAAATATCACTTTGCAAATTCCACAAGAACAGTCTTAGCGAAAGACTTATTGAGGGGAATGCTGTAACTCTGTGAGATGAATTTAGAGAACACAAGGCCGTTTTTCGGAAAGCTTCTTACCAGTTCTTAACTGAGGATATTTCCTTTTTCTCCATAGCCCTCTATGGGCTTCCAAATATCACTTTGC
Source organism: Chlorocebus sabaeus (assembly GCF_047675955.1). NCBI lineage: Eukaryota > Metazoa > Chordata > Mammalia > Primates > Cercopithecidae > Chlorocebus > Chlorocebus sabaeus. The sequence continues at coordinate 1,048,269 of NW_027327837.1, forward strand.
AAAGTCACAAGAACAGTCTTAGCAAAAGGTTTCTTGAGGGGAAAGCTGTAACTCTTTGAGTTGAATTAACAGGACACAAAACAGTTTCTCAGAAACCTTCTTTCCTGTTTTTAACTTAAGATATTACCTTTTTCACGATAGACCTCTATAGCCTTCCAAATATCACTTTGCAAATTTCACAAGAACAGTCTTAGCGAAAGGCTTCTGGAGGGGAAAGTTGTAACTCTGTGAGATGAATTAACAGAACACAAAGCCGTTTGTCAGATAGCTTCTTTCCAGTTTTTAAGGAAGAGATTTCCTTTTTCACCATAGCCCTCTATGGGCTTCCAAATATCTCTTTGGAATTTCCACAAGAACAGTCTTAGCGAAAGGTTTCTTGAAGGGAAAGCTGTAACTCTGTGAGATGAAATAAGAGAACCCAAATCCGTTTCTCAGAAAGCTTCTTTCCAGTTTTTAACGAAAGAGATTTCCTTTTTCAGCATAGTCCTCTATGGGCTTCCAAATATCACTTTGCACATCCCACAAGAACATAGTTCGTGAAAGGTTTCTTGAGGGGAAAGCTGTAACTCTGTGAGATGAATTAACAGAACACAAAGCAGTTTCTCAGAAAGCTTCTTTCCAGTTTTTATCTGAAGATATTTCCTTTTTCACCGTAGCTCTCTATGGGCTTCCAAATATTACTTTGCAAATTCCACAAGAATAGTCTTAGTGAAGAGCTTGTTGGGGGGAAAGCTGTAACTCTTTGAGATGAATTCACAGAACATTTCCAGTTTTTAACGGAGGAGATTTCCTTTTTCACGATAGCCCTGTATGAGCTTCCAAATATCTCTTTGCAAATTCCACAAGAACAGTCTTAGCTAAAGACGTCTTGAGGGGAAAGCTGTAACTCTGTGAGGTGAAATAACAGAAAACAAAGCAGTTTCTCAGAAAGCTTCTATCCAGTTTTTAACGGAAGATATTTCCTTTTTCTGCTTAGACTTCTAACGGCTTCCAAACATCACCTTACAAATTCCACAGGAACAGTCTTAGTGAATGGCTTCTTGTGGCGAAAGCTATAACTATGTGAGATGAATTAAGAGAATACAATGCAGTTTCTCAGAAAGCTTCTTTTCGGTTTTTATCTTAGGCAATTACCTTTTTCGCCATAATCCTCTATGGGCTTCCAATATCACTTTGCAAATTCCACAAGAACAGTCTCAGTGAACGGCTTCTTTAGAGAAAAGCTGTAACTCTGTGAGATGAATTAACAGAACACAAAACAATTTCTCAGAAAGTTTCTTTTCAATTTTTCACAGAAGATATTTCCTTTTTCACCATAGCCCTCTATGGGCTTCCCAATATCACTTTGCAAATTCCACAAGCACAGTCTTAGCGAAAGGCTTCTTCAGGGGAAAGCTGTAACTCTGTGAGATGAAATAACAGAACACAAAGCAGTTTTTCAGAAAGCTTCTTTCCAGTTTTTTACCGGAGATATTTCCTTTTTCACCATTGCCCTCTATGGGCTTCCAAATATCACTTTGTAAATCCCACAAGTACTGTCTTAACGAAAGGCTTCTCGAGGAAAAAGCTGTAACTCTGTGAGATGAATTAACAGAACACAAAGCAGTTTCTCAGAAACCTTCTTTTCAGTTTTTTTCTAAGGATATTTCCTCTTTCATCCTAGCCCTCTATGGGCTTCCAAATATCACTTTGCAATTTCCACAAGAACAGTCTTAGCGAAAGGCTTCTTGAAGGGAAAGCTGTAACTCTCTGAGATGAATTAACAAAACACAAAGCAGTTTCTCAGAAAGTTTCTTTCCCGTTTTAACTGAAGTTATTTCGTTTTTCACCATAGCCCTCTGTGGGCTTCCAAATATCACTTTGCAAATTCCACAAGAACACTCTTAGCGAAAGGCTTCATGAGGGGAAAGGTGTAACTCTGTGAGATGAAATAACAGAATACAAAGACTTTTCTTAGAAAGCTTCTTTCCAGTTTTTAACGGGATTGATTTCCTTTTTCACCATAGCCCTCTATGGGCTTCCAAATATCAATTTGTAAATTCCACAAGAACAGTCTTAGCGAAAGGCTTCTTGAGGGGAAAGCTGTTACACTGTGGGATGAATTAACAGAACAAAAGGCAGTTTCTCAGAAAGCTTCTTTCCAGTTTTTAACGGAAGAAAATTCCTTTTTCACCATAGCAACCTATGGGCTTCCAAATATCACTTTGCAAATTCCACAAGAACACTCTTAGGCAAAGGCTTCTTGAGCGGAAAGATGTAACTCTGTTTGATGAATTCACAGAACACAAAGCAGTTTCTCAAAAAGCTTCTTTTCATTTTTTATCTTAGGATGTTTCCTTTTTCCCCATAGCTCTGTAAGGGCTTCCAAATAACACTTTTTACATTCCACAAGAACAATCTTAGCGAAGGACTTCTTGAGGGAAAGCTGTAACTCTGTGAGATGAATTAAGAGAACACAAAGCCGTTTCTCAGAAAGCTTCTTTTCAGTTTTTAACGGAAGAGATTTCCTTTTTCACCATAGCCCTCTACGGACTTCAAAATATCACTTTGCAAATTCCACAAGAACACTCTTAGTGAACACCTTCTTGAGGGGAAAGCTGTAACTCTGTGAGATGAATAAACAGAACACAAAGCAGTATCTCAGAAAGCTTCTTTGCACTTTTTAACTGAAGATATTTCCTTTTTCAGCATAGCCCTCTATGGGCTTCCAAATATCACTTTGCAAGTTCCACAAGAACACTCTTAGCGAAAGGCTTCATGAGTGGAAAGCTTTAACTCTGTGAGATGAATTAACAGAACACAAAGCCTTTTATCAGAAAGCTTCTTTCCGGTTTTTAACGGAAGAGATTTCCTTTTTCACCATAGCCCTCTATGGACTTCCAAATATCACTTTGCAAATTCCACAAGAACAGTCTTAGCGAAAGGCTTCTTGAGAGGAAAACTATAACGCTGTGAGATGAATTAACAGAACCCAAAGCAGTATCTGAAAAAGCTTTTTTTCAGTTTTTATCTTAGGATATTTCCTTTTTCACCGTAGCCCTCTAAGGGCTTCGAAATCTCACTTTGCAAATTCCAGTAGAACAGTCTTAGCAAAAGGCTTCTGGAGGGGAAAGCTCTAACTCTGTGAGATGAATTAACAGAACACAAAGCAGTTTCTCAGAAGGCTCCTTTCCAGTTTTTAACTGAGGACATTTCCTTTTTCACCGTAGCCCTCTATGGGCTTCCAAATATCACTTTGCAAATTCCACAAGAACAGTCTTATCGAAAGGCTTTTTGAGGGGAAAGCTGTATCTCTGTGAGATAAATTAAGAGAACACAACGCAGTTTCTCAGAAATTTTCTTTCCCGTTTTTAAGTGAAGATATTTCCTTTTTCACCATAACCCTCTATGAGCTTCCAAGTATCACTTTGCAAATTCCACAAGAACAGTCTTAGCGAAAGGCTTCTTGAGGGGAAAGTTGTAACTCCGTGATGTGAATTAACAGAACACAAAGCAGTTTCTCAGAAAGCTTGTTTCCAGTTTTTCACTGAGGATATTTCCTTTTTCACCATAGCCCTCTATGGGCATCCTAATATCACTTTGCAAATTACACAAAAACAGTCTTTGCGAAAGGCGTCTTGAGGGGAAAGCTGTAACTCTGTGAGATGAATTAACAGAACACAAAGCAGTTTCTCAGAATGTTTCTTTCCAGTTTTTCACTTAACTTATTCCTTTTTTCACCAGAGCCTTCTTTGGGCTTCCAAATATCCCTTTGCAAATTCCACAAGAACAGTCTTATCGAAAGGCTTCTTGAGGGGAAACTGTAACTCTGCGAGATGAATTAGCAGAACACAGATCAGTTTCTCAGAAAGCTTCTTTCCAGTTTTGAACGGAAGGTATTTCCTTTTTCACCATAGCCCTCTATGGGCTTCCAAATATCCCTTTGCCAATTCCACAAGAACAGCCTTAGCGAAAGGCTTCTTGAAGGGAAAGATGTAACTCTGTGAGATGAATTAACAGAACACAGAGCAGTTTCTCAGAAAGCTTCTTTCCAGTTTTAAACGGAAGATATTTCCTTTATCACCATAGCCCTCTATGGGCTTCCAAATATCCCTTTGCCAATTCCCCAAGAACAGCCTTAGCGAAAGGCTTCTTGAAGGGAAAGATGTAACTCTGTGAGATGAATTACCAGAACACAGAGCAGTTTCTCAGAAAGCTTCTTTCCAGTTTTGAACGGAAGATATTTCCTTTTTCACCATAGCCCTCTATGGGCTTCCAAATATCCCTTTGCGAATTCCACAAGAACAGCCTTAGCGAAAGGCTTCTTGAAGGGAAAGATGCAACTCTGTGATATGAATGAACAGAACACAGAGCAGTTTCTCAGAAAGCTTCTTTCCAGTTTTCAACGGAAGATATTTCCTTTTTCACCATAGCCCTCTATGGGCTTCCAAATATCCCTTTGCCAATTCCACAAGAACAGCCTTAGCGAAAGGCTTCTTGAAGGGAAAGATGTAACTCTGTGAGATGAATTAACAGAACACAGAGCAGTTTCTCAGAAAGCTTCTTTCCAGTTTTGAACGGAAGATATTTCCTTTTTCACCATAGCCCTCTATGGGCTTCCACATATCCCTTTGCCAATTCCACAAGAACAGTCTTAGCGAAAGGCTTCTTGAAGGGAAAGATGTAACTCTGTGAGATGAATTAACAGAACACAGAGCAGTTTCTCAGAAAGCTTCTTTCCAGTTTTGAACGGAAGATATTTCCTTTTTCACCATAGCCCTCTATGGGCTTCCAAATATCCCTTTGCCAATTCCACAAGAACAGCCTTAGCGAAAGACTTCTTGAAGGGAAAGATGTAACTCTGTGAGATGAATTAACAGAACACATAGCAGTTTCTCAGAAAGCTTCTTTCCAGTTTTGAACGGAAGATATTTCCTTTTTCACCATAGCCCTCTATGGGCTTCCAAATATCCCTTTTCCAATTGCACAAGAACAGCCTTAGCGAAAGGCTTCTGGAAGGGAAAGCTGAAATTCTGTGAGATGAATTGAAAGAACACAAACCAATTTTTCAGAAATCTTCTTTCTTATTTTTAACGGAAGATATTTCCTTTTTCACCGGAGACCTCTAGGGGCTTCCAAATATCCCTTTGCCAATTCCACAAGAACAGTCTTAGCGAAAGGCTTCTTGAGGCGAAAGCTGTAACTCTCTGAGATGAATTAACAGAACACAAAGCAGTTTCTCAGAAAGCTTCCTTCCACTTTTTTTTTAATATTACATACTTAATTTCTTTTTTATTTATATAATTTTGTGTAACAATCACTCACGAAATATCAGAATTCTTATTACTTAGTACATAAAGATTATTCAAGAAATAGTTTTGCAGTAGAAAGCTAGTCAAGTATGAGCAGGTCAGGAGAGGTCTCCCCTCTTTCACACACGAAATTTGTTGGGAGACCCTCAGGTGATGGTCAAGGTTTTGTTAACTGTTTCTATAAAGTAGTAATTGGTCATACCTGGTGTCATGGAAAGGCAGGCTTCTAATAGAAAATACCTGAAACTGATCAGCAACTTCCCAGTGAGATCTCAGGAGTGAGGAGAAGTAAGGCAAGATCCCGGAAGTATGCCAATGTATAAAACCCCAAGTTAAGAAGTCAAGCTGTGCACTTGGCTTCTCAAGTCTCCCACTTGGCCCTCTTCCAGGTTGTACTTCCCCTCTTTTCCTTTCTGTTTTAAAGCCTTTTAATAAACCTTCACTCCTGCTCTGAGAATTACCTCTGTCTCACTTTCTGCCTTATGCCCCTTAGTGGAATTCCTTCTGAAGAAGCAAGAATGGAGGGTGCTGCAAACCTATACAGATTCGCCGCCAATGTCTCCAGAACTCGGATGTCTTCCACAGGTAATAACATTGCTTTCAATATTTTTCATAATTATATCATGCTAAAAAACTAAGTATAACAGTGTCAAATACAAATACAATTAAAGCTTTTTGAATTCTATTTTACTTTACAAGGTTTTTAAATCAAGTATGATTTTTCCTGTTGCAATTAAATTATAATTCTTTTAATATGTATATTTAATCATTTTATATAGAATTATTTTATATTTCTAGTACTTATTATTCTAGTATATCTCTTTTAGGCTTACTTTATGTCTCACTTTTATAAAAATAAGTAAAATATATATTTGATACATTACAATAACTTAGCAAAATGCTCAGGTATAATGCTATTTAAAATTAATATACCATATTTATATAATAATGCTATAATTTTCTCATAAAATAATAAATCTTGTTAATGTTTGAAACTATAGGATGATAAGTGGTCTTTAATTTATTCCCCTTGTTTGAATTTTCAGTAGTGAATATGTTCTTTCAAAAATATTTTTATGATAAATTCCAAATGCATACAATAGTGGATTACCTCTAGGTACTCATCATTCATTTCACCAACATCAACACTTGTCCAATTCCTTTTACCTTCACTCACTTCTCCCCATTTCCCCCAACCGCATTCCTGCCACAACTGCTGACGCAAACCGTTCAAAGGATTGTTTGGTCAATCCTTTTGTAACAATTTAGTTATGTGCTTTTCCTAAAAAGTAAGTGGAAGATTATTTTTTATTTTTTATTTTTTATTTTTTACAATTATTTATTTCAACTTTGTGGGTATATAGTAGATGTATGTATTTATGTGGTGCATGAGATGTTCTGATTCAGGCATGCAATGAATAATAATCACATCAGGTAAAATGGGGTATCCATTCTCTCAAGCATTTATCCTTTGTGTTAAAAGCAATCCAATTAGACTCTTTCAGTTATTTTCAAATGCACAGTTAAATTATTACTGACTATAGTCGCCTTGTTGTGCTATCAAATACTAGATCTTATTTATTCTTTCTGTTTTTTTGTACCCATCAACCATCTCCAGCTTTGCCTCACACCTCCACTACCCTTCCCAGCCTCTGGTAAACATGCTTCTACTCTCTATCTCCATGAGTTCAATTGTTTTGATTTTTAGATCTCACAAATAAGTGAGAACATGAAATTAGAATTATTATTAAACAGATCTCAAAATGGGACTTAATTGCATATCTTCTCCTCCTCTCCCTGCATCAACCTGTTTCAGCCTGGAAGCCTCTAGTGGGAAGGAGGGATGTGGTTGGTTGCTTCTTTTTTATATATATATATATATATTTTAAGTTCTAGGGTACATGTGCATAACGTGCAGGTTTGTTACATATGTATACTTGTGCCCTGTTGCTGTGCTGCACCCATCAACTCGTCAGCACCCATCAACTCGTCATTTACATCAGGTATAACTCCCAATGCAATCCCTCCCCCCTCCCGCCTCCCCATGATAGGCCCCGGTGTGTGTGTGATGTTCCCCTTCCCGAGTCCAAGTGATCTCATTCTTCAGTTCCCACCTATGAGTGAGAACATGCGGTGTTTGGTTTTCTGTTCTTGTGATAGTTTGCTAAGAATGATGGTTTCCAGCTGCATCCATGTCCCTACAAAGGACACAAACTCATCCTTTTTTATGGCTGCATAGTATTCCATGGTGTATATGTGCCACATTTTCTTAATCCAGTCTGTCACTGATGGACATTTGGGTTGATTCCAAGTCTTTGCTATTGTGAATAGTGCTGCAATAATCATACGTGTGCGTGTGTCTTTATAGCAGCATGATTTATAATCCTTTGGGTATATACCCAGTAATGGGATGGCTGGGTCATATGGTACGTCTAGTTCTAGATCCTTGAGGAATCGCCATACTGTTTTCCATAATGATTGAACTAGTTTACAATCCCACCAACAGTGTAAAAGTGTTCTTATTTCTCCACATCCTCTCCAGCACCTGTTGTTTCCTGACTTTTGAATGATCGCCATTCTAACTGGTGTGAGATGGTATCTCAGTGTGGTTTTGATTTGCATTTCTCTGATGGCCAGTGATGATGAGCATTTTTTCATGTGTCTGTTGGCTGTATGAATGTCTTCTTTTGAGAAATGTCTGTTCATATCCTTTGCCCACTTTTTGATGGGGTTGTTTGTTTTTTTCTTGTAAATTTGTTTGAGATCTTTGTAGGTTCTGGATATTAGCCTTTGTCAGATGAGTAGATTGCAAAAATTTTCTCCCATTCTGTAGGTTGCCTGTTCACTCTGATGGTAGTTTCTTTTGCTGTGCAGAAGCTCCTTAGTTTAATGAGATCCCATTTGTCAATTTTGGCTTTTGCTTCCGTTGCTTTTGGTGTTATAGACATGAAGTCTTTGCCCATGCCTATGTCCTGAATGGTACTACCTAGGTTTTCCTCTAGGGTTTTTATGGTATTAGGTCTAACGTTTAAGTCTCTAATCCATCTTGAATTAATTTTCGTATAAGGAGTAAGGAAAGGATCCAGTTTCAGCTTTCTGCTTATGGCTAGCCAATTTTCCCAGCACCATTTATTAAATAGGGAATCCTTTCCCCATTTTTTGTTTCTCTCAGGTTTGTCAAAGATCAGATGGCTGTAGATGTGTGGTATTATTTCTGACGACTCTGTTCTGTTCCATTGGTCTATATCTCTGTTTTGGTACCAGTACCATGCTGTTTTGGTGACTGTAGCCTTGTAGTATAGTTTGAAGTCAGGTAGCGTGATGCCTCCAGCTTTGTTCTTTTGACATAGGATTATCTTGGAAATGCGGGCTCTTTTTGGTTCCATATGAACTTTAAAGCAGTTTTTTCCAATTCTGTGAAGAAACTCATTGGTAGCTTGATGGGGATGGCATTGAATCTATAAATAACCTTGGGCAGTATGGCCATTTTCACAATATTGATTCTTCCTATCCATGAGCATGGTATGTTCTTCCATTTGTTTGTGTCCTCTTTTATTTCATTGAGCAGTGGTTTGTACTTCTCCTTGAAGAGGTCCTTTACATCCCTTGTAAGTTGGATTCCTATGTGTTTTATTCTCTTTGAAGCAATTGTGAATGGAAGTTCATTCATGATTTGGCTCTCTGTTTGTCTGTTACTGGTGTATACGAATGCTTGGGATTTTTGCACATTAATTTTGTATCCTGAGACTTTGCTGAAGTTGCTTATCAGCTTAAGGAGATTTCGGGCTGAGACAATGGGATTTTCTAAATATACAAATATGTCATCTGCAAAGAGGGACAATTTGACTTCTTCTTTTCCTAACTGAATCCCCTTGATTTCTTTCTCTTGCCTGATTGCCCTAGCCAGGTCTTCCAACACTATGTTGAATAGCAGTGGTGAGAGAGGGCATCCCTGTCTTGTGTCAGTTTCCAAAGGGAATTTTTCCAGGTTTTGCCCATTCAGTATGATATTGGCTGTGGGTTTGTCATAAATAGCTCTTATTATTTTGAGGTACATTCCATCAATACCGAATTTATTGAGCGTTTTTAGCATGAAGGGCTGTTGAATTTTGTCAAAAGCCTTTTCTGCATCGATTGAGATAATGATGTGGTTCTTGTCTTTGGTTCTGTTTATAAGCTGGATTATGTTTATTGATTTGCGAATGTTGAACCAGCCTTGCATCCCAGGGATGAAGCCCACTTGATCATGGTGGATAAGCTTTTTGATGTGCTGTTGAGTACGGTTTGCCAGTATTTTATTGAGGATTTTTGCATCGATGTTCATCAGGGATATTGGTCTAAAATTCTCTTTTTTTGTTGTGTCTCTACCAGGCTTTGGTATCAGGATGATGTTGGCCTCATAAGATGAGTTAGGGAGGATTCCCTGTTTTTCTATTGATTGGAATAGTTTCAGAAGGAATGGTACCAGCTTCTCCTTGTACCTCTGGTAGAATTCAGCTGTGAATCCATCTGATCCTGGACTTTTTTTCGTTGGTAGGCTATTAATTATTGCCTCAATTTCAGAGCCTGCTATTGATCTATTCAGGGATTCAACTTCTTCCTGGTTTAGTCTTGGAAGAGTGTAAGTGTCCAGGAAATTATCCATTTCTTCTAGATTTTCTAGTTTATTTGCGTAGAGGTATTTGTAGTATTCTCTGATGGTAGTTTGTATTTCTGTGCGGTCGGTGGTGATATCCCCTTTATCATTTTTTATTGCGTCTATTTGATTCTTCTCCTTTTTCTTCTTTATTAGTCTTGCTAGTGGTCTGTCAATTTTGTTGATCTTTTCAAAAAACCAACTCCTGGATTCATTGATTTTTTGGAGGGATTTTTGTGTCTCTATCTCCTTCAGTTCTGCTCTGATCTTAGTTTTTTCTTGCCTTCTGCTAGCTTTTGAATGAGTTTGCTCTTGCTTCTCTAGTTCTTTTAATTGCGATGTTAGAGTGTCAATTTTAGATCTTTCCTGCTTTCTCTTGTGGCTATTTAGTGCTATAAATTTCCCTCTACACACTGCTTTAAATGTGTCCCAGAGATTCTGGTATGTTGTATCTTTGTTCTCATTGGTTTCAAAGAACAACTTTATTTCTGCCTTCATTTTGTCATGTACCCAGTAGTCATTCAGGTGCATGTTGTTCAGTTTCCACGTAGTTGAGCGGTTTTGATTGAGTTTCTTAGTCCTGAGTTCTAGTTTGATTGCAGTGTGGTCTGAGAGACAGTTTGTTACAATTTCTGTTCTTGTACATTTACTGACGAGTGCTTTACTTCCAACTATGTGGTCAATTTTGGAATAAGTGCGATGTGGTGCTGAGAAGAATGTATATTCTGTTGATTTGGGGTGGAGAGTTCTATAGATGTCTATTAGGTCTGCTTGCTGCAGAGATGAGTTCAATTCCTGGATATCCTTGTTAATTTTCTGTCTCGTTGATCTGTCTAATGTTGACAGTGGACTGTTGAAGTCTCCCATTATTATTGTATGGGAGTCTAAGTCTCTTTGTAAGGCTCTAAGGACTTGCTTTATGAATCTGGGTGCTCCTGTATTGGGTGCATATATATTTAGGATAGTTAGCTCTTCCTGTTGAATTGATCCCTTTACCATTATGTAATGGCCTTCTTTGTCTCTTTTGATCTTTGATGGTTTAAAGTCTGTTTTATCAGAGACTAGGATTGCAACCCCTGCTTTTTTTTGTTCTCCATTTGCTTGGTAAATCTTCCTCCATCCCTTTATTTTGAGCCTATGTATGTCTCTGCGTGTGAGATGGGTCTCCTGAATACAGCAGACTGATGGGTCTTGACTCTGTATCCAGTTTGCCAGTCTGTGTCTTTTAATTGGAGCATTTAGTCCATTTACATTTAAGGTTAATATTGTTACGTGTGAACTTGATCCTACCATTTTGATATTAAATGGTTATTTTGCTCGTTAGTTGATGCAGTATCTTCCTAGCCTTGATGGTCTTTACATTTTGGCATGTTTTTGCAATGGCTGTTACCGGTTGTTCCTTTCCATGTTTAGTGCTTCCTTCAGGGTCTCTTGTTAGGCAGGCCTAGTGGTGACAAAATCTCTAAGCATTTGCTTATCTGTAAAGGATTTTATTTCTCCTTTGCTTATGAAACTTAGTTTGGCTGGATATGAAATTCTGGGTTGAAAATTCTTTTCTTTAAGAATGTTGAATATTGGCCCCCCTCTCTTCTGGCTTGTAGAGTTTCTGCCGAGAGATCTGCTGTTAGTCTGATGGACTTCCCTTTGTGGGTAACCCGACCTTTCTCTCTGGCTGCCCTTAAGATTTTTTTCTTCATTTCAACTTTGGTGAATCTGGCAATTATGGGTCTTGGAGTTGCTCTTCTCGAGGAGTATCTTTGTGGTATTCTCTGTATTTCCTGGATTTGAATGTTGGCCTGCCCTACTAGGTTGGGGAAGTTCTCCTGGATGATATACTGAAGAGTGTTTTCCCACTTGGTTCCATTTTCCCCCTCACTTTCAGGCACCACAATCAGATGTAGATTTGGTCTTTTTACATAATCCCATACTTCTTGCAGGCTTTGTTCATTTCTATTTCTTCTTTTTTCTTTTGATTCCTCTTCTCGCTTCATTTCGTTCACTTGGTCCTTAATCGCTGATACTCTTTTCCAGTTGATCGAGTCGGTTACTGAAGCTTGTGCATTTGTCACGTATTTCTCGTGTCATGGTTTTCATCTGTTTCATTTCGTTTATGACCTTCTCTGCATTAATTATTGTAGCCATCAATACTTCCACTTTTTTTTCAAGACTTTTAGTTTCTTTGTGCTGGGTACGTAATTCCTCCTTTAGCTCTGAGAAGTTTGATGGACTGAAGCCTTCTTCTAACATCTCGTCAAAGTCATTCTCCGTCCAGCTTTGATCCGTTGCTGGCGATGAGTTGCGCTCCTTTGCCGGAGGAGATGCGCTCTTATTTTTGAAATTCCAGCTTTTCTGCCCTGCTTTTTCCCCATCTTTGTGGCTTTATGTGACTCTGGTTTTTAACGGAAGATATTTCCTTTTTCACCATAGCCCTCTATGGGCTTCCAAATATCACTTTGCAAATTTCACAAGAACAGTCTTAGTGAACGGCTTCTTGAGGGGAAAGCTGTAACTCTGTGAGATGAATTAACAGAACACAAAGCAGTTTCTCAGAAATCTTGTTTCCAGTTTTTAACGAAAGATATTTCCTTTTTCACCATAGCCCCCAAGGGCTTCGAAATATCACTTTTCAAATTCCACAAGAACAGTCTTAGCGAAAGGTTTCTTGAGGAGAAAGGTGTAACTCTGTGAAATGAATTACCAGAACACAAAGCAGTTTCTCACAAAGCTTCTTTTCTGTTGTTATCTTAGGATATTTCCATTTTCACCGTAGCCCTCTATGGGCTTCCAAATATCACTTTGCAAATTCCACAAGAACAGTCTTTCTGAAAGGCATCTTTAGGGGAAAGCTGCAAAACTGTGAGATGAATTAACAGAACACAAAGCAGTTTCTAAAAAACATTCTTTCCAGTTTTGAACGGAAGAAATTTCCTTTTTCATCATAGCCCTCTATGGGCTTCCAAATATCACCTTGAAAATTCCACAAGAACAATCTTAGTGAACGGCTTCTTGAGGGGAAAGCTATAACACTGTGAGATGAATTAAGAGAACATAATTCAGTTTCTCAGAAAGCTTCTTTTCGGTTTTTATCTTAGAATATTTCCTTTCTGCCATAACCCTCTATGGGCTTCTAAAATCACTTTGCAAATTCCACAAGAACACTCTTAGCGAAAGGCTTCTTGAGGAGAAAGATGTAACTCTGTGAGATGAATTAACAGGACACAAAGCACTTTCTCAGAAAGCTCCTTTCCAGTTTATAACGGAAAAGATTTCCTTATTCACCATAGCCCTCTATGGCCTTCTAAATACCACTTTTGAAATGACACAAGAACAGTCCTAGCGAAAGAATTCTTGAGGGGAAAGCTGTAACTCTCTGAGATGAATTAACAGAACACAAAGCATTTTCTCAGAAAGCTTCCTTCCAGTTTTTAACTGAAGATATTTCCTTTTTAACCATAGCCCTATATGGGTTTCCAAATATCACTTTGCAAATTCCACAAGAACAGACTTAGTAAAGGTCTTCTTGAGGGGAAAGCTGTAACTCTGTTACATGAATTAACAGAACACAAAGCAGTTTTTCAGAAAGCTTCTTTCCAGTTTTTACCGGAAGATATTTCCTTTTTCACAAAAGCCCTCTATGGGCATCCAAATATCACCTTTAATATCCCACAAGAACATTGTTATCAAAAGGCTTCTTGAGGGGAAAGCTGTAACTCTGTGAGATGAATTAACAGAACACAAAGCAGTTTCTCTGAAAGCTCCTTTCCAGTTTTTAACTGAAGATATTTCCTTTTTCACCGTAGCCCTCTATGGGCTTCCAAATATCACTTTGCAAATTCCAGAAGAACAGTCTTAGCGAAAGGCTTCTTGAGGGAAAAGCTGTAATCAGAAAGCTTCTTTCGAGTTTTTAACTGTAGATATTTCCTTTTACACCATAGCCCTCTAAGGGCTTCCAAATATCACTTTGCAAATTCCACAAGAACAGTCTTATCGAAAGGCTTCTTGAGGGGAAAGCTGTAACTCTGTGAGATGAATTAACAGAACACAAAGCAGTTTCTCTGAAAGCCTCTTTCCAGTTTTTAACTGAAAATATTTCCTTTTCCACCATAGCCCTCGATGGGCTTCCAAATACCACTTTGCAAATTCCACAAGAACAGCCTTAGCAAAGGGCTTCTTGAGGGGAAAGCTGTAACTCTGTGAAATGAATTAACAGAACGCAAAGAAATTTCTCAGAAAGCTTCTTTCCAGTTTTTCTGTTAGGATATTTCCTTTTTAACCATAGACCTCTATGGGCTACCAAATATCACTTTGCAAATTCCACAAGAACAGTCTTAGCCAAAGGCTTCTTTAGGGGAAAGCTGTAACTCTGTGAGATGAATTAAGAGAACACAAAGCAGTTTCTCTGAAAGCTAATTTTCAGTTTTTATCTCAGGCTATTTCCTTTTTCACCACAGACCTCTATGAACTTCCAAATATCACTTTGCAAACTCCAGAAGAACAGTCTTAGTGATTGATTTCTTGAGGGGAAAGCTATAACTCCGTGAGATGAGTTAAGAGAACACAATGCAGTTTCTCAGAAAGTTTCTTTTCGGTTTTTATCGCAGGATATTTCCTTTTTCAACATAGCCCTCTATGTTCTTCCAAATATCACTTTGCAAATTAAACAAGAACAGTCTTAGCGAAAGACTTCTCGAGGGGAAAGCTGTAACTCTGTGAGATGAATTAACAAAACACAAAGAAGTTTCTCAGAAAGCTTCTTTCCAGTTTTTAACTGAAGTTATTTCCTTTTTCACCATAGCCCTCTACCGGCTTCCAAATATCACTTTGCAAATTCCACAAGAACAGTCTTAGCAAAAGGCTTCTTGAGAGGAAAGCTGTAACTCTGTGAGATGAATTAAGAGAACACAAAGCAGTTTTTCAGAAAGCTTATTTTCAGTTTTTATCTTAGGCTATTTCCTTTTTCACCATATACCTCTGTAGGCTTCTAAATATCACTTCCCAAATTCGTCAAGAACAGTCTTAAGGAAAGGCTTCGTGAGGGGAAAGCTCTAACTTTTTGAGATGAATTAACAGAACACAACGCAGTGTCTAAGAAAACTTCTTTCCCGTTTTAAACCGAAGATATTTCCTTTTCATCATAGCTCTCTATGGCCTTCGAAATGTCACTTTGCAAATTCCACAAGAACAGTCATAGCGAAAGGCTTCCTCAGGGGAAAGCTGTAACCCTGTGGGATGAATTCACAGATCAGAAAGCTGTTTCTCAGAAAGCTTCTTTCTCACTTTTATGGGGGATATTTACTTTGGCCCTATTGTCTTCAAAGGGAACCGAATTATCCCTTCTCAGATTCCACAGAAATAAGGTTAGCAAATAGTTCTACGACATATAGCTCTCACTCAGTGAGTGGAAGTCACATATCACAAAGCAGTTTCTCGGAAAGGTTCTTTTCAGTTTTTATCTTAGGATATTTCCTTTTTCACCATAGCCCTCTATGGGCTTACCAATACCACTCTGCAAATTCCACAAGAACAGTCTTACCGAAAGGCTTCTTAAGGGGAAAGCTGTAACTCTGTGAGGTGAATTAACAGAACACAAAGCAGTTTCTCAGAAAGCTTCTTTTCAGCTTTTATCTTAGGATATTTCCTTTTTCACCATAGCCCCATAAGGGCTTAAAAGTATCACTATGAGTATTACACAAGAAGAGTCTTAGCAACAGTCTTTTTGAGGGTAAAGCTGTAACTCCTTGAGATGAATTAACAAACACAAAGCAGTTTGTTATAAAACTTCTTTCCAGTTTTTAACTGAAGATATTTCCCTTTTCACCACAGCCGTTTATAGGCTTCCAAATATCACTTTGCAAATTCAAAAAGAACCGTCCTAGCGAAAGGCTTCTTGAGTGGAATGCTGTAACTCTGTGAGATGAATTCACAGATCTCAGAGAAGTTTCTCAGAAAGCTTCTTTCTCTCTTTTAGCGGCAGATATTTCCTTTGGCCCTATAATCTTGAAAGGGATCCAAAATAACAGTTCTCAGATTCCAAAGAAATAAGGCTATCAAACAGCTCTAGGAAATACAGCTGTAACTCAGTGAGTGGAAGTCACATAATACTAAACCGTTTCTCAGAAAGCCTCTTTCAGTTTTTAAGTGAAGCTATATCCTTTTTCACGGTAGCCCTCTATGGGCTTCAAAATATCACTTTGAAAATACAACAAGAACAGTCTTAGGGAAAGGCTTCTAGAGATGAAAGCTGTAACTCTGTTAGGTGAATTAACAGAACACAAAGCAGTTTCTCAGGAATGTTCTTTACAGTTTTTATTTGAAGATATTTCCTTTCACCATAGCGCTCTGTGGGCTTCCAAATATCACATTTCAAATTCCACAAGAACAGTCTTAGCGAAAGACTTCTTGAGGGGAACGCTGTAAGTCTGTGAGATGAATTAAAAGAACACAAAGCAGTTTCTCAGAAAGCTTCTTTCCAGTTTTTATCTGAGCATATTTCGATTTCACCATAGCCGTCTATTGGCTTCCAAATATCATTTTTCAAATTGCGCAAGAATAATCTTAGCGAAAGGCTTCTTGAGGGGAAAGCTGAAACTCTGTGAAATGAATTCGCAGATCACAAAGAAGTTTCTCAGAAAGCTTCTTTCTAACGTTTAGCGGCGGATATTTCCTTTGGTCCTACAGTCTTCAAAGGGATCCGAAATAACAGTTCTCAGATTCCACAGAAATAAGGCTGCCAAACAGCTCTACGAAATACAGCTGTAACTCAGTGAGTGGAAGTCATATATCACAAAGCAGTTTCTCAGAAAGCTTCTTTTCAGTTTTTAACTGAAGATATATCCTTTTTCACTATAGGTCACTATGAGCTTCCAAATATCACTTTGCATATTCCACAAGAACTGTTTTAGCTAAAGGCTTCTTGAGGGGAAACCTGTAACTCTGTGAGATGAATTAACAAAACACAAAGCAGTTTCTCAGAAAGGTTCTTTTCAGTTTTTGTCTTAGGATATTTACTTTTTCACCATCGACTTCTAAGGGCTTACAAATATCACTTTGCAAATTCAACAAGAACAGTCTTAGCAAAAGTCTTCTAGAGGGGAAAGCTGAAACTCTGTGAGTTGAATTATCAGAATACAAAGCAGTTTCTCAGAAAGCTTCTTTCCAGTTATTAACTGAAGGTATTTCCTTTTTCACCATAGCCCTCTACGGGCTTTCAAATAACACTTTGCAAATTCCACAAGAACAGTCTTAGCGAACGGCTTCTTGAGGGGAAAGCTGAAACTCTATCAGATGAGTTAACAGAACACAAAACAGTTTCTTCGAAACCTTCTTTACAGTTTTTATCCGAGGACATTTCCTTTTACACCATAGCCCTCTCACGTCTTCCAAATATCACTTTGAAAATTCCACAAGAACCGTCTTATCGAAAGACTTCTGGAGGGGAAAGCTGTAACTCTGCGAGATGAATTAACAGAACACAAAGCAGTTTCTCAGAAAGCTTCTTTCCAGTTTTTAATTGAAGATATTTCCTTTTTCACCATATTCCTCCATGGGCTTCCAAATATCACATTGCAAATTCCCCAAGAAGAGTCTTAGCGAAATGCTTCTTGAGGGGAAAGCTGTAACTCTGTGAGATGAATTAACAGAACACAAAGCAGTTTCTCAGAAAGCTTCTTTCCAGTTTTTATGTGAGGAAATTTCCTTTTTAACCGTACCCCTCTATGGGCTTCCAAATATCACTTTGTAAACTCCACAAGAACAGATTAGCGAAAGGATTCTTGATAGGAATGCTGTAACTCTGTGTATGAATTAACAGACACAAAGCAGTTTCTCAGAAAGCTTCTCTCCAGTTTTTAACTGAAGATATTTCCTTTTTCACCATAGCGCTCTATGGGCTTCCAAATATCTCTTTGGAAATTCCAGAAGAACAGTCTTAGTGAAGGGCTACTTGAGGGTAGAGCTGTAATACTGTGAGATGAATTAACAGAACACAAAGCAGTTTCTCCAAAAGGTTCTTTTCAGTTTTCATCTTAGGCGATTCCCTTTTTCACCATAACACTCGATGGGCTTCCAAATATCACTTCTCAAATCCCCCAAGAATTGTCTTAGCGAAAGGCTTCTTGTGGGGAAAGCTGTAACTCTGTGAGATGAACTCACAGATCACAAAGAAGTTTCTCAGAAAGCTTCTTTCTCACTTTCAGCAGCGGATATTTCCTTTGGCCCTATAGTCTTCAAATTGATCCGAAATAACAGTTCTCAGATTCCACAGAAATAAGGCTAGCAATGAGCTCTACGAAACACAGCTGTAACTCAGTGAGTGGAAGTCATATATCAGAAAGCAGTTTCTCAGAAACCTTCTTTTCAGTTTTTAACTGAAGATATATCTTTTTTCACCATAGCCCTCTAGGGCTTCCAAATATCACTTTCCAAATTCCAGAACACTCTTATCTTAAGGATTCTTGAGGGGAAAGCTGTAACTCTTTGAAATGAATTAACAGATCGCAAAGCAGTTTCTAAGAAAGCCTCTTTCCAATTTTTAACTGAAGATATTTCCTATTTCACCATAACCATCTATGGGCTTACAAACATAACTTTGCAAATTCCACAAGAACAGTCTTAGCGAAAGGCTTTATGAGGGAAAAGCTGCAGCTCTGTGAGATGTATTAACAGAACACAAAGCGGTTTCTCAGAAAGATTCTTTCCAGTTTTTATGTTAGGATATTTCCTTTTTCACCGTAGCCCTATATAAGCTTAAAAATATCACTTTGAAAGTTAAACAAGAACAGTCTTAACAAAAGTCTTCTTGAGGGTAAAGCTGTAAGTCTTTGAGATGAATTAGCAAAACACTGAGCCGTTTCTCAGAAAGCTTCTTCCCAGTTTGTAACTGAAGATATTTCTTTTTTCACCATAGCCCTCTATGGGCTTCCACATATCACTTTGCAAATTCCAGAAGAGCAGTCTTCGCGAAAGGCTACTTGAGGCGAAAGCTGTAACTCTGTGAGATGAATTAAAAGAACACAAAGCAGTTTCTCAGAAAGCTTCTTTCCAGTTTTTAACAGAAGATATTTCCTTTTTCAAAGTAGCCCTCTATGGTCTTCCAAATATCACTTTGCAAATTCCAAAAGAACACTCTTAGTGAAAGGCTTCTTGAGGGGAAAGCTGTTACTACCTGAGATGAATTAACAGAACACAAAGCAGTTTCTCAGCAAACGTCTTTTCATTTTTTATCGTAGGATATCTCCTTTTTCACATTAGCCCTCTATGGGCTTAAAAATATCACGTTGAAAATTCCACAAGAACCGTCTTAGCGAAAGGCTTGCTGAGGGGAAAGCTGTAACTCTTTGAGATGAATCAAAAGAACACAAAGGAGTTTCTCAGAAAGCTTCTTTCCACTTTTCATCTTAGGATATTGCCTTTTTCACCATAGCCCTATTTGGGCTTAAAATATCACATTGAACATTACACAAAACAATGTTAACAAAAGTCTTCTTAGGGTAAAGCTGTAACACTTTGAGAAGAATTATCAGAACACAAACTAGTTTCTCAGAAAGCTTCTTTGCAGATTTTAATTGAAGATATTTCCTTTTTCACCGTAGACTTCTATGGGCTTCAAAATATCACTTTGCAAATTCCACAAGAACAGTCTTAGCGAAAGGCTTCTTGACGGGAAAGCAGTAACTTTGTGAGATGTATTAACAGAACAGAAAATAGTTTCTCAGAAAGCTGCTTTCCAGTTTTTAGCTGAAGATATTTCCTTTTTCACCGTAGCCCTCTGTGGGCTTCCAAATTTCACGTTGCAAATTACACAAGAACAGTCTTAGGGAACGGCTTCTTGAGGGGAAAGCTGTCACACAGTGAGATGAATTAATACAACACAAAGCGGTTTCTCAGAAAGCTTATTTCCAGTATTTATCTGAGGACATTTCCTTTTTCACCGTAGCCCTCTATGGGGTTCCAAATATCACTTTGCAAATTCCACAAGAACAGTCTTAGTGAACGGCTTCTTGTTGGGAGAGTTGTAACTCTGTGAGATGTATTAACAGAACACAAAGCAGTTTCTCAGAAAGCTTCTTTTCAGTTTTTATCTTAGGATATTCAATTTTTCACCAAAGCCCTCTATGGGCTTCCAAATATCACTTTGCAAATTCCCCAAGAAAAGTTTTAGCGAAAAACTTCTTGAGGGGAAAGCTGTAACTCTGTGAGATGAATTCACAGATCACAAAGAAGTTTCTCAGAAAGCTTCTTTCTCACTTTTAGCAGTGGATAATTCCTTTATCCCTATAGTCTTCAAAGGGATTCGAAATAACAGTCCTCAGATTCCACAGAAATAAGGCTAGCACACAGCTCTACGAAATACAGCTGTAACGCAGTGAGTGGAAGTCACATATCACAAAGCAGTTTCTCAGAAAGGTTCTTTACAGTTTTTATCGCAAGATATATCCTTTTTCTCCTTAGCTCTCTATGGGCTTCCAAATATCACTTTGCAAATTCCACAAGAACAGTCTTAGCGAAAGGCTTTTTGACGTGAATGCTCTAATTCGGTAAGATGAATTAAAAGAACACAAAGCAGTTTCTCAGAAAGCTTCTTTCCAGTTTTTTAACTGAAGATATTTCCTTTTTCACCTTAGCCCTCTAAGGACTTCCAAATCTCACTTTGCAAATTCCACAAGAACATTCTTAGCGAAAGGCTTCTTGAAGGGAAAGCTGTAACTCTGTGTGATGAATTAACAGAACACAAAGCAGTTTCTCAGAAAGCTTCTTTCCAGTTTTCAACAGACGATATTTCCTTTTTCACCTTAGCCCTCTAAGGGCTTCCAAATATCACTTTGCAAATTCCACAAGAACAGTCTTTGAGAAAGGCTTCTTGAGGGGAAAGCTGTAACTGTTTGATGAATTAACAGAACACAGAGCAGTTTCTCACAAGGCTTCTTTCCAGTTTTTAACCAAGGCATATTTCCTTTTTCAACATAGACCTCTACTGGCTTTCAAATATCACTTTGCAAATTCCACAAGAACACTCTTACTGAAAGACTTCTTGAGGGGAAAGCTGTAACTCGGTGGGATGAATTGACAGAACACAAAGCAATTTCTCAGAAAGCTTCTTTCCAATTTCTATCTGAGGACATTTCCTTTTTCACCATTGCCCTCTATGTGCTTCGAAATATCACTTTGAAAATTCCATAAGAACAGTCTTAGCAAAAGGCTTCTTGAGGGGAAAGCTTTAACCCTGTGAGATGAATTAACAGAACCCAAAATAGTTTCTCAGAAAGCTTCTTTTAAGTTTTTATCTGAGGACAGTTCCTTTTTCACCTTAGACCTCTCTGGCTTCCAAATATCACTTTGTAAATTCCACAAGAACGTTCTTAGGAAAGGCTTCTTGAGGGGAAAGCTGTAACTCTGTGAGATGAATTAACAGAACACAAAGCAGTTTTTCAGAAAGTTTCTTTACAGTTTTTTACTGAAGATATTTCCTTTTTAACCGTAGCCCACTATGGGCTTCCAAATATCCCTTTGCAAATTCCTCAAGAACAGTATTAGTGAACGGATTCTTGAGGGTAAAGCTGCCTGGCTGTCAGATGCATTAAAAGAACACAAAGGAGTTCCTCAGAAAGCTTCTTTTTAGTTTTTATCTTAGGATATTTCCTTTTTCACCATAGCCATCTATGGGCTTTCAAATATCACTTTGCAAATTCCACAAAAACAGTCTTAACGAAAGGCTTCTTGAGGGGAAAGCTGTAACTCGGTAGATGAATTAACAGAACAAAAAGAAGTTTCTCAGAATGCTTCTATTCAGTTTTTATCTTAGGATAGTTCCTTCTTCACCATAGCCCTCTATGGGCTTTCAAGAATCACATTTCAAATTCCACAAGAACTGTCTTAGTAAACCGCTTCATTAGGGGAAAGCTGTAAATCTGTGAGATGAATTCACAGAACACAAAGCAACTTCTCAGAAAGCTTCTTTTCATTTTTTATCATAAGATATTTCCTTTTTCACCATAGCCCTCAATAGGCTTCCAAATCACACTTTGCAAATTCCACAAGAACAGTCTTCGTGAATGGCTTCTTTAGAGGAAAGCTGTAACTCTGTGAGATGAATTAACAGAACACAAAGCAGTTTCTCAGAAAGCTTCTTTCCACTTTTTAACTGAAGATATTTCCTTTTTCACTGTAGCCCTCTAAGGGGTTGCAAATATCACTTTGCATATTCCACAAGAACAGTGTTAATGAACGACTTCTTTAGGCCAAAGCTGTAACTCAGTGAGGTGAATTAACAAAACACAAAGCAGTTTCTCACAAAGCTTCTTATCAGTTTTTGTGTTAGGATATTTCCTTTTTAACCATAGCCGTCTATGGGCTTTCAAATATCACTTTGCAAATTCCACAAAAACAGTCTTAACGAAAGGCTTCCTGAGGGGAGAGCTGTAACCCTGTGAGATGAATTAACAGACCATAAAACAGTTTCTCAGAAAGCTTCTTTCCAGTGTTCAACTGAAGATACTTCCTTTTCACCATAGCCCTCTATGGGCTTCCAAATACCACTTTGCAAAATCCACAAGAACATTCTTAGTGAACGGCTTTTTGAGGGGAAAGTTGTAAATCTGTGAGGTGAATTAACAGATCACAAAGCAGTTTCTCAGAAAGCTTCTTTTCAATTTTTATCTTAGGATATTTCCTTTTTCACCATAGCCCTCTATGGGCTTCCAAATATCACTTTGAAAATTTCACAAGAACAATCTTAGCGAAAGGCTTCTTGAGGGGAAAGCTGTAAGTCTGTGAGATGAATTAACAGAACCCAAAGCAGTCTCTCAGAAAATTTCTTTCCAGTTTTTATCTGAATATATTTCCTTTTCACAATCGCCCTCTATGGGGTACAAATATCACTTTGCAAACTCCACAAGAGCAGTCATAGTGATCGATTTCTTGAGGGGAAAACTGTAACTTTGTGAGATGAATTAACAGAACACAAAGTAGATTCTCAGAAAGCTATTTTGCGGTTTTTATCTGAGGACACTTCCTTTTTCACCATAGCCCTCTATGGGCATCCCAATATCACTTTGCATATTACACAAGAACAGTCTTAGTGAACGACTTCTTGAGGGGAAAGCTGTAACTCTGTGAGAAGAATTAACAGAAAACAAAGCCGTTTCTCAGAAAGCTTCCTTTCAATTTTTATCTTAGGATATTTCCGTTTTCACCATAGTTCTCTAAGGGCTTCCAAATATCACTTTGCAAATTCCACAAGAGCCGTCTTAGAGAAAGGCTTCTAGAGGGGAAAGCTGTAACTATGTGAGTTGAAATAACAGAACACAAAGCAGTTTCTCAGAAATCTTCTTTCCAGTTTTTAACTGAAGTTATTTCCTTTTCCACCATAGACCTCTATGGGCATCCAAATATCACATTGCAAATTCCACACGAACAGTCTTAGTTGAAGGGCTCCTTGAGGGGAAAACTGTATCACTGTGTGATGAATTAAGAGAACACAAAGCGGTTTCTCTGAAAGCTTCTTTCCAGTTTTTAACTGAAGATATCTCCTTTTTCACTCTAGCCCTCTTGGTATTCCCAAATATCACTTTGCAAATTCCACAAGAACAGTCTTAGTGAACCACTTCTTGCGGGGAAAGGAGTAAATCTGTGAGATGAATTAACAGATCACAAAGCCGTTTTTCAGAAAGCTTTTTTCCATTTTTTAACTGAAGATATTTTCTTTT
This sequence comes from Chlorocebus sabaeus, assembly GCF_047675955.1. Taxonomy (NCBI): domain Eukaryota; kingdom Metazoa; phylum Chordata; class Mammalia; order Primates; family Cercopithecidae; genus Chlorocebus; species Chlorocebus sabaeus. Next base: position 1,071,899 of record NW_027327837.1, read on the forward strand.
TCACCCTTAGCCCGCTTTGGGCTGCGAAATATCATTTTGCAAATTCCACAAGAACAGTCTTAGTGAACGGCTTCTTGAGGAGCAAGCTGTAATTCTGTGAGATGAATTAACAGAACACAAAGCAGTTTCTCAAAAAGCTTCTTTCCTGTTTTTATCTGAAGATATTTCCTTTTCACCGTAGCCCTCTATGGGCTTCCAAATATCACTTTGTACAGTCCCCAAGAACAGTCTTACCGAAAGGCTTCTTGAGGGGAAAGCTGAAACTCGGAGAGATGAATTCACAGATCACAAATAGGTTTCTCAGAAAGCTTCTTTCTCACATTTAGCGGTGGATATTTCCTTTAATCTTACAGTCTTCAAAGGGATAGGAAATAACAGTTCTCATATTACACAGAAATAAGTCTAGCAAACAGCTCTACGAAATACAGCTGTAGCTCAGTGAGTGGAAGTCACATATCACAAAGTAGTTCCCCTGAAACCTTTTATTCAGTTTTTAACAGAAGATATATCCTTTTTCACCATAGCCCACTATGGGTTTCCAAATATCACTTTGCAAATTCCACAAGAACAGTCTTAGGGGGAGGCGTCTGGAGGGGAAAGCTGTACCTCTGTAAGATGAATTGACAGAACACAAAGCAGTTTCTCAGAAAGCTTCTTTCCAGTTTTTAACTGAAGATATTCCTTTTTCACCGTAGCCCACTATGGGCTTCCAAATATCACTTAGAAAATTCCACAAGAACAGTCTTAGCGAACGGCGTCTTTAGGGAATAGCTGTAACACTGTGAGATGAATTTACAGAACACAAAGCAGTTTCTCAGAAAGCTTCTTTCCAGCTTTTAACTGAACATATTTCCTTTTTCACCGTAGCACTCTATGGTCTTCCAAATATCACTTTGCAAATTTGACAAGAACAGTCTTAGCGAAAGGCTTCTTGAGGGGAAAGCTATAACTCTGTGAGATGAATTAACAGTATACAAAACAGTTTCTCAGAAAGGTCTATCCAGTTTTTAACTTAAGATGTTGCCTTTTTCACCATAGAACTCTATAGGCTTCCAAATATCACTTTCCAAATCCCACAAGAACAGTCTTACCGAGAGGCTTCTTCAGGGGAAAGTTGTTACTCTATGAGATGAATTAACAGAACACAATGCAGTTTCTCAAAAGGCTTCTTTCCAGTTTTTAACGGAAGAGATTTCCTTTTTCACCATAGCCTTCTAAGGGCATCCAAATATCACTTTGCAAATTCCACAAGAACAGTCTTAGCGAAAGGCTTCTGAGGGGACAGCTGTAACTCTGTGAGATGAATTAACAGAACACAAAGAAGTTTCTCCGAAAGCTTCTTTCCGGTTTTCAAGTGATCATATTTCCTTTTTCACCATAGCCCTCTATGGGCTTCCAAATATCACTTTGAAAATCCCACAAGAAAAGTCATACCGAAAGGCTTCTTGAGGTGAAAGCTGTAACTCGCTGAGTTATATTAACAGAACACACGGCAGTTTCCCAGAATGCTTCTTTCCAATTTTTAAGGGAAGATATTTCCTTTTTCACCATAGCCCTCTATGGGCTTCCAAATATCACTTTCCAAATTTCACAAGAACAGTCCTAGTGATCGGCTTCTTGAGGGGAAAGCTGTAACTGTGTGAAATGAATTAACAGAACACAAAGCAGTTTCTCAGAAAGCTTCTTTTCAGTTTTTTTCTAAGGATATTTCTTCTTTCATCATAGCCCTCTATGGGCTTCGAAATATCACTTTGCAATTTCCACAATAATATTCTTAGTGAAAGGCTTCTTGAGGGAAAGCTGTATCTCGATGAGATGTATTACACGAACACACGACAGTCTCTCAGAAAGCTTCTTTCCAGTTTTTAACGGAAGATATTTCCTTTTCCGCCATAGCCTTCTAGGGGCTTCCAAATATCACTTTGCAAATTCCACAAGAGCATTCTTAGCGAAAGGCTTTTTGAAGTGAAAGCTTTAACTCAGTGAGATGTATTAACAGAACGCACGGCAGTTTCTCAGAATTCTTCTTTCCAGTTTTTAATGCAAGATATTTCCTTTTTCACCATGGCCCTCTACGGGCTTCCAAATAATTCTTTGCAAATTCCACAAGAACAGTCTTAGCGAAAGGCTTCTTGAGGGGAAAGCTGTAACTCTCTGAGATGAATTAACACAACACAAAGCAGTTTCACAGAAAGCTACGTTTCTTTTTTTTCTAATGATATTTCCATTTTCACCATTGCCCTCTGTGGGCTTCCAAATATCACTTTGTAAATACCACAAGGACAGTCTTAGCGGAAGGCTTCTTGAGGGAAAAGCTGTAACTCTGTGAGATGATTTAACAGAACACAAATAAGTTTCTCAGAAATCTTTTTTTCTGTTTTTAACTGAGGATATTTCCTTTTTCACCAAAGCCGTCTACGGGCTTCCAAATATCACTTAGCAATTTCCACAACAACAGCCTTAGTCAAAGGGTTCTTGAGGGGAAAGCTGTAAATCTGTGAGTTGAATTAACAGAACAAAAAGCAGTTTCTCAGAAAGCTTCCTTTCAGCTTTTAACTGAAGATATTTCCTTTTTCACCAAAGCATTCTATGGGCTTCCAAATATCACTATGCAAATTACACAACAACAGCCTTAGTGAAAGGCTTCTTGAGGGGAAAGGTGTAACTCTGTGAGTAAAGTTAACAGAACACAGAGTAGTTTCTCAGAAAGATTTTTCCAGTTTTTAACTGAAGATATTTTCTTTTTCACCGTAGCCCTCTATGGGCTTCCAAATATCACTTTTCAAATTCCACAAGAACAGTCTTAGCGAAAGGCTTCTTGAGGGGAAGGCTCTAACTCTGTGAGATGAATTAACAGAACACAAAGAAGTTTCTCAGAAATCCCTCCAGTTTTTAACGGAAGATATTACTTTTTCACCATAGCCCTCTAAGGGCTTCCAATTATCACTTTGGAAGTTCCACAAGAACAGTCTTAGCGACAGGCTTCTTGAGGGGAAAGCTGTAACACTCTGAGATGAATTAACAGAACACAAAGCGGTTTCTCAGAAAGCTTCTTTCTAGTTTTTAATTGAAGGTATTTCCTTTTTCACCATAGCCCTCTATGGGCTTCCAAATATCACTTTGCAAATTTCACAAGAACAGTCTTAGTGAACGGCTTCCTGAGGGTAAAGTTGTAACTCTATGAAATGAACTAAGAGAACACAAGGCAGTTACTCAGAAAGCTTCTTTTCGGTTTTTATATTAGGATATTTCCATTTTCACTATAGCACTCTATGGGCTTCCGAATATCACTTTCCAAATTCCAGAAGAACAGTCTTAGCGAAAGGCTTCTTAAGGGGAAAGCTCTAACTCTTTGAGATGAATCAACAGAACACAAAGCAGTTTTTCAGAAGGCTTCTTTTCAGTTTCTTTCTTAGGCTATTTCCTTTTTCACCATAGCCCTCTATGGTCTTCCAAATATCACCTTGCAAATTCTAGAAGAACAGTCTTAGTGAAAGGCTTCTGGAAGGGAAAGCTGTAATTTGGTGAGATGTATTAACAGAAAACACGCCAGTTTCTCAGAAAGCTTCTTTCCCCTTTTTAACGGGAGATATTTCCTTTTTCACCATAGCCCTCTATGGGTTACCAAATATGAATTTGCAAATTGCACACGAAGAGTCTTAGTGAACGGCTTCTGGAGGGGAAAGCTCAAACTCTGTGAGATGAACTAACAGAACACAAAGCAGTTTCTCAGAAAGTTTCTTTTCGGTTTTTAACGGAAGATATTCCCTTTTTCACCATAGCCCTCAATGGGCTTGGAAATTTCTCTTTGCAAATTCCACAAGAACAGTCTGATCGAAAGACTTCTGCAGGGACAAGCTGTAACTCTGGGAGATGAATTAACAGTACACAAAGCAGTTTCTCAGAAAGCTTCTGTTCAGTTTTTATATTAGGATATTTCCTTTTCCACCATAGCCTTCTAAGGGCTCCAAATATCACTTTGCAAATTCCACAAGAACAGTCTTAGCGAAAGGCTTCTTGAAGGGAAAGCTGTAACACTATGTGTTGAATTAAGAGAACACAAAGTAGTTTCTCAGAAAGATTCTTTCCAGTTTAAAACTGAAGATATTTTCTTTTTCACCATAGCCCTCTACGGGCTTCCAATATCACTTTGAAAATTTCACAAGAACACTGTCAGTGAATGGTTTCTTGAGGGTAAAGCTGTAACTCTGTGAGATGAACTAACAGAACACAATGCAGTTTCTCAGAAAGCTTCTTTTCGATTTTTATCTTAGGATATTTCCATTTTCACCATAGCCGTCTATGGGCTTCCAAATATCACTTTGCAAATTCCACAAAAACATCCTTAGCGACAGGCTTCTTCAGGGGAAAGCTGTAACTCTGTGAGTTGATTTAACAGAAAACAAAGCAGTTGCTCAGAAAGCTTCTTTTCAGTTTTTATCTTAGGGTATTTCCTTTTTCACCATAGCTCTCTATGGGCTTCGAAATATCAATTTGCAAATTCCACAAGAACAGTCTTAAAGAAAGACTTCTGGAGGGGAAAGCTGTAACTCTGTGTGATGAATTATCAGAACACAAAGCAGTTTCTCAGACATGTTCTTTCCAGTTTTAAAGGAAGATATTTCCTTTTTCACAATAGCCCTCTCTGGACTTACAAATATCACTTTCAAAATTCCACAAGAACAGTCACAGTGAACGGCTTCTTGAGGGGAACCTGTAAATCGGTGAGATGAATAAACAGAACACAAAGCAGTTTCTCATAAAGCTTCTTTCCAGTTTTTAACTAAAGATATTTCCTTTTTCACCATAGCCCTGAACGGGCTTCCAAGATCACTTTGCAAATTCCACAACAACACTCTTACCGAAAGGCTTCTGGAGAGCAAAGCTTTAATTCTGTGAGATGAATTAACAGAACACATAGCAGTTTCTCAGAAATCTTGTTTCCAGTTTTTATCTTAGGATATTTCCTTTTTCACCATAGCCCTCTATGGGCTTCCAAATATCACTATGCAAATCCCATAGGAACAGTCTTAGCGAAAGGCTTCTTGTGGAGAAAGCTGTATCTCGGTGAGATATATTAGCAGAACACACGGCAGTTTCTCAGAGTGCTTCTTTCTAGTTTTTAGGGGAAGATATTCCCTTTTTCACCATAGCCCACTCTGGGCTTCCAAATATCACTTTGAAAATTTCACAAGAACAGTCTTACTGAATTGCTTCTGGAGGAGAAAGCGGTAACACTCTGAGATTAACTAACAGAACACAAAGCAGTTTCTCAGAAAGCTTCTTCTTGTTTTTTATCTTAGGATATTTCCTTTTTACCACAGCCATCTATGGGCTTCGAATTATCACTTTGCAAATTCCACAAGAACAGTCTTAGCGGAAGGTGTCTTCAGGGGAAAGCTCTAATTCTTTGAGATGAATTAAGAGAACACACAGCAGTTTCTCAGAAAGCTTCTTTCCAGGTTTTAACTAAAGATATTTCCTTATTCACCATAGCCCTCTTTGGGCTTCCAAATATCACTTTGCAAATACCACAACAGCAGCCTTAGCGAAAGGCTTCTTGAGGGTAAAGCTGTAACCCTGTGAGTTGAATTAACAGAAAACAAAGCAGTTTCTCAGAAAGTTTCTTTTCAGTTTTTATCTTAGGATATTTACTTTTTCACCATAGCCCTCTAAGGGCTTCCAAATGTCACCTGGCAAATTCCACAAGAACAGTCTTACTGAACGGCTCCTTGAGAGGAACGCTGTAACTCTGTGAGATGAACTAACAGAACAGAAAGCAGTTTCTCAGAAAGGTTCTTTTCGGTTTTTATCTTAGGATATTTCCATTTTCACCATAGCCCTCTATGGGATTCCAAATATCACTTTGCAAATTCTACAACAACAGCCTTAGCTAAAGGCTTTTTGAGGGGAAAGCTATAACTCTGTGAGATGAATTAACACAACACTAAGCAGTTTCTCAGAAAGCCTCTTTTCCGTTTTTATCTTAGGACATTTCCTTTATCACCAGATACCTCAAAGGGCTTCCAAATATCACTTTGCAAATTCCTAAAGAACAGTCTTAACGAAGGGCTTCTGGAGGGGAAATCTGTAATTCTGTGAGATGAACTAACAGGACACAAAGTAGTTTCTCAGAAAACTTCTTTCCAGTTTTTAACGGAAGATATTTCCTTTTTCACCATAGCCCCCTAAGGGCTTCCAAATATCACTTTGCAAATTCCACAAGAACAGTCTTAGCGAAAGGCTTCCTGAGGGGAAAGTTGTAACTCTGTGAGATGAATTAACAGAACACATAGCAGCTTCTCAGAAAGCTTCTTTCCAGGTTTTAACTGAAGATATTTCCTTTTTCACCATAGCCCTGTATGGGCTTCAAAATATCACTTTGCAAATTCCAAAAGAACAGTCTTAGGGAAAGGCTTCTGGAGGGGAAGCTGTAACCCAGTGAGCTGAATTAACAAAACACAAAGCAGTTTCTGAGACAGCTTCTTTTCAGTTTTTATCTTAGAATATTTCCTTTTTCACCATAGCCTTCTATGGGCTTCCAAAAATCACTTTGCAAATTCCACAAGAACAGTCTTATTGAAAGGCTTCTTGAGGGGCAAGCTGTAACTCTGTGAAATGAATTAACAGAACACAAAGCAGTTTCTCAGAAGCTTCTTTCCAGTTTTTAACTGAAGATATTTCCATTTTCACCATAGCCCTCTAAGGTCTTCAAAATATTACTTTGCAAATCCCTCAAGAACAGTCTTAGCGAAAGGCTTCTTGAGGGTAAAGCTGTAACTCGGTGAGATGTATTAACATAACACACGGCAGATTCTCAGAAAGCTTCTTTCCAGTTTTTAACGGAAGATATTTCCTTTTTCACCATAGCCCTCTATGGGCTTCCAAATATCACTTTGAAAATTTCACAGCAACAGCCTTAGCAAAAGGCTTCTTGAGGGGAAAGTTGTAACTCTGTGAGTTGAAGTAACAGAACACAAAGCAGTTTCTCAGAAAGCTTCTTTTCAGTTTCTCTCTTTGGATAATTGCTTTTTCAAAATAGCCTTCTATGGGCTTCCAAATATCACTTTGCAAATTCCACAAGAACAGTCTTAACGAAAGGCTTCTGGAGGTGAAGCTGTAACTCTGTGAGATGAATTAACAGAACAAATAGCAATTTCTCAGAAATCTTCTTTCCAGTTTTTAACGGAACAAATTTCCTTTTTCACCATAGCCCTCTATGGACTTCCAAATATCACTTTGCAAATCCCACAAGAACACTCCTAGCGTAAGTCTTCTTGAGGGGAAAGCTCTAACTCGGTGAGGTGCATTAAGAGAACACATGGCAGTTTCTCAAAAAGCTTATTTCCAGTTTTTAAGGGAAGATATTTCCTTTTTCACCATAGCCCTCTATGGGCTTCCAATTATCACTTTGCAAATGCCACAAGAACAGTCTTAGTGATCGGTTTCTTGAGGGGAAAGCTGTAACTCTATGAGATGTATTAGCAGAACTCAAAAGAGTTTCTCAGAAATCTTCTTTCCAGTTTTTAACGGAAGGTATTTCCTTTTTCACCATAGCCCTCTAAGGGCTTCCAAATATCACGTTGCAAATTCCACAAGAACAGTCTTAGTGAAAGGCTTCTGGAGGGGAAATCTATAACTCCATGAGATCAATTAAGAAAACACACTGCAGTTTCTCAGAAATCTTCTTTTAAGTTTTTATCTTAGGATACTTCCTTTTTCAACAGAGCCCTCTAGGAGCTTCCAAATATCACTTTGCAAATACCACAAGAACAATCTTAACGAAATGCTTCTGGAGGTGAAAGCTGTAATCTGTGAGAGGAATTAACGGAATACAAAGCAGTCTCTCAGAAAGCTTCTTTCCAGTTTTTAATGGAAGATACTTCCTTTTTCACCATAGCCCTCTATGGGATTTCAAATATCACTTTGCAAATTCCACAAGAACCGTCTTAGCGAAAGGCTTTTTGAGGGAAAAGCTGTAACTCTGTGAGATGAATTAACAGACACAAATCAGTTTCTCAGAAAGCTTCTTTTCAGTTTTTTTCTAGGTATATTTCCTTTTTCACCATAGGCCTCAAAGCGCTTCCAAATATAACTTTGCAAATTCCACAAGAACAGTCTTAGCAAAAGGCTTCTGGAGGGGAAAGCTGTATCTCTGTGAGATGAATTAACAGAATACAAATCAGTGAGTCAGAAATCTTCTTTGCAGTTTTTAACGGAACATAGTTCCTTTTTCACCATAGCCCTCTATGGGCTTCCAAATATCACTTTGCAAATTCCTCAGGAAGACCCTTAGCGTTAGGCTTCTTGAGGGGAGCGCTATAACTCTGTGAGTTGAATTAACAGAACACAAAGAAATTTCTCAGAAAGCTTCTTTTCAATTGTTATCTTAGGAGATTTCCTTTTCACCATAGCCCTCCATGGGCTTCCAACTATCAGTTTGCAAATTCCACAAGAACAGTCTTAGTCAACGGCTTCTTGAGAGGAAAGCTGTAACTCTGTGAGCTTAAGTAACAGAACACAACGAAGTTTCTCAGAAAGGTTCTTTACAGTTTTTAACGGAAGATGTTTTCTTTTTAACCATAGCCTTATACGGGCTTTCAAATATCCCTTTGCAAATTCCACAAGAACAGTGTTAGCGAAAGGCTTCTGGAGGGGAAAGCTGTAACACTGTGAGATGAATTAACAGAACACAATGCAGTTTCTCAGAAAACTTCTTTCCAATTTTTAACGAAAGGTATTTCCTTTTTCACCATAGCCCTCTATGGGCTTCCAAATATCACTTTGAAATCCCACAAGAACAGTCTTAGGGAAAGGCTTCTTGAGGTGAAGCTGTAACTCGGTGAGATGTTTTAACAGAACACACGTCAGTTTCTCAGAAAGCTTCTTTCCAATTTTTAACGTAAGTTATTTCCTTTTTCACCATGGCCCTCTATGGGCTTCTAAGATCACTTTGTAAATTCCACAAGAACAGTCTTAGCGAAAGTCTTCTGGGGAGCAAAGCTGTAATTCTGTGAGATGAACTAACAAAAAACAAAGCAGTTTCTCAGAAAGCTTCTTTTCGGTTTTTAACGGAAGAAATTTCGTTTTTCATCATAGCCCTCAATGGGCTTCCAAATTTCACTTTGCAAATTCCACAAGAACAGTCTTAGCGAAAGGCTTCTTGTGGAGAAAACTGTAACTCTGTGAGATGAATTAACAGAACACAAAACAGTTTCTCAGAAAGCTTCTTTTCAGTTTTTATCATAGGAAATTTACTTTTTCACCATAGTCTTCTAAGGTCTTCCAAATATCACTTTGCAAATTCCACAGGAACAGTCTTAGCGAAAGGTTTCTGTAGGGGACAGCTGTAACTCTTTTAGATGAATTAACAGAACACAAAGCTGATTCTCAGAAATCTTCTTTCCAGTTTTTAACGGAAAATATTTCCTTTTTCACTCTAACCCTCTAGAGTCTTCCAAATATCACTTTGCAAATTCCACAGGAACAGTCTTACCGAAAGGCTTCTATCAGGGAAAGCTGTAACTCTGTGAGATGAATCAACAGAACACAAATCAGTTTCTCAGAAAGCTTCTTTACAGTTTTTACGGAAGATATTTCCGTTTTCACCATAGCTCTCTATGGGATTCCAAATATTACTTTGCAAATTCCACAGAACAGACTTAGCGAAAGGCTTCTGGAGGGGAAATCTGTAACTCTGTGAGTTGACTTAACAGAACACTAAGCAGTTTCTCAGAAATCTTCTTTCCAGTTTTTAGCAGATGATATTTCCTTTTTCACCATAGACTACTAGGGGCTTCCAAATATCACTTTGCAAAATCCACAACAACAGTCTTTGAGAAAATCTTCTTGTGTGAAAATCTGTAACTCTTTGAGATGAATTAACAGAACACGAAGCAGTTTCTCAGAAAACTTCTTTTCAGTTTTTTTCTTAGGATATTTCCTTTTTCAGAATAGCTCTGTATGCTCTTCCAAATATCACTTTGCAAATTCAACAAGAACAGTTTTAGTGAAAGGTTTCTTGAGGGGAAACTCTAACTCTTCGATATGAATTAACAGAACACAAAGCAGTTACTCAGAAAGCTTCTTTTCAGTTTTTAACTGAAGATATTTCCTTTTTCACCATAGCCCTCTAGGGGTTCCAAATATCACTTTGCAAATTCCAAAAGAACAGTCTTAGTGAAAGGATTATTGAGGGGAATGCTGTATCACTGTGAGTTGCATTAACAGAACACAAAGCAGTTTCTCAGAAAGCTTCTTTTCAGTTTTTATCATAGGATATTTCCTTTTTCACCATAGCCCTCTATGGGCTTCCAAATATCACTTTGCAAATTAAACAGGGGCAGTCTTAGCGAAAGGCTTCTTTAGGAAAAATCTGTAACTCTGTGAGATGAATTAACAGAACACAAATCAGTTTATCACAAAGCTTCTTTTCAGTTCTTATCTTACGAATTTCCTTTTTCGCCATAGCCCACTATGGGCTTCGAAGTATCACTTCACAAATTACACAAGAGCAGTCTGAGCCAAAAGGCTTCTTGAGGTGAAAGATGTAACTGTTTGAAACGAAGTAACAGAACAAAAAGTATTTTCTCAGAAAGGTTCTTTCCAGTTTTTAACGGAAGATATTTCCTTTTTCTCCATAGCCCTTTAGGGGCTTCTAAATATCACTTTCCAAATTACACAAGAACAGTCTTAGCGAAAGTGTTCTTGAGGGGAAAGCTGTAACTCTGTGGGATGAATTAACAGAACACAAATCAGTTTCTCAGAAAGCTTCTTTTCAGTTTTTATCTTAGGATATTTCCTTTTTCAGCATAGCCCTCTATTGGCTTCCAAATATCACTTTGTAAATTCACAAGAACAGCCTTAGGGAAAGGCTTCGTGAAGGGAAAGCTGTAACTCTGTCAGATGAATTAACAGAAAACAAAGCAGTTTCTCAGAAAGCTTCTTTCGCATTTTTAACGGAAGATATGTCCTTTTCCACCAGAGCCCTCTAATGCTTCCAAATATCACTTTGTAAATTCCACAAGAACAGTCTTAGCGAAAGGCTTCTTGAAGGGAAAGCTGTAACTCTGTGAGATGAACTAACAGAACACAAGGCAGTTTCTCAGAAATCTTCTTTTCGATTTTTATCTTAGGATATTTCCATTTTCACCATAGCCATCTATGGGCTTCCAAATATCACCTTGCAAATTCCACAAAAACAGCCTTAGCGACAGGCCTCTTGAGGGGAAAGCTGTAAATCTGTGAGATGAATAAAAAGAACACAAAGCACATTCTCAGAAAGCTTCTTTCCAGTTTTTAACTAAAGATATTTCCTTATTCACCATAGCCCTCTTTGGGCTTCCAAGATCACTTTGCAAATTCCACAAGAACAGTCTAAGCTAAAGGCTTCTGCAGAGCAAAGCTGTAATTCTGTGAGATGAATAAACAGAACACAAAGCAGTTTTTCAGAAATCTTCTTTCCAGTTTTTATCTTAGGATATTTCCTTTTTCACCATAGCCCTCTATGGGCTTCCAAATATCACTATGCAAATCCCACAGGAACAGTCTTAGCGAAAGGATTCTTGTGGAGAAAGCTGTAATTCGGGGAGATATATTAACAGAACACACGGCAGTTTCTCAGAGTGCTTCTTTCTACTTTTTAACGGAAGTTATTTCCTTTTTCACAATAGCCCTCTATGGGCTTCCAAATGTCACTTTGAAAATTGCACAAGAACAGTCTTACTGAATGGTTCCTTGAGGGGAGAGCTGTAACACTGTGATATTAACTAACAGAACACAAAGCAGTTTCTTAGAAAGCTTCTTCTCGGTTTTAATCTTAGGATATTTCCTTTTTCACCATAGCCATCTATGGGCTTCGAAATATCACTTTGCAAATTCCACAAGAACAGTCTTAGTGGAAGGTTTCTTCAGGGGAAAGATGTAATTCTTTGAGATGAATTAAGAGAACACAAAGCAGTATCTCAGAAAGCTTCTTTTCAGTTTTTAACTGAAGATATTTCCTTTTTCACCATTGTTCTCTAAGGGCTTCCAAATATCACATTGCAAATACCACAACAGCAGCCTTAGCGAAAGGCTTCTTGAGGGTAAAGCTGTAACTCTGTGAGTTGAATTAACAGAAAACACAGCAGTTCCTCAGAAACTTTCTTTTCAGTTTTTATCTTAGGATATTTCCTTTATCACCCTAGCCCTCTAATGGCTTCCAAATATCACTTGGCAAATTCCACAAGAACAGCCCTAGTGAACGGCTCCTTGAGCGGAAAGCTGTATCTCTCTGAGATGAACCAACAGGACAGAAAGCAGTTTCTCAGAAAGGTTCTTTTCGGTTTTTATCTTAAGATATTTCCATTTTCACCATAGCCCTCTATGGTATTCCAAATATCACATTGCAAATTCCACAACAACAGCCTTAGCGAAAGACTTTTTGAGGGGAAATCTATAAATGTGTGAGATGAATTAAGAGAACACAAAGCAGTCTCTCAGAAAGCTTCTTTCTAGTATTTAACTGAAGATATTTCCTTTTTTACCATAGCCCTCTACGGGCGTCCAATGATCACTTTGCAAATTCCACAAGAAAAGTTTTTGCGAAACTCTTCTTGACGGGAAAGCTGTAACTCTGTCAGATGAATTAAGAAAACACAAAGCAGTTTCTCAGAAAGCTTCTTTCCAGTTTTTAACGGAAGATATTACCTTTATCACCATAGCCCTCTATGGGCTTCCAAATATCACTTTGCAAATTTCACAAGAACAGTCTTATCGAAAGGCTTCTTGGGGGGAAAGCTGTAACTCTGTGAGATGAATTTAAGAACACAAAGTAGTTTCTCAGAAAGCTTCTTTCCAGTTTTTAAAGGAAGATATTTTCTTTTTCACCATAGCCATCTAAGGCCTTCCAAATATCACTTGCAAATTCCTCCAGAACTCTCTTATCGAAAGGCTTCTTGAGGGCAAAGCTGTAACTCTGTGAGGTGAACTAACAGAACACAAGGCAGTTTCTCAGAAAGGTTCTTTCCAGTTTTTAATGGAAGATATTTAGTTTTTCACCCTAGCCCTCTAAGGGCTTCCAAATATCACTTTGCAAATTCCACAAGAACAGTCCTAGGGAAAGGCTTCTTGAGAGGAAAGCTGTAACTCTGTGAGATGAATTAACAGAACACAAAGCAGTTTCCCAGAAAGTCTCTTTCCAGTTTTTAATGGAAGATATTCCCTTTCTCAACAAAGCCCTCTATGTGCTTCCAGATATCACCTTGCAAATTCCACAAGAACAGTATTAGTGATCGGCTTCGTGAGGGGAAATCTACAACTCCGTGCGATGAATTAATAGAACACAATTCACTTTCTCAGAAAGCTTCTTTCCAGTTTATAACGGAAAATATTTCCTTATTCACCATAGCCCTTTATGGCCTTCTAAATACCACTTTCGAAATGACACAAGAACAGTCTTAGCAAAAGGCTTCCTCAGGTGAAAGCTGCAACTCGGACAGATGAATTTACAGAACACAAAGCAGTTTCTCAGAAAGCTTCTTTTCAATTTTTAACTGAAGATACTTCCTTTTTCACCATAGACCACTATGGGCTTCCAAATATCACTTTGCAAATCCCACAAGAACAGTATTAGCTAAAGGCTTCTTGAGGGGAAAGCTGTAACACTGTGAGATGAATTTACAGAACACAAAGCAGTTTATCATAAACTTCTTTAGAATTTTTAACGGAAGATATTTCCTTTTTCACCATAGCCCTCTATGGGCTTCCAAATATCACTTTGCAAATTCCACAAGAACAGACTTAGCGAAAGTCTTCTTGACGGGAAAGCTGTAAGTCTGTGAGATGAATTAACAGAACACAAAGTAGTTTCTCAGAAAGTTTCTTTTCAGTTTTTGTTTTAGGATATTTCCTTTTCCACCATAGACCTCTAGGGACTTCCAAATATCACTTTGCAAATTCCACAAGAGCAATCTTAGCGAAAGGCTTCTTGAGGGGAAAGCTGTAACTCTGAGATGAATTAACAGAACACTAAGCAGTTTCTCAGAAAGCTATTTTCCAGTTTTTAACGGAAGATTTTTCCTTTTTCTCCAAAGACCTCTATGGGCTTCCAAATATCACGTTGCAAATTCCACAGGAAAATCTTAGCGAAAGGCTTCTTGAGGGGAAAGCAGTAAATCTGTGAGATGAAATAACAGAACACAAAGCAGTTTCTCAGAAATCTTCTTTCCAGTTTTTAACTGAAGATATTTCCTTTTTCACCAGAGCCCTCTATGGTCTTTCAAATATCACTTCGCAAATTCCAGAAGAACTGTCTAGCGAAAGGCTTCTTGAAAGGAAAGCTGTAACTCTGTGAGATGAAGTAACAGAACACAAAGCAGTTTCCCAGAAAGCTTCTTTCCAGTTTTTAACTGAAGATATTTCCTTTTTCACCAAAGCCCTCTATGGGCTTCCAAATATCACTTTGCAAACTCCACAAGAAAAGACTTAACGAAAGGCTTCTTGTGGGGAAAGCAGTAAATCTGTGAGATGAAATAACAGAACACGAAGCAGTTTCTCAGAAAGCTTCTTTCCAGTTTTTAAGTGAAGATATTTCCTTTTTCAAGAGAGCCCTCTATGGACTTTCAAATATCACTTCGCAAATTCCACAAGAACTGTCTAGCGAAAGGCTTCTGGAGGGGAAAGTTGTAACCCTGTGAGATGAATTAACAGAACACAAAGCAGTTTCTCAGAAACCTTCCTTCCAGTTTTTAACGGAAGATATTTCCTTTTTCACCACAAACTTCTAGAGGCTTCCAAATATCACTTAGCAAAATCCACAAGAACAGTCTTAGTGAAAGGTTTCTTGAGGGAAAAGCTGCAATTCTGTGAGGTGAATTAACAGTACACGAAACAGTTTCACAGAAAACTTCTATACAGTTTTTAACTGAAGATATTTCCTTTTTCACCATAGCCCTGTATGGGCTTCCAAATATCACTCTGCAAGTTCCACAAGAACAGTCTTAGGGAAAGGCTTCTTGAGGGGAAAGCTGTAACTGTGTGAGATGAATTAACAGAACACAAACCAGTTTCTCAGAAAGCTTCTTTCCAGTTTTTAGCGGAAGATATTTCCTTTTTCACCATAGTACTCTATGGACTTCCAAATATCACTTTGCAAATTTCACAAGAAGAGAGCACAAAGTAGTATCTAAGACAGATTCTTTCAGTTTTTGTCTTAGGATATTTCTTTTTTCACCATAGCCCTCTATGGGCTTCTAAGTATCCCTTTGCAATTTCCACAAAAACTGTCTTAAGGAAAGGCTTCTTGAGAGGAAAGGTGTAACTCTGTGAGTTGAATGAAGAGAACACAAAGGAGTTTCTCAGAATGCCTCTTTCCAGTTTTTAACGGAAGGTATTTCCTTTTTCACCATAGCCCTCTATGGGTTTCCAAATATCACTTTGCAAATTCCAAAAAACTGTCTTAGCGAAAGGCTACTTGAGAGGAAAGCTGTAACTCTGTGCGATGAAATAACAGACCACAAATGGCTTCCTGATGGGAAACCTGTAACTCTTTGAGATGAATTAACAGAACACAAAGCAGTTTCTCAGAATGCTTCTTTACAATTTTTAACGGAAGATAATCCCTTTTTCACCATAGCCCTCTAGGGATTCTCCATATTACATTCCAAATTCCACATGAACAGTCTTAGGGAAAGGCTTCCTGAGGGGAAAGCTGTAACTCTGTGAGATCAATTAAGTGAACACAAAGCAGTTTTTCAGAATGCTTCTTTCCAGTTTTTAAATGAACATATTTCCTTTTTCACCATAGCCCTCTATGAACTTCCAAATATCACTCTGCTAATAACTCAAAAACAGTCTTAACGAATGGCTTCTTGAGTGGAAAGCTGTAACTCTGTGAGATGAATTTACAGAACACAAAGCAGTTTATCAGAAATCTTCTTTCCTGTTTTTAAAGGAAGATATTTCCTTTTTCTCCACGGCCCTCTATGGACTACTAAATATCACTTTCCAAATTCCATAAGAACAGTCTTAGCGAAAGGCTTCATGAGGGGAAAGCTGTAACTCAGTGAGATGAAATAACAGAACACAAAGCAGTTTCTCAGAAAGCTTCTTTCCAGTTTTTAACGGAAGATATTTCCTTTTTCACCGTAGCCCTCTTTGGGCTTATAAATATCACTTTCCAAATTCCACATTAACAGTCTTATCGAAAGGCTTCCTGATGGGAAACCTGTAACTCTGTGAGATGAATTAACAGAACACAAAGCAGTTTCTCGGAAAGCTTCTTTCCAGTTTTCATCTTAGGATATTTCCTTTTTCACCATAGACATCTATGGGCTTCCAAATATCACTTTGCAAATTACACAAGAACAGTCTTAGCTAAAGGCTTCTTCAGGGGAAAGCTGTAACTCTGTGAGATGAATTAACAGAGCACAAAATAGTTTTTCAGAAAGCTTCTTTTCAGTTGTTCTCTTAGGATATTTCCTTCTTCACCATAGCCCTCTATGGGATACTAAGTATCACGTTCCAATTTCCACAAAAACAGTATTTGCGAAAGGCTTCTTGAGGGGAAAACTGTAATTCTGTGAGATGAACTAACAGAATAAAAAGCAATTTCTCAGAAAGCTTCTTTCCAGTTTTTAAGGGAAGATATTTCCTTTTCCACAATAGCCCTTTAAGGGCTTCCAAATATCACTTTGAAAATTCCTCCAGAACTGTCTTATCGAAAGGCTTCTTGAGGGGAAATCTGTAACTCTGTCAGATGAATTAACGGAAAACAACGCTGTTTCTCTGAAAGCTACTTTCCAGTTTTCAACTGAAGATATTCCCTTTTTCACCATAGCCCTCTATGGACTTCCAAATATCACTTTGAAAATTCCACAAGAACAGTCTTAGCGAAAGGCTTCTTGAAGGGAAAGATGTAACTCTGTGAGATGAATTAACAGAACACGAGCAGTTTCTCAGAAAGCTTCTTTCCAGTTTTGAACTTAAGATATTTCCTTTTTCAACATAGCCCTCTATGGGCTTCCAAATATCCCTTTGCCAATTCCACAAGAACAGCCTTAGCTAAAGGCTTCTTGAAGGGAAAGATGTAACTCTGTGAGATGAATTAACAGAACACAGAGCAGTTTCTCAGAAAGCTTCTTTCCAGTTTTGAACGGAAGATATTTCCTTTTTCACCATAGCCCTCTATGGGCTTCAAAATATCCCTTTGCCAATTCCACAAGAACAGCCTTAGCGAAAGGCTTCTTGAAGGGAATGATGTAACTCTGTGAGATGAATTACCAGAACACAGAGCAGTTTCTCAGAAAGCTTCTTTCCAGTTTTGAACGGAAGATATTTCCTTTTTCACCATAGCCCTCTATGGGCTTCCAAATATCCCTTTTCCAAATGCACAGGAACAGCCTTAGCGAAAGGCTTCTTGAAGGGAAAGATGTAACTCTGTAAGATGACTTAACAGAACACAGAGCAGTTTCTCAGAAAGCTTCTTTCCAGTTTCGAACGGAAGATATTTCCTTTTTCACCATTGCCCTCTATGGGCTTCCAAATATCACTTTGCAAATTCCACAAGAACAGTCTTAGTGAAAGGCTTCTGGAGGGAAAAGCCGTAACTCTGTGAGATTAATTAATGGAACACAAATCTGTCTCTCAGAAAGTTTCTTTCCAGCTTTTTAAGGAAGATATTTCCTTTTTCACCATAGCTCTCTATGGGCTTCCAAATATCTCTTTGAAAATTCCACAAGAACAGTCTTAGGGAAAGGCTTCTTGAGTGGAAAGCTGTAACTCTGTGACATGAATCAACACAACACAAGGCAGTTTCTCAGAAAGATTCTTTACAGTTTTTAATGGAAGATGCTTTATTTTTCACCATAGCCCTCTATGGGCTTCCAAATATTACTTTCCAAATTTCACAAGAACAGTCTTAGGGAAAGGCTTCATGAGGAGAAAGCTGTAAGTCTCTGAGATGAATTAACAGAACACAACGTAGTTTCTCAGAAATCTTCTTTCCAGATTTTAACGGAAGATACTTCCTTGTTCACCATAGTCCCCTATGGGCTTCCAAATATCACTTTTCAAATTCCGCAATATCAGCCTTAGCTAAAGGTTTCTTGAAGGGAAACTTGTAACACTGTGAGATGAATTAACAGAACACAAATCAGTTTCTCAGAAAGCTTCTTTCCACTTTTTACCGGAAGATATTTCTTTTTTCACCATAGCCTTCTATGGACTTCCAAATATCACTTTGAAAATTCCACAAGAACAGTCTTAGTGAAAGGCTTCTAGAGGGGAAAGCTGTAATTCTGTGAGATGAATTAACAGAACACATAGCAGTTTCTCAGAAAGCTTCTTTCCTGTTTTTAACGGAAGTTATTTCCTTTCACCGTAGCCCTCTATGGGCTTCCAAATATCACTTTGCAAATTCCACAAGAACAGTCTTAGGCAAAAGCATCTTGAGGAGAAAGCTGTATCTCTGTGAGATGAATTAACAGAACACAATGCAGTTTCTTAGAAGGCTTCTTTTCAGTTTTTATCTTAGGATATTTTCTTTTTCACCATAGCCCTCTATGGGCTTCCAAATATCACTTTGCAAATTCCACAAGAACAGCTTTAGCAAAAGGCTTCCTGATGGGAAAGCTGTACCTCTGTGAGATGAATTAACAGAACACAAAGCAGTTTCTCAGAAAGCTTCTTTCCAGTTTTTAACAGAAGATATTTCCTGTTTCACCATATCCTTTTATGGCTTTCCAAATATCACTTCGAAATTCCACAAGAACAGTCTTAGCGATAGGCTTCTTGAGGGGAAAGCTGTAACTCAGTGAGATGAATTAACATTACACAAAGCAGTTTCTCAAAAAGATTCTTTCCACTTTTTAACGGAAGATATTTCCTTTTTCACCATAGCCCTCTATGGGCCTCCAAATATCACTTTGTAAATTCCACAAGAACAGTCTTAGCGAAAGGCTTCCTGATGGGAAAGCTGTAACTCTTTGAGATGAATTAACAGAACACAAAGCAGTTTCTCAGAAAGCTTCTTTTCAGTTTTTATCTTAGGATAATTCCTTTTCCACCGTAACCCTCTATGGGCTTTCAAATATCACTTTGAAAATTCCACAAGAACAGTCTTAGCAAAAGGCTTCTTGAGAGGAAAGCTGTAACCCTGTGAGATGAATTAACAGAACACAAAGCAGTTTCTCAGAAAGCTTCTTTTCAGTTTTTATCTTAGGATATTTCCCTTTTCTCCATAGCCCTCTATGGGCTTCCAAACGTCACTTTGCAAATTTCACCAGAACACACTTAGGGAAAGGCTTCTTGAGGGGAAAGCTGTAACTCTGTGAGATGAAATAACAGAACACTAAGGAGGTTCTCAGAAGGCTTCTTTCCAGTGTTTAATGGAAGATATTTCCTTTTTAACCGTAGCCCTCTATGGTCTTCCAAATATCACTTTGCAAATTCCACAAGAACAGTCTTAGAGAAAGGCTTCTTGAGGAGAAAGCTGTAACTCTGTGCGATGAATTAAGAGAACACAAATCAGTTTCTCAGAAAGCTTCTTTTCAGTTTTTATCTTAGGATATTTCGTTTTTCACCATAGCCCGCTGTGGGCTTCCAAATGTCACAATGCAAATTCCACAAGAACAGTCTTAGCGAAAGTCTTCTTGAGGGCAAAGCTGTAACTCTGTGAGATGTATTAACAGAACACAAAGAAGTTTCTCAGAAAGCTTCTTTCAACTTTTTAACGGAAGATATTTCCTTTTTCACCATAGCCCTCTATGGGCTTCCAAATATCACTTTGCAAATTCCACAAGAACAGTCTTAGGGTTAAGCTTCTTGAAGGTAAAGCTGTAACTCTGTGAGATGAATTAACAGAACACAAAACAGTTTCTCAGAAAGCTTCCTTCCAGTTTTTAAGGAAAGTTATTTCCTTTTACACCATAGCCCTCTATGGGCTTCCAAATAGTACTTTCCAAATTTCACAAGAACACTCTTAGTGAGCAGCATCTTGAGGGGAAAGCTGTAACCCTGTGAGATGAACTATCAGAACACAATGAAGTTTCTCAGAAATCTTCTTTTCGGTTTTTATCTTAGTATATTTCCTTTCTCACCATAGCCCTCTATGGGCTTCCAAATATCACTTTGCAAATTCCACAATAACAGTCTTAGCGAAAGGCTTCTTGAGGGGAAAGCTGTAACTCTGTGAGATGAAATAACAGAACACTAAGCAGGTTCTCAGAAGGCTTCTTTCCAGTGTTTAATGGAAGATATTTCCTTTTTAACCGTAGCCCTCTATGGGCTTCCAAACGTCACTTTGCAAATTTCACCAGAACACCCTTAGGGAAAGGCTTCTTGAGAGGAAAGCTGTAACTCTGTGAGATGAATTAACAGTACACAAAGCAGGTTCTCAGAAAGCTTCCTTCCAGTTTTTAACGGAAGATATTTCCTTTTTCACCGTAGCCCTCTATGGGCTTCCGAATATCACTTTGCAAATTCTACAAGAACAGTCTTAGCGAAAGGCTTCTTGAGGGGAAAGCTGTAACTCTTCGCGATGAATTAACAGAACACAAATCAGTTTCTCAGAGAGCTTCTTTTCAGTTTTTTTCTTAGGATATTTCCTTTTTCACCATAGTCCACTGTGGGCTTCCAAATGTCACTTTGCAAATTCCACAAGAACATTCTTAGCGAAAGGCTTCTTGAGGGGAAAGCTGTAACTCTGTGAGATGAATTAACAGAACACAAAGAAGTTTCTCAGAAAGCTTCTTTCAACTTTTTAACGGAAGATATTTCCTTTTTCACCATAGCCCTCTATGGGCTTCCAAATATCACTTTGCAAATTTCACAAGAACAGTCTTAGGGAAAGGCTTCTTGAGGGTAAAGCTTTAACTCTGTGAGATGATTTAACAGAACACAAAACAGTTTCTCAGAAAGCTTCTTTCCAGTTTTTAAGGAAAGTTATTTCCTTTTTCACCATAGCCCTCTATGGGCTTCCAAATATTACTTTCCAAATTCCACAAGAACAGTCTTAGCGAAAGGCTTCTTGAGGGGAAGGCTCTAACTCTGTGAGATGAATTAACAGAACACAAAGAAGTTTCTCAGAAATCCTTCCAGTTTTTAACGGAAGATATTACTTTTTCACCATAGCCCTCTAAGGGCTTCCAATTATCACTTTGGAAGTTCCACAAGAACAGTCTTAGCGACAGGCTTCTTGAGGGGAAAGCTGTAACACTCTGAGATGAATTAACAGAACACAAAGCGGTTTCTCAGAAAGCTTCTTTCTAGTTTTTAATTGAAGGTATTTCCTTTTTCACCATAGCCCTCTATGGGCTTCCAAATATCACTTTGCAAATTTCACAAGAACAGTCTTAGTGAACGGCTTCCTGAGGGTAAAGTTGTAACTCTATGAAATGAACTAAGAGAACACAAGGCAGTTACTCAGAAAGCTTCTTTTCGGTTTTTATATTAGGATATTTCCATTTTCACTATAGCACTCTATGGGCTTCCGAATATCACTTTCCAAATTCCAGAAGAACAGTCTTAGCGAAAGGCTTCTTAAGGGGAAAGCTCTAACTCTTTGAGATGAATCAACAGAACACAAAGCAGTTTTTCAGAAGGCTTCTTTTCAGTTTCTTTCTTAGGCTATTTCCTTTTTCACCATAGCCCTCTATGGTCTTCCAAATATCACCTTGCAAATTCTAGAAGAACAGTCTTAGTGAAAGGCTTCTGGAAGGGAAAGCTGTAATTTGGTGAGATGTATTAACAGAAAACACGCCAGTTTCTCAGAAAGCTTCTTTCCCCTTTTTAACGGGAGATATTTCCTTTTTCACCATAGCCCTCTATGGGTTACCAAATATGAATTTGCAAATTGCACACGAAGAGTCTTAGTGAACGGCTTCTGGAGGGGAAAGCTCAAACTCTGTGAGATGAACTAACAGAACACAAAGCAGTTTCTCAGAAAGTTTCTTTTCGGTTTTTAACAGAAGATATTCCCTTTTTCACCATAGCCCTCAATGGGCTTGGAAATTTCTCTTTGCAAATTCCACAAGAACAGTCTGATCGAAAGACTTCTGCAGGGACAAGCTGTAACTCTGGGAGATGAATTAACAGTACACAAAGCAGTTTCTCAGAAAGCTTCTGTTCAGTTTTTATATTAGGATATTTCCTTTTCCACCATAGCCTTCTAAGGGCTCCAAATATCACTTTGCAAATTCCACAAGAACAGTCTTAGCGAAAGGCTTCTTGAAGGGAAAGCTGTAACACTATGTGTTGAATTAAGAGAACACAAAGTAGTTTCTCAGAAAGATTCTTTCCAGTTTAAAACTGAAGATATTTTCTTTTTCACCATAGCCCTCTACGGGCTTCCAATATCACTTTGAAAATTTCACAAGAACACTGTCAGTGAATGGTTTCTTGAGGGTAAAGCTGTAACTCTGTGAGATGAACTAACAGAACACAATGCAGTTTCTCAGAAAGCTTCTTTTCGATTTTTATCTTAGGATATTTCCATTTTCACCATAGCCGTCTATGGGCTTCCAAATATCACTTTGCAAATTCCACAAAAACATCCTTAGCGACAGGCTTCTTCAGGGGAAAGCTGTAACTCTGTGAGTTGATTTAACAGAAAACAAAGCAGTTGCTCAGAAAGCTTCTTTTCAGTTTTTATCTTAGGGTATTTCCTTTTTCACCATAGCTCTCTATGGGCTTCGAAATATCAATTTGCAAATTCCACAAGAACAGTCTTAAAGAAAGACTTCTGGAGGGGAAAGCTGTAACTCTGTGTGATGAATTATCAGAACACAAAGCAGTTTCTCAGACATGTTCTTTCCAGTTTTAAAGGAAGATATTTCCTTTTTCACAGTAGCCCTCTCTGGACTTACAAATATCACTTTCAAAATTCCACAAGAACAGTCACAGTGAACGGCTTCTTGAGGGGAACCTGTAAATCGGTGAGATGAATAAACAGAACACAAAGCAGTTTCTCATAAAGCTTCTTTCCAGTTTTTAACTAAAGATATTTCCTTTTTCACCATAGCCCTGAACGGGCTTCCAAGATCACTTTGCAAATTCCACAACAACACTCTTACCGAAAGGCTTCTGGAGAGCAAAGCTTTAATTCTGTGAGATGAATTAACAGAACACATAGCAGTTTCTCAGAAATCTTGTTTCCAGTTTTTATCTTAGGATATTTCCTTTTTCACCATAGCCCTCTATGGGCTTCCAAATATCACTATGCAAATCCCATAGGAACAGTCTTAGCGAAAGGCTTCTTGTGGAGAAAGCTGTATCTCGGTGAGATATATTAGCAGAACACACGGCAGTTTCTCAGAGTGCTTCTTTCTAGTTTTTAGGGGAAGATATTCCCTTTTTCACCATAGCCCACTCTGGGCTTCCAAATATCACTTTGAAAATTTCACAAGAACAGTCTTACTGAATTGCTTCTGGAGGAGAAAGCGGTAACACTCTGAGATTAACTAACAGAACACAAAGCAGTTTCTCAGAAAGCTTCTTCTTGTTTTTTATCTTAGGATATTTCCTTTTTACCACAGCCATCTATGGGCTTCGAATTATCACTTTGCAAATTCCACAAGAACAGTCTTAGCGGAAGGTGTCTTCAGGGGAAAGCTCTAATTCTTTGAGATGAATTAAGAGAACACACAGCAGTTTCTCAGAAAGCTTCTTTCCAGGTTTTAACTAAAGATATTTCCTTATTCACCATAGCCCTCTTTGGGCTTCCAAATATCACTTTGCAAATACCACAACAGCAGCCTTAGCGAAAGGCTTCTTGAGGGTAAAGCTGTAACCCTGTGAGTTGAATTAACAGAAAACAAAGCAGTTTCTCAGAAAGTTTCTTTTCAGTTTTTATCTTAGGATATTTACTTTTTCACCATAGCCCTCTAAGGGCTTCCAAATGTCACCTGGCAAATTCCACAAGAACAGTCTTACTGAACGGCTCCTTGAGAGGAACGCTGTAACTCTGTGAGATGAACTAACAGAACAGAAAGCAGTTTCTCAGAAAGGTTCTTTTCGGTTTTTATCTTAGGATATTTCCATTTTCACCATAGCCCTCTATGGGATTCCAAATATCACTTTGCAAATTCTACAACAACAGCCTTAGCTAAAGGCTTTTTGAGGGGAAAGCTATAACTCTGTGAGATGAATTAACACAACACTAAGCAGTTTCTCAGAAAGCCTCTTTTCCCTTTTTATCTTAGGACATTTCCTTTATCACCAGATACCTCAAAGGGCTTCCAAATATCACTTTGCAAATTCCTAAAGAACAGTCTTAACGAAGGGCTTCTGGAGGGGAAATCTGTAATTCTGTGAGATGAACTAACAGGACACAAAGTAGTTTCTCAGAAAACTTCTTTCCAGTTTTTAACGGAAGATATTTCCTTTTTCACCATAGCCCCCTAAGGGCTTCCAAATATCACTTTGCAAATTCCACAAGAACAGTCTTAGCGAAAGGCTTCCTGAGGGGAAAGTTGTAACTCTGTGAGATGAATTAACAGAACACATAGCAGCTTCTCAGAAAGCTTCTTTCCAGGTTTTAACTGAAGATATTTCCTTTTTCACCATAGCCCTGTATGGGCTTCAAAATATCACTTTGCAAATTCCAAAAGAACAGTCTTAGGGAAAGGCTTCTGGAGGGGAAGCTGTAACCCAGTGAGCTGAATTAACAAAACACAAAGCAGTTTCTGAGACAGCTTCTTTTCAGTTTTTATCTTAGAATATTTCCTTTTTCACCATAGCCTTCTATGGGCTTCCAAAAATCACTTTGCAAATTCCACAAGAACAGTCTTATTGAAAGGCTTCTTGAGGGGCAAGCTGTAACTCTGTGAAATGAATTAACAGAACACAAAGCAGTTTCTCAGAAGCTTCTTTCCAGTTTTTAACTGAAGATATTTCCATTTTCACCATAGCCCTCTAAGGTCTTCAAAATATTACTTTGCAAATCCCTCAAGAACAGTCTTAGCGAAAGGCTTCTTGAGGGTAAAGCTGTAACTCGGTGAGATGTATTAACATAACACACGGCAGATTCTCAGAAAGCTTCTTTCCAGTTTTTAACGGAAGATATTTCCTTTTTCACCATAGCCCTCTATGGGCTTCCAAATATCACTTTGAAAATTTCACAGCAACAGCCTTAGCAAAAGGCTTCTTGAGGGGAAAGTTGTAACTCTGTGAGTTGAAGTAACAGAACACAAAGCAGTTTCTCAGAAAGCTTCTTTTCAGTTTCTCTCTTTGGATAATTGCTTTTTCAAAATAGCCTTCTATGGGCTTCCAAATATCACTTTGCAAATTCCACAAGAACAGTCTTAACGAAAGGCTTCTGGAGGTGAAGCTGTAACTCTGTGAGATGAATTAACAGAACAAATAGCAATTTCTCAGAAATCTTCTTTCCAGTTTTTAACGGAACAAATTTCCTTTTTCACCATAGCCCTCTATGGACTTCCAAATATCACTTTGCAAATCCCACAAGAACACTCCTAGCGTAAGTCTTCTTGAGGGGAAAGCTCTAACTCGGTGAGGTGCATTAAGAGAACACATGGCAGTTTCTCAAAAAGCTTATTTCCAGTTTTTAAGGGAAGATATTTCCTTTTTCACCATAGCCCTCTATGGGCTTCCAATTATCACTTTGCAAATGCCACAAGAACAGTCTTAGTGATCGGTTTCTTGAGGGGAAAGCTGTAACTCTATGAGATGTATTAGCAGAACTCAAAAGAGTTTCTCAGAAATCTTCTTTCCAGTTTTTAACGGAAGGTATTTCCTTTTTCACCATAGCCCTCTAAGGGCTTCCAAATATCACGTTGCAAATTCCACAAGAACAGTCTTAGTGAAAGGCTTCTGGAGGGGAAATCTATAACTCCATGAGATCAATTAAGAAAACACACTGCAGTTTCTCAGAAATCTTCTTTTAAGTTTTTATCTTAGGATACTTCCTTTTTCAACAGAGCCCTCTAGGAGCTTCCAAATATCACTTTGCAAATACCACAAGAACAATCTTAACGAAATGCTTCTGGAGGTGAAAGCTGTAATCTGTGAGAGGAATTAACGGAATACAAAGCAGTCTCTCAGAAAGCTTCTTTCCAGTTTTTAATGGAAGATACTTCCTTTTTCACCATAGCCCTCTATGGGATTTCAAATATCACTTTGCAAATTCCACAAGAACCGTCTTAGCGAAAGGCTTTTTGAGGGAAAAGCTGTAACTCTGTGAGATGAATTAACAGACACAAATCAGTTTCTCAGAAAGCTTCTTTTCAGTTTTTTTCTAGGTATATTTCCTTTTTCACCATAGGCCTCAAAGCGCTTCCAAATATAACTTTGCAAATTCCACAAGAACAGTCTTAGCAAAAGGCTTCTGGAGGGGAAAGCTGTATCTCTGTGAGATGAATTAACAGAATACAAATCAGTGAGTCAGAAATCTTCTTTGCAGTTTTTAACGGAACATAGTTCCTTTTTCACCATAGCCCTCTATGGGCTTCCAAATATCACTTTGCAAATTCCTCAGGAAGACCCTTAGCGTTAGGCTTCTTGAGGGGAGCGCTATAACTCTGTGAGTTGAATTAACAGAACACAAAGAAATTTCTCAGAAAGCTTCTTTTCAATTGTTATCTTAAGAGATTTCCTTTTCACCATAGCCCTCCATGGGCTTCCAACTATCAGTTTGCAAATTCCACAAGAACAGTCTTAGTCAACGGCTTCTTGAGAGGAAAGCTGTAACTCTGTGAGCTTAAGTAACAGAACACAACGAAGTTTCTCAGAAAGGTTCTTTACAGTTTTTAACGGAAGATGTTTTCTTTTTAACCATAGCCTTATACGGGCTTTCAAATATCCCTTTGCAAATTCCACAAGAACAGTGTTAGCGAAAGGCTTCTGGAGGGGAAAGCTGTAACACTGTGAGATGAATTAACAGAACACAATGCAGTTTCTCAGAAAACTTCTTTCCAATTTTTAACGAAAGGTATTTCCTTTTTCACCATAGCCCTCTATGGGCTTCCAAATATCACTTTGAAATCCCACAAGAACAGTCTTAGGGAAAGGCTTCTTGAGGTGAAGCTGTAACTCGGTGAGATGTTTTAACAGAACACACGTCAGTTTCTCAGAAAGCTTCTTTCCAATTTTTAACGTAAGTTATTTCCTTTTTCACCATGGCCCTCTATGGGCTTCTAAGATCACTTTGTAAATTCCACAAGAACAGTCTTAGCGAAAGTCTTCTGGGGAGCAAAGCTGTAATTCTGTGAGATGAACTAACAAAAAACAAAGCAGTTTCTCAGAAAGCTTCTTTTCGGTTTTTAACGGAAGAAATTTCGTTTTTCATCATAGCCCTCAATGGGCTTCCAAATTTCACTTTGCAAATTCCACAAGAACAGTCTTAGCGAAAGGCTTCTTGAGGAGAAAACTGTAACTCTGTGAGATGAATTAACAGAACACAAAACAGTTTCTCAGAAAGCTTCTTTTCAGTTTTTATCATAGGAAATTTACTTTTTCACCATAGTCTTCTAAGGTCTTCCAAATATCACTTTGCAAATTCCACAGGAACAGTCTTAGCGAAAGGTTTCTGTAGGGGACAGCTGTAACTCTTTTAGATGAATTAACAGAACACAAAGCTGATTCTCAGAAATCTTCTTTCCAGTTTTTAACGGAAAATATTTCCTTTTTCACTCTAACCCTCTAGAGTCTTCCAAATATCACTTTGCAAATTCCACAGGAACAGTCTTACCGAAAGGCTTCTATCAGGGAAAGCTGTAACTCTGTGAGATGAATCAACAGAACACAAATCAGTTTCTCAGAAAGCTTCTTTACAGTTTTTACGGAAGATATTTCCGTTTTCACCATAGCTCTCTATGGGATTCCAAATATTACTTTGCAAATTCCACAGAACAGACTTAGCGAAAGGCTTCTGGAGGGGAAATCTGTAACTCTGTGAGTTGACTTAACAGAACACTAAGCAGTTTCTCAGAAATCTTCTTTCCAGTTTTTAGCAGATGATATTTCCTTTTTCACCATAGACTACTAGGGGCTTCCAAATATCACTTTGCAAAATCCACAACAACAGTCTTTGAGAAAATCTTCTTGTGTGAAAATCTGTAACTCTTTGAGATGAATTAACAGAACACGAAGCAGTTTCTCAGAAAACTTCTTTTCAGTTTTTTTCTTAGGATATTTCCTTTTTCAGAATAGCTCTGTATGCTCTTCCAAATATCACTTTGCAAATTCAACAAGAACAGTTTTAGTGAAAGGTTTCTTGAGGGGAAACTCTAACTCTTCGATATGAATTAACAGAACACAAAGCAGTTACTCAGAAAGCTTCTTTTCAGTTTTTAACTGAAGATATTTCCTTTTTCACCATAGCCCTCTAGGGGTTCCAAATATCACTTTGCAAATTCCAAAAGAACAGTCTTAGTGAAAGGATTATTGAGGGGAATGCTGTATCACTGTGAGTTGCATTAACAGAACACAAAGCAGTTTCTCAGAAAGCTTCTTTTCAGTTTTTATCATAGGATATTTCCTTTTTCACCATAGCCCTCTATGGGCTTCCAAATATCACTTTGCAAATTAAACAGGGGCAGTCTTAGCGAAAGGCTTCTTTAGGAAAAATCTGTAACTCTGTGAGATGAATTAACAGAACACAAATCAGTTTATCACAAAGCTTCTTTTCAGTTCTTATCTTACGAATTTCCTTTTTCGCCATAGCCCACTATGGGCTTCGAAGTATCACTTCACAAATTACACAAGAGCAGTCTGAGCCAAAAGGCTTCTTGAGGTGAAAGATGTAACTGTTTGAAACGAAGTAACAGAACAAAAAGTATTTTCTCAGAAAGGTTCTTTCCAGTTTTTAACGGAAGATATTTCCTTTTTCTCCATAGCCCTTTAGGGGCTTCTAAATATCACTTTCCAAATTACACAAGAACAGTCTTAGCGAAAGTGTTCTTGAGGGGAAAGCTGTAACTCTGTGGGATGAATTAACAGAACACAAATCAGTTTCTCAGAAAGCTTCTTTTCAGTTTTTATCTTAGGATATTTCCTTTTTCAGCATAGCCCTCTATTGGCTTCCAAATATCACTTTGTAAATTCACAAGAACAGCCTTAGGGAAAGGCTTCGTGAAGGGAAAGCTGTAACTCTGTCAGATGAATTAACAGAAAACAAAGCAGTTTCTCAGAAAGCTTCTTTCGCATTTTTAACGGAAGATATGTCCTTTTCCACCAGAGCCCTCTAATGCTTCCAAATATCACTTTGTAAATTCCACAAGAACAGTCTTAGCGAAAGGCTTCTTGAAGGGAAAGCTGTAACTCTGTGAGATGAACTAACAGAACACAAGGCAGTTTCTCAGAAATCTTCTTTTCGATTTTTATCTTAGGATATTTCCATTTTCACCATAGCCATCTATGGGCTTCCAAATATCACCTTGCAAATTCCACAAAAACAGCCTTAGCGACAGGCCTCTTGAGGGGAAAGCTGTAAATCTGTGAGATGAATAAAAAGAACACAAAGCACATTCTCAGAAAGCTTCTTTCCAGTTTTTAACTAAAGATATTTCCTTATTCACCATAGCCCTCTTTGGGCTTCCAAGATCACTTTGCAAATTCCACAAGAACAGTCTAAGCTAAAGGCTTCTGCAGAGCAAAGCTGTAATTCTGTGAGATGAATAAACAGAACACAAAGCAGTTTTTCAGAAATCTTCTTTCCAGTTTTTATCTTAGGATATTTCCTTTTTCACCATAGCCCTCTATGGGCTTCCAAATATCACTATGCAAATCCCACAGGAACAGTCTTAGCGAAAGGATTCTTGTGGAGAAAGCTGTAATTCGGGGAGATATATTAACAGAACACACGGCAGTTTCTCAGAGTGCTTCTTTCTACTTTTTAACGGAAGTTATTTCCTTTTTCACAATAGCCCTCTATGGGCTTCCAAATGTCACTTTGAAAATTGCACAAGAACAGTCTTACTGAATGGTTCCTTGAGGGGAGAGCTGTAACACTGTGATATTAACTAACAGAACACAAAGCAGTTTCTTAGAAAGCTTCTTCTCGGTTTTAATCTTAGGATATTTCCTTTTTCACCATAGCCATCTATGGGCTTCGAAATATCACTTTGCAAATTCCACAAGAACAGTCTTAGTGGAAGGTTTCTTCAGGGGAAAGATGTAATTCTTTGAGATGAATTAAGAGAACACAAAGCAGTATCTCAGAAAGCTTCTTTTCAGTTTTTAACTGAAGATATTTCCTTTTTCACCATTGTTCTCTAAGGGCTTCCAAATATCACATTGCAAATACCACAACAGCAGCCTTAGCGAAAGGCTTCTTGAGGGTAAAGCTGTAACTCTGTGAGTTGAATTAACAGAAAACACAGCAGTTCCTCAGAAACTTTCTTTTCAGTTTTTATCTTAGGATATTTCCTTTATCACCCTAGCCCTCTAATGGCTTCCAAATATCACTTGGCAAATTCCACAAGAACAGCCCTAGTGAACGGCTCCTTGAGCGGAAAGCTGTATCTCTCTGAGATGAACCAACAGGACAGAAAGCAGTTTCTCAGAAAGGTTCTTTTCGGTTTTTATCTTAAGATATTTCCATTTTCACCATAGCCCTCTATGGTATTCCAAATATCACATTGCAAATTCCACAACAACAGCCTTAGCGAAAGACTTTTTGAGGGGAAATCTATAAATGTGTGAGATGAATTAAGAGAACACAAAGCAGTCTCTCAGAAAGCTTCTTTCTAGTATTTAACTGAAGATATTTCCTTTTTTACCATAGCCCTCTACGGGCGTCCAATGATCACTTTGCAAATTCCACAAGAAAAGTTTTTGCGAAACTCTTCTTGACGGGAAAGCTGTAACTCTGTCAGATGAATTAAGAAAACACAAAGCAGTTTCTCAGAAAGCTTCTTTCCAGTTTTTAACGGAAGATATTACCTTTATCACCATAGCCCTCTATGGGCTTCCAAATATCACTTTGCAAATTTCACAAGAACAGTCTTATCGAAAGGCTTCTTGGGGGGAAAGCTGTAACTCTGTGAGATGAATTTAAGAACACAAAGTAGTTTCTCAGAAAGCTTCTTTCCAGTTTTTAAAGGAAGATATTTTCTTTTTCACCATAGCCATCTAAGGCCTTCCAAATATCACTTGCAAATTCCTCCAGAACTCTCTTATCGAAAGGCTTCTTGAGGGCAAAGCTGTAACTCTGTGAGGTGAACTAACAGAACACAAGGCAGTTTCTCAGAAAGGTTCTTTCCAGTTTTTAATGGAAGATATTTAGTTTTTCACCCTAGCCCTCTAAGGGCTTCCAAATATCACTTTGCAAATTCCACAAGAACAGTCCTAGGGAAAGGCTTCTTGAGAGGAAAGCTGTAACTCTGTGAGATGAATTAACAGAACACAAAGCAGTTTCCCAGAAAGTCTCTTTCCAGTTTTTAATGGAAGATATTCCCTTTCTCAACAAAGCCCTCTATGTGCTTCCAGATATCACCTTGCAAATTCCACAAGAACAGTATTAGTGATCGGCTTCGTGAGGGGAAATCTACAACTCCGTGCGATGAATTAATAGAACACAATTCACTTTCTCAGAAAGCTTCTTTCCAGTTTATAACGGAAAATATTTCCTTATTCACCATAGCCCTTTATGGCCTTCTAAATACCACTTTCGAAATGACACAAGAACAGTCTTAGCAAAAGGCTTCCTCAGGTGAAAGCTGCAACTCGGACAGATGAATTTACAGAACACAAAGCAGTTTCTCAGAAAGCTTCTTTTCAATTTTTAACTGAAGATACTTCCTTTTTCACCATAGACCACTATGGGCTTCCAAATATCACTTTGCAAATCCCACAAGAACAGTATTAGCTAAAGGCTTCTTGAGGGGAAAGCTGTAACACTGTGAGATGAATTTACAGAACACAAAGCAGTTTATCATAAACTTCTTTAGAATTTTTAACGGAAGATATTTCCTTTTTCACCATAGCCCTCTATGGGCTTCCAAATATCACTTTGCAAATTCCACAAGAACAGACTTAGCGAAAGTCTTCTTGACGGGAAAGCTGTAAGTCTGTGAGATGAATTAACAGAACACAAAGTAGTTTCTCAGAAAGTTTCTTTTCAGTTTTTGTTTTAGGATATTTCCTTTTCCACCATAGACCTCTAGGGACTTCCAAATATCACTTTGCAAATTCCACAAGAGCAATCTTAGCGAAAGGCTTCTTGAGGGGAAAGCTGTAACTCTGAGATGAATTAACAGAACACTAAGCAGTTTCTCAGAAAGCTATTTTCCAGTTTTTAACGGAAGATTTTTCCTTTTTCTCCAAAGACCTCTATGGGCTTCCAAATATCACGTTGCAAATTCCACAGGAAAATCTTAGCGAAAGGCTTCTTGAGGGGAAAGCAGTAAATCTGTGAGATGAAATAACAGAACACAAAGCAGTTTCTCAGAAATCTTCTTTCCAGTTTTTAACTGAAGATATTTCCTTTTTCACCAGAGCCCTCTATGGTCTTTCAAATATCACTTCGCAAATTCCAGAAGAACTGTCTAGCGAAAGGCTTCTTGAAAGGAAAGCTGTAACTCTGTGAGATGAAGTAACAGAACACAAAGCAGTTTCCCAGAAAGCTTCTTTCCAGTTTTTAACTGAAGATATTTCCTTTTTCACCAAAGCCCTCTATGGGCTTCCAAATATCACTTTGCAAACTCCACAAGAAAAGACTTAACGAAAGGCTTCTTGTGGGGAAAGCAGTAAATCTGTGAGATGAAATAACAGAACACGAAGCAGTTTCTCAGAAAGCTTCTTTCCAGTTTTTAAGTGAAGATATTTCCTTTTTCAAGAGAGCCCTCTATGGACTTTCAAATATCACTTCGCAAATTCCACAAGAACTGTCTAGCGAAAGGCTTCTGGAGGGGAAAGTTGTAACCCTGTGAGATGAATTAACAGAACACAAAGCAGTTTCTCAGAAACCTTCCTTCCAGTTTTTAACGGAAGATATTTCCTTTTTCACCACAAACTTCTAGAGGCTTCCAAATATCACTTAGCAAAATCCACAAGAACAGTCTTAGTGAAAGGTTTCTTGAGGGAAAAGCTGCAATTCTGTGAGGTGAATTAACAGTACACGAAACAGTTTCACAGAAAACTTCTATACAGTTTTTAACTGAAGATATTTCCTTTTTCACCATAGCCCTGTATGGGCTTCCAAATATCACTCTGCAAGTTCCACAAGAACAGTCTTAGGGAAAGGCTTCTTGAGGGGAAAGCTGTAACTGTGTGAGATGAATTAACAGAACACAAACCAGTTTCTCAGAAAGCTTCTTTCCAGTTTTTAACGGAAGATATTTCCTTTTTCACCATAGTACTCTATGGACTTCCAAATATCACTTTGCAAATTTCACAAGAAGAGAGCACAAAGTAGTATCTAAGACAGATTCTTTCAGTTTTTGTCTTAGGATATTTCTTTTTTCACCATAGCCCTCTATGGGCTTCTAAGTATCCCTTTGCAATTTCCACAAAAACTGTCTTAAGGAAAGGCTTCTTGAGAGGAAAGGTGTAACTCTGTGAGTTGAATGAAGAGAACACAAAGGAGTTTCTCAGAATGCCTCTTTCCAGTTTTTAACGGAAGGTATTTCCTTTTTCACCATAGCCCTCTATGGGTTTCCAAATATCACTTTGCAAATTCCAAAAAACTGTCTTAGCGAAAGGCTACTTGAGAGGAAAGCTGTAACTCTGTGCGATGAAATAACAGACCACAAATGGCTTCCTGATGGGAAACCTGTAACTCTTTGAGATGAATTAACAGAACACAAAGCAGTTTCTCAGAATGCTTCTTTACAATTTTTAACGGAAGATAATCCCTTTTTCACCATAGCCCTCTAGGGATTCTCCATATTACATTCCAAATTCCACATGAACAGTCTTAGGGAAAGGCTTCCTGAGGGGAAAGCTGTAACTCTGTGAGATCAATTAAGTGAACACAAAGCAGTTTTTCAGAATGCTTCTTTCCAGTTTTTAAATGAACATATTTCCTTTTTCACCATAGCCCTCTATGAACTTCCAAATATCACTCTGCTAATTACTCAAAAACAGTCTTAACGAATGGCTTCTTGAGTGGAAAGCTGTAACTCTGTGAGATGAATTTACAGAACACAAAGCAGTTTATCAGAAATCTTCTTTCCTGTTTTTAAAGGAAGATATTTCCTTTTTCTCCACGGCCCTCTATGGACTACTAAATATCACTTTCCAAATTCCATAAGAACAGTCTTAGCGAAAGGCTTCATGAGGGGAAAGCTGTAACTCAGTGAGATGAAATAACAGAACACAAAGCAGTTTCTCAGAAAGCTTCTTTCCAGTTTTTAACGGAAGATATTTCCTTTTTCACCGTAGCCCTCTTTGGGCTTATAAATATCACTTTCCAAATTCCACATTAACAGTCTTATCGAAAGGCTTCCTGATGGGAAACCTGTAACTCTGTGAGATGAATTAACAGAACACAAAGCAGTTTCTCGGAAAGCTTCTTTCCAGTTTTCATCTTAGGATATTTCCTTTTTCACCATAGACATCTATGGGCTTCCAAATATCACTTTGCAAATTACACAAGAACAGTCTTAGCTAAAGGCTTCTTCAGGGGAAAGCTGTAACTCTGTGAGATGAATTAACAGAGCACAAAATAGTTTTTCAGAAAGCTTCTTTTCAGTTGTTCTCTTAGGATATTTCCTTCTTCACCATAGCCCTCTATGGGATACTAAGTATCACTTTCCAATTTCCACAAAAACAGTATTTGCGAAAGGCTTCTTGAGGGGAAAACTGTAATTCTGTGAGATGAACTAACAGAATAAAAAGCAATTTCTCAGAAAGCTTCTTTCCAGTTTTTAAGGGAAGATATTTCCTTTTCCACAATAGCCCTTTAAGGGCTTCCAAATATCACTTTGAAAATTCCTCCAGAACTGTCTTATCGAAAGGCTTCTTGAGGGGAAATCTGTAACTCTGTCAGATGAATTAACGGAAAACAACGCTGTTTCTCTGAAAGCTACTTTCCAGTTTTCAACTGAAGATATTCCCTTTTTCACCATAGCCCTCTATGGACTTCCAAATATCACTTTGAAAATTCCACAAGAACAGTCTTAGCGAAAGGCTTCTTGAAGGGAAAGATGTAACTCTGTGAGATGAATTAACAGAACACAGAGCAGTTTCTCAGAAAGCTTCTTTCCAGTTTTGAACGGAAGATATTTCCTTTTTCACCATAGCCCTATGGGCTTCCAAATATCCCTTTGCCAATTCCACAAGAACAGCCTTAGCGAAAGGCTTCTTGAAGGGAAAGATGTAACTCTGTGAGATGAATTAACAGAACACGAGCAGTTTCTCAGAAAGCTTCTTTCCAGTTTTGAACTTAAGATATTTCCTTTTTCAACATAGCCCTCTATGGGCTTCCAAATATCCCTTTGCCAATTCCACAAGAACAGCCTTAGCTAAAGGCTTCTTGAAGGGAAAGATGTAACTCTGTGAGATGAATTAACAGAACACAGAGCAGTTTCTCAGAAAGCTTCTTTCCAGTTTTGAACGGAAGATATTTCCTTTTTCACCATAGCCCTCTATGGGCTTCAAAATATCCCTTTGCCAATTCCACAAGAACAGCCTTAGCGAAAGGCTTCTTGAAGGGAATGATGTAACTCTGTGAGATGAATTACCAGAACACAGAGCAGTTTCTCAGAAAGCTTCTTTCCAGTTTTGAACGGAAGATATTTCCTTTTTCACCATAGCCCTCTATGGGCTTCCAAATATCCCTTTTCCAAATGCACAGGAACAGCCTTAGCGAAAGGCTTCTTGAAGGGAAAGATGTAACTCTGTAAGATGACTTAACAGAACACAGAGCAGTTTCTCAGAAAGCTTCTTTCCAGTTTCGAACGGAAGATATTTCCTTTTTCACCATTGCCCTCTATGGGCTTCCAAATATCACTTTGCAAATTCCACAAGAACAGTCTTAGTGAAAGGCTTCTGGAGGGAAAAGCCGTAACTCTGTGAGATTAATTAATGGAACACAAATCTGTCTCTCAGAAAGTTTCTTTCCAGCTTTTTAAGGAAGATATTTCCTTTTTCACCATAGCTCTCTATGGGCTTCCAAATATCTCTTTGAAAATTCCACAAGAACAGTCTTAGGGAAAGGCTTCTTGAGTGGAAAGCTGTAACTCTGTGACATGAATCAACACAACACAAGGCAGTTTCTCAGAAAGATTCTTTACAGTTTTTAATGGAAGATGCTTTATTTTTCACCATAGCCCTCTATGGGCTTCCAAATATTACTTTCCAAATTTCACAAGAACAGTCTTAGGGAAAGGCTTCATGAGGAGAAAGCTGTAAGTCTCTGAGATGAATTAACAGAACACAACGTAGTTTCTCAGAAATCTTCTTTCCAGATTTTAACGGAAGATACTTCCTTGTTCACCATAGTCCCCTATGGGCTTCCAAATATCACTTTTCAAATTCCGCAAGATCAGCCTTAGCTAAAGGTTTCTTGAAGGGAAACTTGTAACACTGTGAGATGAATTAACAGAACACAAATCAGTTTCTCAGAAAGCTTCTTTCCACTTTTTACCGGAAGATATTTCTTTTTTCACCATAGCCTTCTATGGACTTCCAAATATCACTTTGAAAATTCCACAAGAACAGTCTTAGTGAAAGGCTTCTAGAGGGGAAAGCTGTAATTCTGTGAGATGAATTAACAGAACACATAGCAGTTTCTCAGAAAGCTTCTTTCCTGTTTTTAACGGAAGTTATTTCCTTTCACCGTAGCCCTCTATGGGCTTCCAAATATCACTTTGCAAATTCCACAAGAACAGTCTTAGGCAAAAGCATCTTGAGGAGAAAGCTGTATCTCTGTGAGATGAATTAACAGAACACAATGCAGTTTCTTAGAAGGCTTCTTTTCAGTTTTTATCTTAGGATATTTTCTTTTTCACCATAGCCCTCTATGGGCTTCCAAATATCACTTTGCAAATTCCACAAGAACAGCTTTAGCAAAAGGCTTCCTGATGGGAAAGCTGTACCTCTGTGAGATGAATTAACAGAACACAAAGCAGTTTCTCAGAAAGCTTCTTTCCAGTTTTTAACAGAAGATATTTCCTGTTTCACCATATCCTTTTATGGCTTTCCAAATATCACTTCGAAATTCCACAAGAACAGTCTTAGCGATAGGCTTCTTGAGGGGAAAGCTGTAACTCAGTGAGATGAATTAACATTACACAAAGCAGTTTCTCAAAAAGATTCTTTCCACTTTTTAACGGAAGATATTTCCTTTTTCACCATAGCCCTCTATGGGCCTCCAAATATCACTTTGTAAATTCCACAAGAACAGTCTTAGCGAAAGGCTTCCTGATGGGAAAGCTGTAACTCTTTGAGATGAATTAACAGAACACAAAGCAGTTTCTCAGAAAGCTTCTTTTCAGTTTTTATCTTAGGATAATTCCTTTTCCACCGTAACCCTCTATGGGCTTTCAAATATCACTTTGAAAATTCCACAAGAACAGTCTTAGCAAAAGGCTTCTTGAGAGGAAAGCTGTAACCCTGTGAGATGAATTAACAGAACACAAAGCAGTTTCTCAGAAAGCTTCTTTTCAGTTTTTATCTTAGGATATTTCCCTTTTCTCCATAGCCCTCTATGGGCTTCCAAACGTCACTTTGCAAATTTCACCAGAACACACTTAGGGAAAGGCTTCTTGAGGGGAAAGCTGTAACTCTGTGAGATGAAATAACAGAACACTAAGGAGGTTCTCAGAAGGCTTCTTTCCAGTGTTTAATGGAAGATATTTCCTTTTTAACCGTAGCCCTCTATGGTCTTCCAAATATCACTTTGCAAATTCCACAAGAACAGTCTTAGAGAAAGGCTTCTTGAGGAGAAAGCTGTAACTCTGTGCGATGAATTAAGAGAACACAAATCAGTTTCTCAGAAAGCTTCTTTTCAGTTTTTATCTTAGGATATTTCGTTTTTCACCATAGCCCGCTGTGGGCTTCCAAATGTCACAATGCAAATTCCACAAGAACAGTCTTAGCGAAAGTCTTCTTGAGGGCAAAGCTGTAACTCTGTGAGATGTATTAACAGAACACAAAGAAGTTTCTCAGAAAGCTTCTTTCAACTTTTTAACGGAAGATATTTCCTTTTTCACCATAGCCCTCTATGGGCTTCCAAATATCACTTTGCAAATTCCACAAGAACAGTCTTAGGG
The DNA here is from genome assembly GCF_047675955.1 of Chlorocebus sabaeus. Lineage (NCBI taxonomy): Eukaryota > Metazoa > Chordata > Mammalia > Primates > Cercopithecidae > Chlorocebus > Chlorocebus sabaeus. Next base: position 1,110,052 of record NW_027327837.1, read on the forward strand.
TTAAGCTTCTTGAAGGTAAAGCTGTAACTCTGTGAGATGAATTAACAGAACACAAAACAGTTTCTCAGAAAGCTTCCTTCCAGTTTTTAAGGAAAGTTATTTCCTTTTACACCATAGCCCTCTATGGGCTTCCAAATAGTACTTTCCAAATTTCACAAGAACACTCTTAGTGAGCAGCATCTTGAGGGGAAAGCTGTAACCCTGTGAGATGAACTATCAGAACACAATGAAGTTTCTCAGAAATCTTCTTTTCGGTTTTTATCTTAGTATATTTCCTTTCTCACCATAGCCCTCTATGGGCTTCCAAATATCACTTTGCAAATTCCACAATAACAGTCTTAGCGAAAGGCTTCTTGAGGGGAAAGCTGTAACTCTGTGAGATGAAATAACAGAACACTAAGCAGGTTCTCAGAAGGCTTCTTTCCAGTGTTTAATGGAAGATATTTCCTTTTTAACCGTAGCCCTCTATGGGCTTCCAAACGTCACTTTGCAAATTTCACCAGAACACCCTTAGGGAAAGGCTTCTTGAGAGGAAAGCTGTAACTCTGTGAGATGAATTAACAGTACACAAAGCAGGTTCTCAGAAAGCTTCCTTCCAGTTTTTAACGGAAGATATTTCCTTTTTCACCGTAGCCCTCTATGGGCTTCCGAATATCACTTTGCAAATTCTACAAGAACAGTCTTAGCGAAAGGCTTCTTGAGGGGAAAGCTGTAACTCTTCGCGATGAATTAACAGAACACAAATCAGTTTCTCAGAGAGCTTCTTTTCAGTTTTTTTCTTAGGATATTTCCTTTTTCACCATAGTCCACTGTGGGCTTCCAAATGTCACTTTGCAAATTCCACAAGAACATTCTTAGCGAAAGGCTTCTTGAGGGGAAAGCTGTAACTCTGTGAGATGAATTAACAGAACACAAAGAAGTTTCTCAGAAAGCTTCTTTCAACTTTTTAACGGAAGATATTTCCTTTTTCACCATAGCCCTCTATGGGCTTCCAAATATCACTTTGCAAATTTCACAAGAACAGTCTTAGGGAAAGGCTTCTTGAGGGTAAAGCTTTAACTCTGTGAGATGATTTAACAGAACACAAAACAGTTTCTCAGAAAGCTTCTTTCCAGTTTTTAAGGAAAGTTATTTCCTTTTTCACCATAGCCCTCTATGGGCTTCCAAATATTACTTTCCAAATTCCACAAGAACAGTCTTAGCGAAAGGCTTCTTGAGGGGAAGGCTCTAACTCTGTGAGATGAATTAACAGAACACAAAGAAGTTTCTCAGAAATCCTTCCAGTTTTTAACGGAAGATATTACTTTTTCACCATAGCCCTCTAAGGGCTTCCAATTATCACTTTGGAAGTTCCACAAGAACAGTCTTAGCGACAGGCTTCTTGAGGGGAAAGCTGTAACACTCTGAGATGAATTAACAGAACACAAAGCGGTTTCTCAGAAAGCTTCTTTCTAGTTTTTAATTGAAGGTATTTCCTTTTTCACCATAGCCCTCTATGGGCTTCCAAATATCACTTTGCAAATTTCACAAGAACAGTCTTAGTGAACGGCTTCCTGAGGGTAAAGTTGTAACTCTATGAAATGAACTAAGAGAACACAAGGCAGTTACTCAGAAAGCTTCTTTTCGGTTTTTATATTAGGATATTTCCATTTTCACTATAGCACTCTATGGGCTTCCGAATATCACTTTCCAAATTCCAGAAGAACAGTCTTAGCGAAAGGCTTCTTAAGGGGAAAGCTCTAACTCTTTGAGATGAATCAACAGAACACAAAGCAGTTTTTCAGAAGGCTTCTTTTCAGTTTCTTTCTTAGGCTATTTCCTTTTTCACCATAGCCCTCTATGGTCTTCCAAATATCACCTTGCAAATTCTAGAAGAACAGTCTTAGTGAAAGGCTTCTGGAAGGGAAAGCTGTAATTTGGTGAGATGTATTAACAGAAAACACGCCAGTTTCTCAGAAAGCTTCTTTCCCCTTTTTAACGGGAGATATTTCCTTTTTCACCATAGCCCTCTATGGGTTACCAAATATGAATTTGCAAATTGCACACGAAGAGTCTTAGTGAACGGCTTCTGGAGGGGAAACCTCAAACTCTGTGAGATGAACTAACAGAACACAAAGCAGTTTCTCAGAAAGTTTCTTTTCGGTTTTTAACGGAAGATATTCCCTTTTTCACCATAGCCCTCAATGGGCTTGGAAATTTCTCTTTGCAAATTCCACAAGAACAGTCTGATCGAAAGACTTCTGCAGGGACAAGCTGTAACTCTGGGAGATGAATTAACAGTACACAAAGCAGTTTCTCAGAAAGCTTCTGTTCAGTTTTTATATTAGGATATTTCCTTTTCCACCATAGCCTTCTAAGGGCTCCAAATATCACTTTGCAAATTCCACAAGAACAGTCTTAGCGAAAGGCTTCTTGAAGGGAAAGCTGTAACACTATGTGTTGAATTAAGAGAACACAAAGTAGTTTCTCAGAAAGATTCTTTCCAGTTTAAAACTGAAGATATTTTCTTTTTCACCATAGCCCTCTACGGGCTTCCAATATCACTTTGAAAATTTCACAAGAACACTGTCAGTGAATGGTTTCTTGAGGGTAAAGCTGTAACTCTGTGAGATGAACTAACAGAACACAATGCAGTTTCTCAGAAAGCTTCTTTTCGATTTTTATCTTAGGATATTTCCATTTTCACCATAGCCGTCTATGGGCTTCCAAATATCACTTTGCAAATTCCACAAAAACATCCTTAGCGACAGGCTTCTTCAGGGGAAAGCTGTAACTCTGTGAGTTGATTTAACAGAAAACAAAGCAGTTGCTCAGAAAGCTTCTTTTCAGTTTTTATCTTAGGGTATTTCCTTTTTCACCATAGCTCTCTATGGGCTTCGAAATATCAATTTGCAAATTCCACAAGAACAGTCTTAAAGAAAGACTTCTGGAGGGGAAAGCTGTAACTCTGTGTGATGAATTATCAGAACACAAAGCAGTTTCTCAGACATGTTCTTTCCAGTTTTAAAGGAAGATATTTCCTTTTTCACAGTAGCCCTCTCTGGACTTACAAATATCACTTTCAAAATTCCACAAGAACAGTCACAGTGAACGGCTTCTTGAGGGGAACCTGTAAATCGGTGAGATGAATAAACAGAACACAAAGCAGTTTCTCATAAAGCTTCTTTCCAGTTTTTAACTAAAGATATTTCCTTTTTCACCATAGCCCTGAACGGGCTTCCAAGATCACTTTGCAAATTCCACAACAACACTCTTACCGAAAGGCTTCTGGAGAGCAAAGCTTTAATTCTGTGAGATGAATTAACAGAACACATAGCAGTTTCTCAGAAATCTTGTTTCCAGTTTTTATCTTAGGATATTTCCTTTTTCACCATAGCCCTCTATGGGCTTCCAAATATCACTATGCAAATCCCATAGGAACAGTCTTAGCGAAAGGCTTCTTGTGGAGAAAGCTGTATCTCGGTGAGATATATTAGCAGAACACACGGCAGTTTCTCAGAGTGCTTCTTTCTAGTTTTTAGGGGAAGATATTCCCTTTTTCACCATAGCCCACTCTGGGCTTCCAAATATCACTTTGAAAATTTCACAAGAACAGTCTTACTGAATTGCTTCTGGAGGAGAAAGCGGTAACACTCTGAGATTAACTAACAGAACACAAAGCAGTTTCTCAGAAAGCTTCTTCTTGTTTTTTATCTTAGGATATTTCCTTTTTACCACAGCCATCTATGGGCTTCGAATTATCACTTTGCAAATTCCACAAGAACAGTCTTAGCGGAAGGTGTCTTCAGGGGAAAGCTCTAATTCTTTGAGATGAATTAAGAGAACACACAGCAGTTTCTCAGAAAGCTTCTTTCCAGGTTTTAACTAAAGATATTTCCTTATTCACCATAGCCCTCTTTGGGCTTCCAAATATCACTTTGCAAATACCACAACAGCAGCCTTAGCGAAAGGCTTCTTGAGGGTAAAGCTGTAACCCTGTGAGTTGAATTAACAGAAAACAAAGCAGTTTCTCAGAAAGTTTCTTTTCAGTTTTTATCTTAGGATATTTACTTTTTCACCATAGCCCTCTAAGGGCTTCCAAATGTCACCTGGCAAATTCCACAAGAACAGGCTTACTGAACGGCTCCTTGAGAGGAACGCTGTAACTCTGTGAGATGAACTAACAGAACAGAAAGCAGTTTCTCAGAAAGGTTCTTTTCGGTTTTTATCTTAGGATATTTCCATTTTCACCATAGCCCTCTATGGGATTCCAAATATCACTTTGCAAATTCTACAACAACAGCCTTAGCTAAAGGCTTTTTGAGGGGAAAGCTATAACTCTGTGAGATGAATTAACACAACACTAAGCAGTTTCTCAGAAAGCCTCTTTTCCGTTTTTATCTTAGGACATTTCCTTTATCACCAGATACCTCAAAGGGCTTCCAAATATCACTTTGCAAATTCCTAAAGAACAGTCTTAACGAAGGGCTTCTGGAGGGGAAATCTGTAATTCTGTGAGATGAACTAACAGGACACAAAGTAGTTTCTCAGAAAACTTCTTTCCAGTTTTTAACGGAAGATATTTCCTTTTTCACCATAGCCCCCTAAGGGCTTCCAAATATCACTTTGCAAATTCCACAAGAACAATCTTAGCGAAAGGCTTCCTGAGGGGAAAGTTGTAACTCTGTGAGATGAATTAACAGAACACATAGCAGCTTCTCAGAAAGCTTCTTTCCAGGTTTTAACTGAAGATATTTCCTTTTTCACCATAGCCCTGTATGGGCTTCAAAATATCACTTTGCAAATTCCAAAAGAACAGTCTTAGGGAAAGGCTTCTGGAGGGGAAGCTGTAACCCAGTGAGCTGAATTAACAAAACACAAAGCAGTTTCTGACACAGCTTCTTTTCAGTTTTTATCTTAGAATATTTCCTTTTTCACCATAGCCTTCTATGGGCTTCCAAAAATCACTTTGCAAATTCCACAAGAACAGTCTTATTGAAAGGCTTCTTGAGGGGCAAGCTGTAACTCTGTGAAATGAATTAACAGAACACAAAGCAGTTTCTCAGAAGCTTCTTTCCAGTTTTTAACTGAAGATATTTCCATTTTCACCATAGCCCTCTAAGGTCTTCAAAATATTACTTTGCAAATCCCTCAAGAACAGTCTTAGCGAAAGGCTTCTTGAGGGTAAAGCTGTAACTCGGTGAGATGTATTAACATAACACACGGCAGATTCTCAGAAAGCTTCTTTCCAGTTTTTAACGGAAGATATTTCCTTTTTCACCATAGCCCTCTATGGGCTTCCAAATATCACTTTGAAAATTTCACAGCAACAGCCTTAGCAAAAGGCTTCTTGAGGGGAAAGTTGTAACTCTGTGAGTTGAAGTAACAGAACACAAAGCAGTTTCTCAGAAAGCTTCTTTTCAGTTTCTCTCTTTGGATAATTGCTTTTTCAAAATAGCCTTCTATGGGCTTCCAAATATCACTTTGCAAATTCCACAAGAACAGTCTTAACGAAAGGCTTCTGGAGGTGAAGCTGTAACTCTGTGAGATGAATTAACAGAACAAATAGCAATTTCTCAGAAATCTTCTTTCCAGTTTTTAACGGAACAAATTTCCTTTTTCACCATAGCCCTCTATGGACTTCCAAATATCACTTTGCAAATCCCACAAGAACACTCCTAGCGTAAGTCTTCTTGAGGGGAAAGCTCTAACTCGGTGAGGTGCATTAAGAGAACACATGGCAGTTTCTCAAAAAGCTTATTTCCAGTTTTTAAGGGAAGATATTTCCTTTTTCACCATAGCCCTCTATGGGCTTCCAATTATCACTTTGCAAATGCCACAAGAACAGTCTTAGTGATCGGTTTCTTGAGGGGAAAGCTGTAACTCTATGAGATGTATTAGCAGAACTCAAAAGAGTTTCTCAGAAATCTTCTTTCCAGTTTTTAACGGAAGGTATTTCCTTTTTCACCATAGCCCTCTAAGGGCTTCCAAATATCACGTTGCAAATTCCACAAGAACAGTCTTAGTGAAAGGCTTCTGGAGGGGAAATCTATAACTCCATGAGATCAATTAAGAAAACACACTGCAGTTTCTCAGAAATCTTCTTTTAAGTTTTTATCTTAGGATACTTCCTTTTTCAACAGAGCCCTCTAGGAGCTTCCAAATATCACTTTGCAAATACCACAAGAACAATCTTAACGAAATGCTTCTGGAGGTGAAAGCTGTAATCTGTGAGAGGAATTAACGGAATACAAAGCAGTCTCTCAGAAAGCTTCTTTCCAGTTTTTAATGGAAGATACTTCCTTTTTCACCATAGCCCTCTATGGGATTTCAAATATCACTTTGCAAATTCCACAAGAACCGTCTTAGCGAAAGGCTTTTTGAGGGAAAAGCTGTAACTCTGTGAGATGAATTAACAGACACAAATCAGTTTCTCAGAAAGCTTCTTTTCAGTTTTTTTCTAGGTATATTTCCTTTTTCACCATAGGCCTCAAAGCGCTTCCAAATATAACTTTGCAAATTCCACAAGAACAGTCTTAGCAAAAGGCTTCTGGAGGGGAAAGCTGTATCTCTGTGAGATGAATTAACAGAATACAAATCAGTGAGTCAGAAATCTTCTTTGCAGTTTTTAACGGAACATAGTTCCTTTTTCACCATAGCCCTCTATGGGCTTCCAAATATCACTTTGCAAATTCCTCAGGAAGACCCTTAGCGTTAGGCTTCTTGAGGGGAGCGCTATAACTCTGTGAGTTGAATTAACAGAACACAAAGAAATTTCTCAGAAAGCTTCTTTTCAATTGTTATCTTAGGAGATTTCCTTTTCACCATAGCCCTCCATGGGCTTCCAACTATCAGTTTGCAAATTCCACAAGAACAGTCTTAGTCAACGGCTTCTTGAGAGGAAAGCTGTAACTCTGTGAGCTTAAGTAACAGAACACAACGAAGTTTCTCAGAAAGGTTCTTTACAGTTTTTAACGGAAGATATTTTCTTTTTAACCATAGCCTTATACGGGCTTTCAAATATCCCTTTGCAAATTCCACAAGAACAGTGTTAGCGAAAGGCTTCTGGAGGGGAAAGCTGTAACACTGTGAGATGAATTAACAGAACACAATGCAGTTTCTCAGAAAACTTCTTTCCAATTTTTAACGAAAGGTATTTCCTTTTTCACCATAGCCCTCTATGGGCTTCCAAATATCACTTTGAAATCCCACAAGAACAGTCTTAGGGAAAGGCTTCTTGAGGTGAAGCTGTAACTCGGTGAGATGTTTTAACAGAACACACGTCAGTTTCTCAGAAAGCTTCTTTCCAATTTTTAACGTAAGTTATTTCCTTTTTCACCATGGCCCTCTATGGGCTTCTAAGATCACTTTGTAAATTCCACAAGAACAGTCTTAGCGAAAGTCTTCTGGGGAGCAAAGCTGTAATTCTGTGAGATGAACTAACAAAAAACAAAGCAGTTTCTCAGAAAGCTTCTTTTCGGTTTTTAACGGAAGAAATTTCGTTTTTCATCATAGCCCTCAATGGGCTTCCAAATTTCACTTTGCAAATTCCACAAGAACAGTCTTAGCGAAAGGCTTCTTGAGGAGAAAACTGTAACTCTGTGAGATGAATTAACAGAACACAAAACAGTTTCTCAGAAAGCTTCTTTTCAGTTTTTATCATAGGAAATTTACTTTTTCACCATAGTCTTCTAAGGTCTTCCAAATATCACTTTGCAAATTCCACAGGAACAGTCTTAGCGAAAGGTTTCTGTAGGGGACAGCTGTAACTCTTTTAGATGAATTAACAGAACACAAAGCTGATTCTCAGAAATCTTCTTTCCAGTTTTTAACGGAAAATATTTCCTTTTTCACTCTAACCCTCTAGAGTCTTCCAAATATCACTTTGCAAATTCCACAGGAACAGTCTTACCGAAAGGCTTCTATCAGGGAAAGCTGTAACTCTGTGAGATGAATCAACAGAACACAAATCAGTTTCTCAGAAAGCTTCTTTACAGTTTTTACGGAAGATATTTCCGTTTTCACCATAGCTCTCTATGGGATTCCAAATATTACTTTGCAAATTCCACAGAACAGACTTAGCGAAAGGCTTCTGGAGGGGAAATCTGTAACTCTGTGAGTTGACTTAACAGAACACTAAGCAGTTTCTCAGAAATCTTCTTTCCAGTTTTTAGCAGATGATATTTCCTTTTTCACCATAGACTACTAGGGGCTTCCAAATATCACTTTGCAAAATCCACAACAACAGTCTTTGAGAAAATCTTCTTGTGTGAAAATCTGTAACTCTTTGAGATGAATTAACAGAACACGAAGCAGTTTCTCAGAAAACTTCTTTTCAGTTTTTTTCTTAGGATATTTCCTTTTTCAGAATAGCTCTGTATGCTCTTCCAAATATCACTTTGCAAATTCAACAAGAACAGTTTTAGTGAAAGGTTTCTTGAGGGGAAACTCTAACTCTTCGATATGAATTAACAGAACACAAAGCAGTTACTCAGAAAGCTTCTTTTCAGTTTTTAACTGAAGATATTTCCTTTTTCACCATAGCCCTCTAGGGGTTCCAAATATCACTTTGCAAATTCCAAAAGAACAGTCTTAGTGAAAGGATTATTGAGGGGAATGCTGTATCACTGTGAGTTGCATTAACAGAACACAAAGCAGTTTCTCAGAAAGCTTCTTTTCAGTTTTTATCATAGGATATTTCCTTTTTCACCATAGCCCTCTATGGGCTTCCAAATATCACTTTGCAAATTAAACAGGGGCAGTCTTAGCGAAAGGCTTCTTTAGGAAAAATCTGTAACTCTGTGAGATGAATTAACAGAACACAAATCAGTTTATCACAAAGCTTCTTTTCAGTTCTTATCTTACGAATTTCCTTTTTCGCCATAGCCCACTATGGGCTTCGAAGTATCACTTCACAAATTACACAAGAGCAGTCTGAGCCAAAAGGCTTCTTGAGGTGAAAGATGTAACTGTTTGAAACGAAGTAACAGAACAAAAAGTATTTTCTCAGAAAGGTTCTTTCCAGTTTTTAACGGAAGATATTTCCTTTTTCTCCATAGCCCTTTAGGGGCTTCTAAATATCACTTTCCAAATTACACAAGAACAGTCTTAGCGAAAGTGTTCTTGAGGGGAAAGCTGTAACTCTGTGGGATGAATTAACAGAACACAAATCAGTTTCTCAGAAAGCTTCTTTTCAGTTTTTATCTTAGGATATTTCCTTTTTCAGCATAGCCCTCTATTGGCTTCCAAATATCACTTTGTAAATTCACAAGAACAGCCTTAGGGAAAGGCTTCGTGAAGGGAAAGCTGTAACTCTGTCAGATGAATTAACAGAAAACAAAGCAGTTTCTCAGAAAGCTTCTTTCGCATTTTTAACGGAAGATATGTCCTTTTCCACCAGAGCCCTCTAATGCTTCCAAATATCACTTTGTAAATTCCACAAGAACAGTCTTAGCGAAAGGCTTCTTGAAGGGAAAGCTGTAACTCTGTGAGATGAACTAACAGAACACAAGGCAGTTTCTCAGAAATCTTCTTTTCGATTTTTATCTTAGGATATTTCCATTTTCACCATAGCCATCTATGGGCTTCCAAATATCACCTTGCAAATTCCACAAAAACAGCCTTAGCGACAGGCCTCTTGAGGGGAAAGCTGTAAATCTGTGAGATGAATAAAAAGAACACAAAGCACATTCTCAGAAAGCTTCTTTCCAGTTTTTAACTAAAGATATTTCCTTATTCACCATAGCCCTCTTTGGGCTTCCAAGATCACTTTGCAAATTCCACAAGAACAGTCTAAGCTAAAGGCTTCTGCAGAGCAAAGCTGTAATTCTGTGAGATGAATAAACAGAACACAAAGCAGTTTTTCAGAAATCTTCTTTCCAGTTTTTATCTTAGGATATTTCCTTTTTCACCATAGCCCTCTATGGGCTTCCAAATATCACTATGCAAATCCCACAGGAACAGTCTTAGCGAAAGGATTCTTGTGGAGAAAGCTGTAATTCGGGGAGATATATTAACAGAACACACGGCAGTTTCTCAGAGTGCTTCTTTCTACTTTTTAACGGAAGTTATTTCCTTTTTCACAATAGCCCTCTATGGGCTTCCAAATGTCACTTTGAAAATTGCACAAGAACAGTCTTACTGAATGGTTCCTTGAGGGGAGAGCTGTAACACTGTGATATTAACTAACAGAACACAAAGCAGTTTCTTAGAAAGCTTCTTCTCGGTTTTAATCTTAGGATATTTCCTTTTTCACCATAGCCATCTATGGGCTTCGAAATATCACTTTGCAAATTCCACAAGAACAGTCTTAGTGGAAGGTTTCTTCAGGGGAAAGATGTAATTCTTTGAGATGAATTAAGAGAACACAAAGCAGTATCTCAGAAAGCTTCTTTTCAGTTTTTAACTGAAGATATTTCCTTTTTCACCATTGTTCTCTAAGGGCTTCCAAATATCACATTGCAAATACCACAACAGCAGCCTTAGCGAAAGGCTTCTTGAGGGTAAAGCTGTAACTCTGTGAGTTGAATTAACAGAAAACACAGCAGTTCCTCAGAAACTTTCTTTTCAGTTTTTATCTTAGGATATTTCCTTTATCACCCTAGCCCTCTAATGGCTTCCAAATATCACTTGGCAAATTCCACAAGAACAGCCCTAGTGAACGGCTCCTTGAGCGGAAAGCTGTATCTCTCTGAGATGAACCAACAGGACAGAAAGCAGTTTCTCAGAAAGGTTCTTTTCGGTTTTTATCTTAAGATATTTCCATTTTCACCATAGCCCTCTATGGTATTCCAAATATCACATTGCAAATTCCACAACAACAGCCTTAGCGAAAGACTTTTTGAGGGGAAATCTATAAATGTGTGAGATGAATTAAGAGAACACAAAGCAGTCTCTCAGAAAGCTTCTTTCTAGTATTTAACTGAAGATATTTCCTTTTTTACCATAGCCCTCTACGGGCGTCCAATGATCACTTTGCAAATTCCACAAGAAAAGTTTTTGCGAAACTCTTCTTGACGGGAAAGCTGTAACTCTGTCAGATGAATTAAGAAAACACAAAGCAGTTTCTCAGAAAGCTTCTTTCCAGTTTTTAACGGAAGATATTACCTTTATCACCATAGCCCTCTATGGGCTTCCAAATATCACTTTGCAAATTTCACAAGAACAGTCTTATCGAAAGGCTTCTTGGGGGGAAAGCTGTAACTCTGTGAGATGAATTTAAGAACACAAAGTAGTTTCTCAGAAAGCTTCTTTCCAGTTTTTAAAGGAAGATATTTTCTTTTTCACCATAGCCATCTAAGGCCTTCCAAATATCACTTGCAAATTCCTCCAGAACTCTCTTATCGAAAGGCTTCTTGAGGGCAAAGCTGTAACTCTGTGAGGTGAACTAACAGAACACAAGGCAGTTTCTCAGAAAGGTTCTTTCCAGTTTTTAATGGAAGATATTTAGTTTTTCACCCTAGCCCTCTAAGGGCTTCCAAATATCACTTTGCAAATTCCACAAGAACAGTCCTAGGGAAAGGCTTCTTGAGAGGAAAGCTGTAACTCTGTGAGATGAATTAACAGAACACAAAGCAGTTTCCCAGAAAGTCTCTTTCCAGTTTTTAATGGAAGATATTCCCTTTCTCAACAAAGCCCTCTATGTGCTTCCAGATATCACCTTGCAAATTCCACAAGAACAGTATTAGTGATCGGCTTCGTGAGGGGAAATCTACAACTCCGTGCGATGAATTAATAGAACACAATTCACTTTCTCAGAAAGCTTCTTTCCAGTTTATAACGGAAAATATTTCCTTATTCACCATAGCCCTTTATGGCCTTCTAAATACCACTTTCGAAATGACACAAGAACAGTCTTAGCAAAAGGCTTTCTCAGGTGAAAGCTGCAACTCGGACAGATGAATTTACAGAACACAAAGCAGTTTCTCAGAAAGCTTCTTTTCAATTTTTAACTGAAGATACTTCCTTTTTCACCATAGACCACTATGGGCTTCCAAATATCACTTTGCAAATCCCACAAGAACAGTATTAGCTAAAGGCTTCTTGAGGGGAAAGCTGTAACACTGTGAGATGAATTTACAGAACACAAAGCAGTTTATCATAAACTTCTTTAGAATTTTTAACGGAAGATATTTCCTTTTTCACCATAGCCCTCTATGGGCTTCCAAATATCACTTTGCAAATTCCACAAGAACAGACTTAGCGAAAGTCTTCTTGACGGGAAAGCTGTAAGTCTGTGAGATGAATTAACAGAACACAAAGTAGTTTCTCAGAAAGTTTCTTTTCAGTTTTTGTTTTAGGATATTTCCTTTTCCACCATAGACCTCTAGGGACTTCCAAATATCACTTTGCAAATTCCACAAGAGCAATCTTAGCGAAAGGCTTCTTGAGGGGAAAGCTGTAACTCTGAGATGAATTAACAGAACACTAAGCAGTTTCTCAGAAAGCTATTTTCCAGTTTTTAACGGAAGATTTTTCCTTTTTCTCCAAAGACCTCTATGGGCTTCCAAATATCACGTTGCAAATTCCACAGGAAAATCTTAGCGAAAGGCTTCTTGAGGGGAAAGCAGTAAATCTGTGAGATGAAATAACAGAACACAAAGCAGTTTCTCAGAAATCTTCTTTCCAGTTTTTAACTGAAGATATTTCCTTTTTCACCAGAGCCCTCTATGGTCTTTCAAATATCACTTCGCAAATTCCAGAAGAACTGTCTAGCGAAAGGCTTCTTGAAAGGAAAGCTGTAACTCTGTGAGATGAAGTAACAGAACACAAAGCAGTTTCCCAGAAAGCTTCTTTCCAGTTTTTAACTGAAGATATTTCCTTTTTCACCAAAGCCCTCTATGGGCTTCCAAATATCACTTTGCAAACTCCACAAGAAAAGACTTAACGAAAGGCTTCTTGTGGGGAAAGCAGTAAATCTGTGAGATGAAATAACAGAACACGAAGCAGTTTCTCAGAAAGCTTCTTTCCAGTTTTTAAGTGAAGATATTTCCTTTTTCAAGAGAGCCCTCTATGGACTTTCAAATATCACTTCGCAAATTCCACAAGAACTGTCTAGCGAAAGGCTTCTGGAGGGGAAAGTTGTAACCCTGTGAGATGAATTAACAGAACACAAAGCAGTTTCTCAGAAACCTTCCTTCCAGTTTTTAACGGAAGATATTTCCTTTTTCACCACAAACTTCTAGAGGCTTCCAAATATCACTTAGCAAAATCCACAAGAACAGTCTTAGTGAAAGGTTTCTTGAGGGAAAAGCTGCAATTCTGTGAGGTGAATTAACAGTACACGAAACAGTTTCACAGAAAACTTCTATACAGTTTTTAACTGAAGATATTTCCTTTTTCACCATAGCCCTGTATGGGCTTCCAAATATCACTCTGCAAGTTCCACAAGAACAGTCTTAGGGAAAGGCTTCTTGAGGGGAAAGCTGTAACTGTGTGAGATGAATTAACAGAACACAAACCAGTTTCTCAGAAAGCTTCTTTCCAGTTTTTAACGGAAGATATTTCCTTTTTCACCATAGTACTCTATGGACTTCCAAATATCACTTTGCAAATTTCACAAGAAGAGAGCACAAAGTAGTATCTAAGACAGATTCTTTCAGTTTTTGTCTTAGGATATTTCTTTTTTCACCATAGCCCTCTATGGGCTTCTAAGTATCCCTTTGCAATTTCCACAAAAACTGTCTTAAGGAAAGGCTTCTTGAGAGGAAAGGTGTAACTCTGTGAGTTGAATGAAGAGAACACAAAGGAGTTTCTCAGAATGCCTCTTTCCAGTTTTTAACGGAAGGTATTTCCTTTTTCACCATAGCCCTCTATGGGTTTCCAAATATCACTTTGCAAATTCCAAAAAACTGTCTTAGCGAAAGGCTACTTGAGAGGAAAGCTGTAACTCTGTGCGATGAAATAACAGACCACAAATGGCTTCCTGATGGGAAACCTGTAACTCTTTGAGATGAATTAACAGAACACAAAGCAGTTTCTCAGAATGCTTCTTTACAATTTTTAACGGAAGATAATCCCTTTTTCACCATAGCCCTCTAGGGATTCTCCATATTACATTCCAAATTCCACATGAACAGTCTTAGGGAAAGGCTTCCTGAGGGGAAAGCTGTAACTCTGTGAGATCAATTAAGTGAACACAAAGCAGTTTTTCAGAATGCTTCTTTCCAGTTTTTAAATGAACATATTTCCTTTTTCACCATAGCCCTCTATGAACTTCCAAATATCACTCTGCTAATTACTCAAAAACAGTCTTAACGAATGGCTTCTTGAGTGGAAAGCTGTAACTCTGTGAGATGAATTTACAGAACACAAAGCAGTTTATCAGAAATCTTCTTTCCTGTTTTTAAAGGAAGATATTTCCTTTTTCTCCACGGCCCTCTATGGACTACTAAATATCACTTTCCAAATTCCATAAGAACAGTCTTAGCGAAAGGCTTCATGAGGGGAAAGCTGTAACTCAGTGAGATGAAATAACAGAACACAAAGCAGTTTCTCAGAAAGCTTCTTTCCAGTTTTTAACGGAAGATATTTCCTTTTTCACCGTAGCCCTCTTTGGGCTTATAAATATCACTTTCCAAATTCCACATTAACAGTCTTATCGAAAGGCTTCCTGATGGGAAACCTGTAACTCTGTGAGATGAATTAACAGAACACAAAGCAGTTTCTCGGAAAGCTTCTTTCCAGTTTTCATCTTAGGATATTTCCTTTTTCACCATAGACATCTATGGGCTTCCAAATATCACTTTGCAAATTACACAAGAACAGTCTTAGCTAAAGGCTTCTTCAGGGGAAAGCTGTAACTCTGTGAGATGAATTAACAGAGCACAAAATAGTTTTTCAGAAAGCTTCTTTTCAGTTGTTCTCTTAGGATATTTCCTTCTTCACCATAGCCCTCTATGGGATACTAAGTATCACTTTCCAATTTCCACAAAAACAGTATTTGCGAAAGGCTTCTTGAGGGGAAAACTGTAATTCTGTGAGATGAACTAACAGAATAAAAAGCAATTTCTCAGAAAGCTTCTTTCCAGTTTTTAAGGGAAGATATTTCCTTTTCCACAATAGCCCTTTAAGGGCTTCCAAATATCACTTTGAAAATTCCTCCAGAATTGTCTTATCGAAAGGCTTCTTGAGGGGAAATCTGTAACTCTGTCAGATGAATTAACGGAAAACAACGCTGTTTCTCTGAAAGCTACTTTCCAGTTTTCAACTGAAGATATTCCCTTTTTCACCATAGCCCTCTATGGACTTCCAAATATCACTTTGAAAATTCCACAAGAACAGTCTTAGCGAAAGGCTTCTTGAAGGGAAAGATGTAACTCTGTGAGATGAATTAACAGAACACAGAGCAGTTTCTCAGAAAGCTTCTTTCCAGTTTTGAACGGAAGATATTTCCTTTTTCACCATAGCCCTATGGGCTTCCAAATATCCCTTTGCCAATTCCACAAGAACAGCCTTAGCGAAAGGCTTCTTGAAGGGAAAGATGTAACTCTGTGAGATGAATTAACAGAACACGAGCAGTTTCTCAGAAAGCTTCTTTCCAGTTTTGAACTTAAGATATTTCCTTTTTCAACATAGCCCTCTATGGGCTTCCAAATATCCCTTTGCCAATTCCACAAGAACAGCCTTAGCTAAAGGCTTCTTGAAGGGAAAGATGTAACTCTGTGAGATGAATTAACAGAACACAGAGCAGTTTCTCAGAAAGCTTCTTTCCAGTTTTGAACGGAAGATATTTCCTTTTTCACCATAGCCCTCTATGGGCTTCAAAATATCCCTTTGCCAATTCCACAAGAACAGCCTTAGCGAAAGGCTTCTTGAAGGGAATGATGTAACTCTGTGAGATGAATTACCAGAACACAGAGCAGTTTCTCAGAAAGCTTCTTTCCAGTTTTGAACGGAAGATATTTCCTTTTTCACCATAGCCCTCTATGGGCTTCCAAATATCCCTTTTCCAAATGCACAGGAACAGCCTTAGCGAAAGGCTTCTTGAAGGGAAAGATGTAACTCTGTAAGATGACTTAACAGAACACAGAGCAGTTTCTCAGAAAGCTTCTTTCCAGTTTCGAACGGAAGATATTTCCTTTTTCACCATTGCCCTCTATGGGCTTCCAAATATCACTTTGCAAATTCCACAAGAACAGTCTTAGTGAAAGGCTTCTGGAGGGAAAAGCCGTAACTCTTTGAGATTAATTAATGGAACACAAATCTGTCTCTCAGAAAGTTTCTTTCCAGCTTTTTAAGGAAGATATTTCCTTTTTCACCATAGCTCTCTATGGGCTTCCAAATATCTCTTTGAAAATTCCACAAGAACAGTCTTAGGGAAAGGCTTCTTGAGTGGAAAGCTGTAACTCTGTGACATGAATCAACACAACACAAGGCAGTTTCTCAGAAAGATTCTTTACAGTTTTTAATGGAAGATGCTTTATTTTTCACCATAGCCCTCTATGGGCTTCCAAATATTACTTTCCAAATTTCACAAGAACAGTCTTAGGGAAAGGCTTCATGAGGAGAAAGCTGTAAGTCTCTGAGATGAATTAACAGAACACAACGTAGTTTCTCAGAAATCTTCTTTCCAGATTTTAACGGAAGATACTTCCTTGTTCACCATAGTCCCCTATGGGCTTCCAAATATCACTTTTCAAATTCCGCAAGATCAGCCTTAGCTAAAGGTTTCTTGAAGGGAAACTTGTAACACTGTGAGATGAATTAACAGAACACAAATCAGTTTCTCAGAAAGCTTCTTTCCACTTTTTACCGGAAGATATTTCTTTTTTCACCATAGCCTTCTATGGACTTCCAAATATCACTTTGAAAATTCCACAAGAACAGTCTTAGTGAAAGGCTTCTAGAGGGGAAAGCTGTAATTCTGTGAGATGAATTAACAGAACACATAGCAGTTTCTCAGAAAGCTTCTTTCCTGTTTTTAACGGAAGTTATTTCCTTTCACCGTAGCCCTCTATGGGCTTCCAAATATCACTTTGCAAATTCCACAAGAACAGTCTTAGGCAAAAGCATCTTGAGGAGAAAGCTGTATCTCTGTGAGATGAATTAACAGAACACAATGCAGTTTCTTAGAAGGCTTCTTTTCAGTTTTTATCTTAGGATATTTTCTTTTTCACCATAGCCCTCTATGGGCTTCCAAATATCACTTTGCAAATTCCACAAGAACAGCTTTAGCAAAAGGCTTCCTGATGGGAAAGCTGTACCTCTGTGAGATGAATTAACAGAACACAAAGCAGTTTCTCAGAAAGCTTCTTTCCAGTTTTTAACAGAAGATATTTCCTGTTTCACCATATCCTTTTATGGCTTTCCAAATATCACTTCGAAATTCCACAAGAACAGTCTTAGCGATAGGCTTCTTGAGGGGAAAGCTGTAACTCAGTGAGATGAATTAACATTACACAAAGCAGTTTCTCAAAAAGATTCTTTCCACTTTTTAACGGAAGATATTTCCTTTTTCACCATAGCCCTCTATGGGCCTCCAAATATCACTTTGTAAATTCCACAAGAACAGTCTTAGCGAAAGGCTTCCTGATGGGAAAGCTGTAACTCTTTGAGATGAATTAACAGAACACAAAGCAGTTTCTCAGAAAGCTTCTTTTCAGTTTTTATCTTAGGATAATTCCTTTTCCACCGTAACCCTCTATGGGCTTTCAAATATCACTTTGAAAATTCCACAAGAACAGTCTTAGCAAAAGGCTTCTTGAGAGGAAAGCTGTAACCCTGTGAGATGAATTAACAGAACACAAAGCAGTTTCTCAGAAAGCTTCTTTTCAGTTTTTATCTTAGGATATTTCCCTTTTCTCCATAGCCCTCTATGGGCTTCCAAACGTCACTTTGCAAATTTCACCAGAACACACTTAGGGAAAGGCTTCTTGAGGGGAAAGCTGTAACTCTGTGAGATGAAATAACAGAACACTAAGGAGGTTCTCAGAAGGCTTCTTTCCAGTGTTTAATGGAAGATATTTCCTTTTTAACCGTAGCCCTCTATGGTCTTCCAAATATCACTTTGCAAATTCCACAAGAACAGTCTTAGAGAAAGGCTTCTTGAGGAGAAAGCTGTAACTCTGTGCGATGAATTAAGAGAACACAAATCAGTTTCTCAGAAAGCTTCTTTTCAGTTTTTATCTTAGGATATTTCGTTTTTCACCATAGCCCGCTGTGGGCTTCCAAATGTCACAATGCAAATTCCACAAGAACAGTCTTAGCGAAAGTCTTCTTGAGGGCAAAGCTGTAACTCTGTGAGATGTATTAACAGAACACAAAGAAGTTTCTCAGAAAGCTTCTTTCAACTTTTTAACGGAAGATATTTCCTTTTTCACCATAGCCCTCTATGGGCTTCCAAATATCACTTTGCAAATTCCACAAGAACAGTCTTAGGGTTAAGCTTCTTGAAGGTAAAGCTGTAACTCTGTGAGATGAATTAACAGAACACAAAACAGTTTCTCAGAAAGCTTCCTTCCAGTTTTTAAGGAAAGTTATTTCCTTTTACACCATAGCCCTCTATGGGCTTCCAAATAGTACTTTCCAAATTTCACAAGAACACTCTTAGTGAGCGGCATCTTGAGGGGAAAGCTGTAACCCTGTGAGATGAACTATCAGAACACAATGAAGTTTCTCAGAAATCTTCTTTTCGGTTTTTATCTTAGTATATTTCCTTTCTCACCATAGCCCTCTATGGGCTTCCAAATATCACTTTGCAAATTCCACAATAACAGTCTTAGCGAAAGGCTTCTTGAGGGGAAAGCTGTAACTCTGTGAGATGAAATAACAGAACACTAAGCAGGTTCTCAGAAGGCTTCTTTCCAGTGTTTAATGGAAGATATTTCCTTTTTAACCGTAGCCCTCTATGGGCTTCCAAACGTCACTTTGCAAATTTCACCAGAACACCCTTAGGGAAAGGCTTCTTGAGAGGAAAGCTGTAACTCTGTGAGATGAATTAACAGTACACAAAGCAGGTTCTCAGAAAGCTTCCTTCCAGTTTTTAACGGAAGATATTTCCTTTTTCACCGTAGCCCTCTATGGGCTTCCGAATATCACTTTGCAAATTCTACAAGAACAGTCTTAGCGAAAGGCTTCTTGAGGGGAAAGCTGTAACTCTTCGCGATGAATTAACAGAACACAAATCAGTTTCTCAGAGAGCTTCTTTTCAGTTTTTTTCTTAGGATATTTCCTTTTTCACCATAGTCCACTGTGGGCTTCCAAATGTCACTTTGCAAATTCCACAAGAACATTCTTAGCGAAAGGCTTCTTGAGGGGAAAGCTGTAACTCTGTGAGATGAATTAACAGAACACAAAGAAGTTTCTCAGAAAGCTTCTTTCAACTTTTTAACGGAAGATATTTCCTTTTTCACCATAGCCCTCTATGGGCTTCCAAATATCACTTTGCAAATTTCACAAGAACAGTCTTAGGGAAAGGCTTCTTGAGGGTAAAGCTTTAACTCTGTGAGATGATTTAACAGAACACAAAACAGTTTCTCAGAAAGCTTCTTTCCAGTTTTTAAGGAAAGTTATTTCCTTTTTCACCATAGCCCTCTATGGGCTTCCAAATATTACTTTCCAAATTTCACAAGAACCGTCTTAGTGAACGGCTTCTTGAGAGGAAAGCTGTAACTCTGTGAGATGAACTATCAGAACACAAAGCAGTTTCTCAGAAATCTTCTTTTCGGTTTTTATCTTAGTATATTTCCTTTTTCACCATAGCCCTCCATGGGCTTCCAAATATCACTTTGCAAATTCCTCAAGAACAGTCTTAGCGAAAGGCTTCTTGAGGGGAAAGCTGCAACTCTCTGAGATGAATTAACAGAACACAAAGCAGTTTCTCAGAAAGCTTCTTTTCACTTTTTTTTAAATTTCTTTTTTATTTATATAATTTTGTGTAACAATCACTCATGAAATATCAGAATTCTTATTACTTAGTACATAAAGAATATTCAACACATATTGTTGCAGTAGAAATCTAGACAAGTATGAACAGGGCAGGAGAGGGCTCCCCTCTTCCACACACCAAATGTGTTGGGAGACCCTCAGGTGATGGTCAAGGGGTTGTTAACTGTTTCTCTAAAGTAGTAATTGGTCATATCTGGTGTCAAGGAAAGGCAGGCTTCTAATAGAAAACACCTGAAACTGATCAGCAACTTCCCAATGAGATCTCAGGAGTGAGGAGAAGTAAGGCAGGATCCCGGAAGTATGCCAATGTATAAAACCCCAAGTCAAGAAGTCAAGCTGTGTACTTGGCTTCTCAAGTCTCCCACTTGGCCCTCTTCCAGGTTGTACTTCCCTTCTTTTCCTTTCTGTTTTAAAGCTTTTTAATAATCCTTCACTCCTGCTCTGAGAATTACCTCTGTCTCACTTTCTGCCTTATGCCCCTTAGTGGAATTCCTTCTGAGGAAGCAAGAATGGAGGGTGCTACAAACCTATACAGATTCGCCGCCAATGTCTCCAGAACTCGGATGTCTTCCACAGGTAATAAAATTGCTTTCAATATTTTTCATAATTATATCATGCTAAAAAACTAAGTATAACAGTGTCAAATACAAATACAATTAAAGCTTTTTGAATTCTATTTTACTTTACAAGTTTTTTTAAATCAAGTATGATTTTTCCTGGTGCCATTAAATTATAATTCTTTTCATATGTATATTTAATCATTTTATATAGAATTATTTTATATTTCTAGTACTTATTATTCTAATATATCTCTTTTAGGCTTACTTTATGTCTCACTTTTATAAAAATAAGTAAAATATATATTTGACACATTACAATAACTTAGCAAAATGCTCAGGTATAATGCTATTTAAAAATTAATATACCATATTTATATAATAATTCTATAAATTTTTCATAAAATAATAAATCTTTTTTGTTTGAAATTATAGGATAAGTGGTCTTTAATTTATTCCCCTTGTTTGAATTTTCAGTAGTGAATATGTTCTTTCAAAAATATTTTTATGATAAATTCCAAATGCATACAATAGTGGATTACCTCTAGGTACTCATCATTCATTTCACCAACATCAACACTTGTCCAATTCCTTTTATCTTCACTCACTTCTCCCCATTTCCCCCAACCGCATTCCTGCCACAACTGCTGACTCAAACCGTTCAAAGGATCGTTTGGTCAATCCTTCTGTAACAATTTAGTTATGTGCTTTTCCTAAAAAATAAGTGGAAGATTATTTTTTATTTTTTATTGTTTATTTTTTAAAATTATTTATTTCAATATTGTGGGTATATAGTAGATGTATGTATTTATGGGGTGCATGAGATGTTCTGATTCAGGCATGCAATGAATAATAATCACATCAGGTAAAATGGGGTATCCATTCTCTCAAGCATTTATTCTTTGTGTTACAACCAATCCAATTAGACTCTTTTAGTTATTTTCAAATGCACAGTTAAATTATTACTGACTATAGTCGCCTTGTTGTGCTATCAAATACTAGATCTTATTTATTCTTTCTGTTTTTTTGTACCCATTAACCATCTCCAGCTTTGCCTCACAACCCCACTACCCTTCCCAGCCTCTGGTAAACATTCTTCTACTCTCTATCTCCATGAGTTCAATTGTTTTGATTTTTAGATCTCACAAATAAGTGAGAACATGAAATTAGAATTATTATTAAACAGATCTCAAAATGGGACTTAGTTGCATATCTTCTCCTCCTCTCCCTGTATCAACCTGTTTCAGCCTGGAAGCCTCTAGTGGGAAGGAGGGATGTGGTTGGTTGCTTCTTTTTTTTTTTTTTTAAAATATATTTTAAGTTCTAGGGTACATGTGCATAACGTGCAGGTTTGTTACATATGTATACTTGTGCCCTGTTGCTGTGCTGCACCCATCAACTCGTCAGCACCCATCAACTCGTCATTTACATCAGGTATAACTCCCAGTGCAATCCCTCTCCCCTCCCCCCTCCCCATGATAGGCCCCGGTGTGTGATGTTCCCCTTCCCGAGTCCAAGTGATCTCATTGTTCAGTTCCCGCCTATGAGTGAGAACATGCGGTGTTTGGTTTTCTGTTCTTCTGATAGTTTGCTGAGAATGATGGTTTCCAGCTGCATCCATGTCCCTACAAAGGACACAAACTCATCCTTTTTTATGGCTGCATAGTATTCCATGGTGTATATGTGCCACATTTTCTTAATCCAATCTGTCACTGATGGACATTTGGGTTGATTCCAAGTCTTTGCTATTGTGAATAGTGCCGCAATAAACATACGTGTGCATGTGTCTTTATAGCAGCATGATTTATAATCCTTTGGGTATATACCCAGTAATGGGATGGCGGGGTCATATGGTACGTCTAGTTCTAGATCCTTGAGGAATCGCCATACTGTTTTCCATAATGATTGAACTAGTTTACAATCCCACCAACAGTGTAAAAGTGTTCCTATTTCTCCACATCCTCTCCAGCATCTGTTGTTTCCTGACTTTTGAATGATCGCCATTCTAACTGGTGTGAGATGGTATCTCAGTGTGGTTTTGATTTGCATTTCTCTGATAACCAGTGATGATGAGCATTTTTTCATGTGTCTGTTGGCTGTATGAATGTCTTCTTTTGAGAAATGTCTGTTCATATCCTTTGCCCACTTTTTGATGGGGTTGTATGTTTTTTTCTTGTAAATTTGTTTGAGATCTTTGTAGGTTCTGTATATTAGCCTTTGTCAGATGAGTAGATTGCAAAAATTTTCTCCCATTCTTTAGGTTGCCTGTTCACTCTGATGGTAGTTTCTTTTGCTGTGCAGAAGCTCTTTAGTTTAATGAGATCCCATTTGTCAATTTTGGCTTTTGCTTCCGTTGCTTTTGGTGTTATAGACATGAAGTCTTTGCCCATGCCTATGTCCTGAATGGTACTATCTAGGTTTTCCTCTAGGTTTTTTATGGTATTAGGTCTAACGTTTAAGTCTCTAATCCATCTTGAATTAATTTTCGTATAAGGAGTAAGGAAAGGATCCAGTTTCAGCTTTCTGCTTATGGCTAGCCAATTTTCCCAGCACCATTTATTAAATAGGGAATCCTTTCCCCATTTCTTGTTTCTCTCAGGTTTGTCAAAGATCAGATGGCTGTAGATGTGTGGTATTATTTCTGAGGACTCTGTTCTGTTCCATTGGTCGATATCTCTGTTTTGGTACCAGTACCATGCTGTTTTGGTGACTGTAGCCTTGTAGTATAGTTTGAAGTCAGGTAGCGTGATGCCTCCAGCTTTGTTCTTTTGACATAGGATTGTCTTGGAAATGAGGGCTCTTTTTTGGTTCCATATGAACTTTAATGCAGTTTTTTCCAATTCTGTGAAGAAACTCATTGGTAGCTTGATGGGGATGGCATTGAATCTATAAATAACCTTGGGCAGTATGGCCATTTTCACAATATTGATTCTTCCTATCCATGAGCATGGTGTGTTCTTCCATTTGTTTGTGTCCTCTTTTATTTCATTGAGCAGTGGTTTGTAGTTCTCCTTGAAGAGGTCCTTTACATCCCTTGTAAGTTGGATTCCTAGGTGTTTTATTCTCTTTGAAGCAATTGTGAATGGAAGTTCATTCATGATTTGGCTCTCTGTTTGTCTGTTACTGGTGTATACGAATGCTTGAGATTTTTGCACATTAATTTTGTATCCTGAGACTTTGCTGAAGTTGTTATCAGCTTAAGGAGATTTCGGGCTGAGACAATGGGATTTTCTAAATATACAATCATGTCATCTGCAAAGAGGGACAACTTGACTTCTTCTTTTCCTAACTGAATCCCCTTGATTTCTTTCTCTTGCCTGATTGCCCTAGCCAGGACTTCCAACACTATGTTGAATAGGAGTGGTGAGAGAGAGCATCCCTGTCTTGTGCCAGTTTTCAAAGGGAATTTTTCCAGTTTTTGCCCTTTCAGTATGATATTGGCTGTGGGTTTGTCATAAATAGCTCTTATGATTTTGAGGTACGTTCCATCAATACCGAATTTATTGAGCGTTTTTAGCATGAAGGGCTGTTGAATTTTGTCAAAAGCCTTTTCTGCATCGATTGAGATAATGATGTGGTTCTTGTCTTTGGTTCTGTTTATATTCTGGATTATATTTATTGATTTGCGAATGTTGAACCAGCCTTGCATCCCAGGGATGAAGCCCACTTGATCATGGTGGATAAGCTTTTTGATGTGCTGTTGAATACGGTTTGCCAGTATTTTATTGAGGATTTTTGCATCGATGTTCATCAGGGATATTGGTCTAAAATTCTCTTTTTTTGTTGTGTCTCTGCCAGGCTTTGGAATCAGGATGATGTTGGCCTCATAAGATGAGTTAGGGAGGATTCCCTGATTTTCTATTGATTGGAATAGTTTCAGAAGGAATGGTACCAGCTCCTCCTTGTACCTCTGGTAGAATTCTGCTGTGAATCCATCTGGTCCTGGACTTTTTTTGATTGGTAGGCTATTAATTATTGCCTCAATTTCAGAGCCTGCTATTGGTCTATTCAGGGATTCAACTTCTTCCTGGTTTAGTCTTGGAAGAGTGTAAGTGTCAAGGAAATTATCCATTTCTTCTAGATTTTCTAGTTTATTTGCATAGAGGTGTTTATAGTATTCTCTGATGGTAGTTTGTATTTCTGTGGGGTCGGTGGTGATATCCACTTTATCATTTTTTACTGCGTCTCTTTGATTCTTCTCCCTTTTCTTCTTTATTAGTCTTGCTAGCGGTCTGTCAATTTTGTTGATCTTTTCAAAAAACCAACTCCTGGATTCATTGATTTCTTGGAGGGATTTTTGTGTCTCTATCTCCTTCAGTTCTGCTCTGATCTTAGTTATTTCTTGCCTTCTGCTAGCTTTTGAATGAGTTTGCTCTTGCTTCTCTAGTTCTTTTAATTGCGATGTTAGAGTGTCAATTTTAGATCTTTCCTGCTTTCTCTTGTGGGCATTTAGTGCTATAAATTTCCCTCTACACACTGCTTTAAATGTGTCCCAGAGATTCTGGTATGTTGTATCTTTGTTCTCATTGGTTTCAAAGAACATCTTTATTTCTGCCTTCATTTCGTCATGTACCCAGTAGTCATTCAGGAGCAGGTTGTTCAGTTTCCATGTAGTTGAGCGGTTTTGATTGAGTTTCTTAGTCCTGAGTTCTAGTTTGATTGCAGTGTGGTCTGAGAGACAGTTTGTTACAATTTCTGTTCTTGTACATTTACTGAGGAGTGCTTTACTTCCAACTATGTGGTCAATTTTGGAATAAGTGCGATGTGGTGCTGAGAAGAATGTATATTCTGTTGATTTGGGATGGAGAGTTCTATAGATGTCTATTAGTTCTGCTTGCTGCAGAGATGAGTTCAATTCCTGGATATCCTTGTTAATTTTCTGTCTCGTTGATCTGTCTAATGTTGACAGTGGAGTGTTGAAGTCTCCCATTATTATTGTATGGGAGTCTAAGTCTCTTTGTAAGGCTCTAAGGACTTGCTTTATGAATCTGGGTGCTCCTGTATTGGGTGCATATATATTTAGGATAGTTAGCTCTTCCTGTTGAATTGATCCCTTTACCATTATGTAATGGCCTTCTTTGTCTCTTTTGATCTTTGATGGTTTAAAGTCTGTTTTATCAGAGACTAGGATTGCAACCCCTGCTTTTTTTTGTTCTCCATTTGCTTGGTAAATCTTCCTCCATCCCTTTATTTTGAGCCTATGTATGTCTCTGCGTGTGAGATGGGTCTCCTGAATACAGCAGACTGATGGGTCTTGACTCTTTATCCAGTTTGCCAGTCTGTGTCTTTTAATTGGAGCATTTAGTCCATTTACATTTAAGGTTAATATTGTTACGTGTGAACTTGATCCTACCATTATGATATTAACTGGTTATTTTCCTCGTTAGTTGATGCAGTATCTTCCTAGCCTTGATGGTCTTTACATTTTGGCATGTTTTTGCAATGGCTGATACCGGTTGTTCCTTTCCATGTTTAGTGCTTCCTTCAGGGTCTCTTGTAAGGCAGGCCTAGTGGTGACAAAATCTCTAAGCATTTGCTTATCTGTAAAGGATTTTATTTCTCCTTCGCTTATGAAACTTAGTTTGGCTGGATATGAAATTCTGGGTTGAAAATTCTTTTCTTTAAGAATGTTGAATATTGGCCCCCACTCTCTTCTGACTTGTAGAGTTTCTGCCGAGAGATCTGCTGTTAGTCTGATGGACTTCCCTTTGTGGGTAACCCGACCTTTCTCTCTGGCTGCCCTTAAGATTTTTTTCTTCATTTCAACTTTGGTGAATCTGGCAATTATGGGTCTTGGAGTTGCTCTTCTCGAGGAGTATCTTTGTGGAGTTCTCTGTATTTCCTGGATTTGAATGTTGGCCTGCCCTACTAGGTTGGGGAAGTTCTCCTGGATGATATACTGAAGAGTGTTTTTCAACTTGGATCCATTTTCCCCCTCACTTTCAGGCATCCCAATCAGACGTAGATTTCGTCATTTTACATAATCCCATACTTCTTGCAGGCTTTGTTCATTTCTTTTTCTTCTTTTTTCTTTTGATTTCTCTTCTTGCTTCATTTCGTTCATTTGACCCTTAATCGCTGATACTCTTTTCCAGTTGATCGAGTCAGTTACTGAAGCTTGTGCATTTGTCACGTATTTCTCGTGTCATGGTTTTCATCTCTTTCATTTCGTTTATGACCTTCTCTGCATTAATTATTCTAGCCATCAATTCTTCCACTTTTTATTCATGACATTTAATTTCTTTGCGCTGGGCATGTAATTACTCCTTTAGCTCTGAGAAGTTTGATGGACTGAAGCCTTCTTCTATCATCTCGTCAAAGTCATTCTCATTCCAGCTTTGACCCGTTGCTGGCGATGAGCTGCGCTCCTTTGCCGGAGGAGACGCGCTCTTATTTTTTGAAATTCCAGCTTTTCTGCCCTGCTTTTTCCCCATCTTTGTGGCTTTATCTGCCTCTGGTTTTTAACAGAAGATATTTCCTTTTTCACCATAGCCCTCTATGGGCTTCCAAATATCACTTTGCAAATTTCACAAGAACAGTCTTAGTGAACGGCTTCTTGAGGGGAAAGCTGTAACTCTGTGAGATGAATTAACAGAACACAAAGCACTTTCTCAGAAATCTTGTTTCCAGTTTTTAACGAAAGATATTTCCTTTTTCACCATAACCCCCCTGGGCTTCGAAATATCACTTTTCAAATTCCACAAGAACAGTCTTAGCGAAAGGCTTCTTGAGGAGAAAGGTGTAACTCTGTGAGATGAATTACCAGAACACAAAGCAGCTTCTCAGAAAGCTTCTTTTCGGTTTTTATCTTAGGATATTTCAATTTTCACCGTAGCCCTCTAAGGGCTTCCAAATATCACTTGGCAAATTCCACAAGAACAGTCTTAGCGAAAGGCATCTTGAGGGGAAAGCTGTAAATCTGTGAGATGAATCAACAGAACACAAAGCAGTTTCTAAAAAACATTCTTTCCAGTTTTGAACGGAAGATATTTCCTTTTTCATCATAGCCCTCTATGGGCTTCCAAATATCGCCTTGAAAATTCCACAGGAACAATCTTAGTGAACGGCTTCTTGAGGGGAAAGCTATAACTCTATGAGATGAACTAAAGGAACATAATGCAGTTTCTCAGAAAGGTTCTTTTCGGTTTTTATCTTAGAATATTTCCTTTTTGCCATAACCCTCTATGGGCTGCTAAAATCAACTTGCAAATTCCACAAGAACAGTCTTAGCGAAAGGCTTCCTGAGGAGAATGCTGTAACTCTGTGAGATGAATTAACAGGAAACAAAGCACTTTGTCAGAATGATAATTTCCAGTTTATAACCGAAAATATTTCCTTATTCACCATAGCCCTCTATGACCTTCTAAATACCATTTTCGAAATGACACAAGAACAGTCCTAGCGAAGCAGTTTCTCAGAAGGCTTCTTTCCAGTTTATATCGGAAGATATTTCCTTTTTCACCATATCCCTCTATGGGCTTCCAAATATCCACTTGCAAATTCCACAAGAACAGCCTTAGCGAAGGGCTTCTTCAGAAAGGCTTTTTAGGGGAAAGCTGTAACTCTGTGAGTTGAATTAACAGAACACAAAGCAGTTTCTCAGAAAGCTTGTTGCCAGTTTTTAACTGAAGATATTTCCTTTTTCACCGTATCCCTCTATGGGCTTTGAAATATCACTTTGCAAATTCCAAAAGAACAGTCTTATTGAACGGATTCTTGAGGGGAAAGCTATAACTCTGTGAGATGAATTAAGAGAACACATTGCAGTTTTTAAGAAAGCATCTTTTCGGTTTTTATGTTACGATATTTTCTTTTTCACCATAGCTTTCTAAGGGCTTCCAAATATCACTTTGCAAATTCCACAAGAACAATCTTAGGGGAAGGCTCCTTGAAGGGAAAGCTGTAACACTGTGAGATGAATTAACGGAACACAAAGTTGTTTCTCAGAAAGCTTCTTTCCAGTTTTTAACGGAAGTTATTTCATTTATTACCATAGCCTTCTATGGGCTTCCACATATCAGTTTGCAAATATCACAAGAACAGTCTTAGCGAAGCTTTCTTGAGGAGAAAGCCGTAACTCTCTGAGATGAATTAAAAGAACACAAAGCAGTTTCTCAGAAAGCTTCTTTTCGGTTTTTATCTTAGGATATTTCCATATGCACCACAGCTCTCTATGGCCTTCCAAGTATCACGTTGCCAATTCCAAAAGAACAGTCTTTGTGAAAGGCTTCTTGAACGGAAAGCTGTAAATCTCTGAGATGAATTAACAGAACAGAAAGCAGTTACTCAGAAAGCTTCTTTTCGGTTTTTGTCTTAGGATATTTCCTTTTTCACCCTAGAACTCTAAGGGCTTCCAAATATCACTTTGCAAATTCCACAAGAGCAGTCATAGCGAAAGTCTTCTTGAGGGGAAAGCTGTAAATCTGAGAGATGAATTAACAGAACACAAAGCATTTTCTCAGAAAACTTCTTTCCAGTTTTTAACTGAAGATATTTTCTTTTTCACCATAGACCTCTTTAGGCTTTCAAATATCACTTTGCAAATTCCACAAGAACAGTCTTAGTGAAAAGCCTCTTTAGCGGAAAGCTGTAACACTGTGAGATGAATTAACAGAACACAAAGCAGTTTCTCACAAAGCTTCTTTTTACATTTTATCTTAGGATATTTCCTTTTTAACCATAGCCCTCAATGGGCTTCCAAATATCACTTTGCAAATTCCACAAGACCAGTCCTAGCGAAAGGCTTCTTGAGGAGAAAGCTGTAACTCTCTGAGATGAATTAACAGAACAAATAGCAGTTTCTCAGAAAACTTCTTTTCAGTTTTTAACTGAAAATATTTCCTATTTCACCTTAGCCCTCTATGGGCTTCCAAATATCACTTTGCAAATTTTACAAGAACAGCCTTCGCGAAAGACTTCTTGAGAGGAAAGCTGTAACTCTGTGAGATGAATTAACAGAACACAAAATAGTTTCTCAGAAAGATTATTCCCAGTTTTTGCGGAGGATATTTCCTGTTTCACCACAGCCCTCTATGGATTCCAAATATCACTTTTCAAATTCCACAATAATAGTCTTAGGGAAAGGCTTCTTGACGGGAAAAGTGTAACTCTGTGAGATGAATTAAAAGAACCCAAAGCAGTTTCTCAGAAAACTTCTTTTCATTTTTTAAGGGAAAATATTTCCTTTTTCACCTTAGCCCTCTATGGGCTTCCAAATATCACTTTGTAAATTCCACAAGAAGAGTCTTAGCGAAAGGCTTCTTCAGGAGATAGCTGTAACTCTGTGTGATGAATTAACAGAACACAAAACAGTTTCCAGAAAGATTCTTTCCAGTTTTTGACGTAAGATAGTTTCTTTTTCACCGTAGACCTCTATCGGCGTTGAAATATCACTTTACAAATTCCAGAAGAACAGTCTTAGCGAAAGGCTTCTTGAGGTGAAAGCTATAACCCTGTGAAAAGAAATAACAGAATAAAAAGCAGTTTCTCAGAAAGCTTCTTTTCAGTTATTATCTCAGAATATTTCCTTTTTCCCCATAGCCCTCTATGGGCTTCCAAATATCAATTTGCAAATTCCACAAGAACAGTCTTAGTGAACGGCTTCTTGAGGGGAAAGCTGTAACTCTGTGAGATGAATTAAGAGAACACTAAGCAGTTTCTCAGAAAATTTCTTTTCAGTTTTTATCTTAGGATATTTCCTTTTTCACTGTAGCCCTCTATGGGCTTCCAAATATCACTTTGCAAATTCCACAAGAACAGTCTTAGGGAAAGGCTTCTGGAGGGGAAAGGTGTAACTCTCTGAGATGAATTAAAAGAACCCAAGGCAGTTTTTCAGAAATCTTGTTTTCATTTTTTAACGGAAAATATTTCCTTTTTCAAAATAGAACTCTATGGGTTTCCAAATATCACTTTGAAAATTCCACAAGAACAGTCTTAGCGAAAGCTTTCTTGAGGAGGAAGCTGTAACTCAGTGAGATGAATTAACAGAACACAAAACAGTTTCCAGAAAGCTTCTTTCCAGTTTTTTCGGAGGATATTTCCTTTTACACCATAGCCCTCTATGGGCTTCCAAATATCACTTTGCAAATTCCACAAGAACAGTCTTAGCGAAAGGCCTCTTTAGGGGAAAGCTGTAACTCTGTGAGATGAATTAACAGAACACAAAGCAGTTTCTCACAAAGCTTCTTTTTAGATTTTATCTTAGGATATTTCCTTTTTCACCATAGACCTCAATGGGCTTCCAAATATCACTTTGCAAATTCCACAAGAACAGGCTTAGTGAAAGGCTTCTTGACGGAAAAGCTGTAACTCTGTGAGATGAATTAACAGAACTCAAAGCAGTTTCTCAGAAATATTCTGTCCAGTTTTTAACAGAATATATTTACTTTTTCACCATAACCCTCTATTGGCCTCCAAATATCACTGTGCAAATTCCACAAGAACAGTGTTAGCGAAAGGCTTCTTGAGGGGAAAGCTGTGACTGTGTGAGATGAATTAACAGAACACTGTGCAGTTTGTCGGAAATCTTCTTTACAGTTTTTAACCAAAGATATTTCCTTTTTCACCATAGCCTTCTACGGGCTTCCAAATATCACTTTGCAAATTTCACAAGAACAGTCTTAGTGAACGGCTCCTTGAGTGGAAAGCTGTAACTCTGTGAGATGAATTAACAGAACACAAAGCAGTTTCTCAGAAAGCTTCCTTCCAGTTTTTAATGGAAGATATTTCCTTTTTAACCAAAGCCCTGTATGTGCGTCCAAATATCAGTTTGCAAATCCCACAAGAACAGTCTTAGCGAAAGGCTTTTTGAGAGGAAAGTTGTAACTCAGTGAGACGTATTAACAGAAAACACGGCATTTTCTCAGAATGCTTCTTTCCAGTTTTTAACGGAAGATATTTCCTTTTTCACCATAGTCCTCTATGGGTTTCCAAATATCACTTTCCAAATTTCACAAAACAGTCTTAGTAAACGGCTTCTTGAGGGGAAAGCTGTAGCTCTGTGAGATGAACTAACAGAACACAAAGCAGTTTTTCAGACAGCTTCTTTTCGGTTAGTATCTTAGGATATTTCCATTTTCACTATAGCCCTCTATGGGCTTCCACATATCACTTTGGAAATTCCTCAAAAACAGTCTTAGTGGAAGTCTTCTTGAGTGGCAAGCTGTAACTCTTTGAGATGAATTAACAGAACACAAAACAGTTTCTCGGAAAGCTTCTTTTCATTTTTTAACTGAAGGTATTTCCTTTTTCACCATAGCCCTCTATTTGCTTCCAAATATCACTTTGGAATTTCCACAAGAACAGTGTTAGCGAAAGGTTACTGGAAGGGAAACTGTAACTCTGTGAGATGCATTAACAGAACACAAAGCAGTTTCTCAGAAATCTTCTTTCCATTTTTTAACAGAAGATATTTCCTTTTTCACCTTAGCCCTCTATGGGATTCCAAATATCACTTTGCAAATTGCACAAGAACAGTCTTACCAAAGGCTTCTTGAGGGGAAAGCTTAACTCTCTGAGTTTAATTAACAGAACACAAAGCAGTTTCCCAGAAAGCTTCATTTCGGATTTTATCTTACAATATTTCCTTTTTCAACATAGCCCTCTATGGTCTTCCAAATATCACTTTGCAAATTACACAAGAACAGTCTTTGTGAAAGACTTCTTGAGGGGAAAGCTGTAACTCTCTGAGATGAATTAACAGAATACAAAGCAGTTTCTCAGAAACCTTCTTTTCCTTTTTAATCTTTCGACATTACCATTTTAACCATAGCGCTATAGAGGTTCCAAATATCACTTTGCAAAT
Source organism: Chlorocebus sabaeus (assembly GCF_047675955.1). Lineage (NCBI taxonomy): Eukaryota > Metazoa > Chordata > Mammalia > Primates > Cercopithecidae > Chlorocebus > Chlorocebus sabaeus. The sequence goes on from NW_027327837.1 coordinate 1,142,278, forward strand.
TCCAGAAGAACAGTCTTAGAGAAAGGCTTCTTGAGGGTAAAGCTGTAACCCTGTAAGATGAATTAACAGAACACAAAACATTTTCTCAGAAACCTACTTTTCAGTTTTTACCTTGGGATATTTCCTTTTTCACCATAGCCCTCTATGGGATTCCAAATATCACTTTGCAAATTGCACATGAACAGTATTAGCGAAAGTCTTCTTGAGAGGAAAGCTGTAACTCTGTGAGATGAATTAACAGAACACAAAGCAGTTTCTCAGAAACATTCTTTCCAGTATTTTACGCAACATATTTCCTTTTTCACCGTAGCCCTCTACGGGCTTCCAAATATCACTTTGCAAATCACACAAGAACAGTCTTAGCGAAAGGCTTCTTGAGAAGCAATCTGTAACTCGGTGAGATGTATTCACAGAACACACGGCAGTTTCTCAGAATGCTTCTTTCCAGTTTTTAACGGAAGATATTTTCATTTTCACCATAGCCTTCTATGGGCTTCCAAATATCACTTTGCAAATTCCGCAAGAACAGTCTTAGTGAACGACTTCTTGAGGGGAAAGCTGTAACTCTGTGAGATAAATTAACACAACAGAAAGCAGTTTCTCAGACAGCTTCTTTTCGGTTTTTATCTTAGGATATTTACATTTTCTCCATAGCCCTCTATGGGCTTCCAAATATCACTTTGCAAATTTCACAAGAACAGTCTTTGTGAATGACTTCTTGAAGGGAAAGCTGTAACTCTGTGAGATGAATTAACAGAACACAAAGCAGTTTCACAGAAAGCTTCATTTCAGTTTTTATCTTTGGATGTTTTCTTTTTCACCATAGCCGTCTATGGGCCTCCAAATATCACTTTGCAAATTCCACAAGAAAAGTCTTAGTGAACGGCTTCTTGAGGGGAAAGCTGTAACTCTGCGAGATGAATTAACAGAACACAAAGCAGTTTCTCAGAAAGCTTCTTTTCAGTTTTTATCGGAGGATATTTACTTTTATTCCATAGCCCTCTATGGGCTTCCAAAAATCACTTTGCAAGTTTCACAAGAACAGTCTTAGCGAAAGGCTTCCTGAGGGGAAAGTTGTAACTCTGTGAGATGAATTAACAGAACACAAAGCAGTGTTTCAAACAGCTTCTTTTCAGTTTTTAACTGAAGATATTTCCTTTTTCAACATAACGCTCTATGGGCTTCCAAATATCACTTTGCAAATTCCACAAGAACAGTCTTAGCGAAAGGCTTTTAGAGGAAAATGTTGTAACAATGTGAGATGAATTAACAGAACACAAAGCAGTTTCTCAGAAAGCTCTTCTCAGTTTTTATCTTATGATATTGCCTTTTTCACCATAGCCCTCTATGGGCTTCCAAATCTCACTTTGCAAATTCCACAACAACAGTCTTAGCGAAAGAATTATTGAGAGGAAAGCTGTAACTCTGTGAGGTGAATTAACAGAACAAAAAGGAGTTTCTCGGAAAGCTTCTTTCCGCTTTTTAAATGAAGATATTTCCTATTACACCATAGCGCTCTATGGGCTTCCAAATATCACTTTGCAAATCCCAAAAGAACAGCCTTAGCGAAAGGCTTCTTGAGGGGAAAGCTGTAACTAGGTGAGGTATATAATCAGAACAAATGGCAGTTTCTCAGAAAGCTTCTTTCCAGTTTTTAACTGAAGATATTTCCTTTTTCACCATAGCCCTCTATGGGCTTCCAAATATCACTTTGCAAAGTGGACAACAACAGCCTCAGCGAACGGCTTTTAGAGGGAAATGTTGTAACTCTGTGAGATGAATTAAGAGAACACAAAGCAGTTTCTCAGAAAGCTTCTTTCCAGTTTTTATCGGAAAATAATTCCTTTTTCACCATAGCCATCTATGGGATTCTAAATATCTCTTTCCAAATTTCAGAAGAACAGTCTTAGTGAAAGGCCTCATGAGGGGAAATCTGTAACACTCTGAGATGAATTAACAGAACACAGGCAGTTTCTCAAAAAGCTTCTTTTCGGATTTTATCTTACTATATTTCCTTTTTCAACATAGCCCTCTATGGTCTTCCAAATATCACTTTGCAAATTACACAATTCTGTCTTTGTGAAAGACTTTTGAATGGAAAGCCGTAACTCTCTGAGTTGAGTTAACAGAACCCAAAGCAGTTTCTCAGAAAGCTTCTTTTCAGTTTTTATCTTAGGATATTTCCTTTTTCAGCATAGCCCTCTATGGGCTTCCAAAAACATTTTGGAAAATATCATGTTGCAAATTCCACAAGAACACTCTTAGCGAAAGGATTCTGGACGGTAAAGCTGTAAATCTGTGAGATGAACTAACAGAACACAAAGCGGTTTCTCAGAAACCTTCTTTTCGTTTTTTATCTTAGGATATTTCCTTTTTCACCAAAGCCCTCTATGGGCTTCCAAATAGCACTTTGCAAATTCCAGAACAGTCTTAGCGAAAGGCTTCATGAGGGGATAACTGTAACTCCGTGAGATGAATTAAGAGGACACAAAGCAGTTTCCTAGAAAGATTCTTTGCAGTATTTAACGCAACATATCTCCTTTTTCTCCGTAGCCCTGTATGGGCTTCCAACTATCACCTTGCATATTCCACAGGAAAAGTCTTAGTGAATGGCTTCTTGAGGGGAAAGCTGTAACTCTGTGAGATGAATTAAGGGAACACAATGCACTTTCTCAGAAGGCTTCTTTTCTGTTTTTATCTTAGTATATATACATTTTCGCCATAACCCTCTATGGGCTTCCAATATCGCTTTGCAAATTCCACAAGAACAGTCTGAGTGAACGACTGCTTGAGGGTAAACTGTAACTCTGTGAGATGAATTAACAGAATATAAAGCAGTTTCTCAGAAAGCTTCTTTTCAGTTTTTAACGGAGGATGTTTCCTTTTTCTCCGTAGCCCTATATGGGCTTCCAAATATCACTTTGCAAGTTCTACAAGAACAATCTTAGCGAAAGGCTTCTGAGGGAAAAGCTGTAATTCTGTGAGATGAATTAACAGAACACAAAGCAGTTTCTCAGCCATCTTCCTTCCAGTTTTTAACGGAAGATATTTGCTTTTTCACCATAGCACTCTAAGGGTTTCCAAATATCACTTTGCAAATTCCACAAGAACAGTCTTAGCGAGAGGGTCCTTGACGGAAAAGCTGTAACTCGGTGAGATGTATTAAAAGAACACAAGGCAGTTTGTCAGAATGCTTCTTTCCAGTTTTTAACGGAAGATATTTTCATTTTCACCATAGCCTTCTATGAGTTTCCAAATATCACTTTGGAAATTTCACAAGAACAGTCTTAGTGAACGACTTCTTGAGGGGAAAGCTGTAACTCTGTGAGATAAACTAACACAACACAAAGCAGTTTCTCACACAGTTTCTTTTCGGTTTTTATCTTTGGATATTTCCATTTTCACAATAGCCCTCAATGGGCTTCCAAATATCATTTTGCAAATTTCACAAGAACAGTCTTAGTGAACGACTTATTGACGGGAAAGCAGTAACTCTGTGACATGAATTAGCATAACACAAAGCAGTTTCACAGAAAGCTTCATTTCAGTTTTTATCTTAGGATGTATTCTTTTTCACCATAGCCCTCAATGGGCCTCCAAATATCACTTTGCAAATTCCACAAGAAAAGTATTGGTGAACGGCTTCTGGAGGGGAAAGTTGTAGCTCTGTGAGATGAATTAACAGAACACAAAGCAGTTTCTCAGAAAGCTTCTTTCCAGTTTGTAACGGAAGATATTTCCTTTTTCACCATAGCTCTCTAAGGGCTTCCAAATATCACTTTGCATATTCCACAAGAACAGTCTTAGCGAAAGTTTTCTTAAGGCGAAAGCTGTAAATCTGTGAGATGAATTAACATAACACAAAGCGTTTTCTCAGAAAGCTTCTCTCCAGTTTTTGTCTCGGTATATTTCCTATTTCACCACAGCCCTCTATGGTCTTCTACATATCACTTTCCAAATTCCACAAGAACAGTCTTAGGGAAAGGCTTCTTGAGAGGAAAGTTGTAACTCTGTGAGATGAATTAACAGAACACAAAGCAGTTTCTTAGAAAGCTTCTTTCCAGTTTTTAACGGAATATATTTCCTTTTTCACCGTAGCCATCTATGTTCTTCGAAATATCACTTTGCAAATTCCACAAGAACAGTCTTAGCGAAAGGCTTCTTGAGGGGAAAGCAGTAACTCTGTGAGATGAATTAACAGAACACAACGCAGTTTCTCAGGAAGGTTTTTCATGTTTTAACAGAAAATATTTCATTTTTCACCATAGCCCTCTATGGACTTCCAAATAACACTTTGCAAATTCCACAAGAACAGTCTTAGCGAAAGGCTTCTTGAGGGGAAAGCGGTAACTCTGGGAGATGAATAAACAGAACACAAAGCAGTTTCTCAGAAAGATTCTTTCCATTTTTTGTCTTAGGATATTTCCTTTTTCATCATAGCCCTCTATGTGCTTCCAAATAAGACTTTGGAAATTCCACAAGAACAGTCTTAGCGAAAGGCTTCTTGAGGGGAGAGCTGTAACTCTGTGAGATGAAATAACGGAACACAAAGCAGTTTCACAGAAAGCTTCTTTCCAGTTTTTAACTGAAGATATTTCCTTTTTCACCATAGCCCTCTATGGGCTTCTAAATATCACGTTCAAAATTCCACATCAACAGTCTTAGCGAAAGGATTCTTGAGGGGAAAGCTGTAACTCTGTGATATGAATTAAAAGAACACAAAGCAGTTTCTCAGAAAGCTTCTTTCCAGTTTTTAACGGAAGATATTTCCTTTTTCACCAAAGCCCTGCGTGGGCTTCCAAATATCACTTTGCAAATTCCACAAGAACAGTCTTAGTGGAAGGCTTCTTGAAGGGAAATCTGTAACTCTGTGAGTTGAATTAACAGAAATCAAAGCAGTTTCTCAGAAAGTTTCTTTCCCGTTTTTAACTGAAGATATTTCCTTTTTCACCAAAGCCGTCAATGGGTTTCCAAAGATCACCTTGCAAATTCCACAAGAACAGTCTTAGCGAAAGGCCTCTTCAGGTGAAAGCTGTAACTCTGTGAGATGAATTTAAAGAACACAAAGCAGTTTCTCAGAGAGCTTCTTTCCAGTTTTTAACTGAAGATATTTCCTTTTTCAACATAGCCGTTTATGGGCTTCCAAATATCACTTTGCAAATTCCAGAAGATCAGTCTTAGCGAAAGGCTTCTTGAGGAGAAAGCTGTAACTCTGTGAAATGTATTATCAGAACACAAAGCAGTTTCTCAGAATGCCTCGTTTCAGTTTTTAACGGAAGATATTTCCTTTTCCACGATAGCCCTCGTTGGGCTTCCAAATATCACTTTGCAAATTCCACAAGAACAGTCTTAGCGAAAGGCATCTTGAGGGGAAAGTTGTAACTCTGTGAGATGAATTATCAGATCACAAAGCAGTATTTCAGAAAGTTTCTTTTCAGATGTTGTCTTAGGATACTTCCTTTTTCACCATAGTCCTCTATGGGCTTGCAAATATCACTTTGCAAATTCCACAAGAACAGTCTTAGCGAGACGCTTCTTGAGGGAAAAGCTGTAACTCTGTGAGCTGAAAGAACAGAATACATAGCAGTTTCTCAGAAAGGTTCTTTCCAGTTTTTAACGGAGGATATTTCCTTTTTCACCATAGCCCTCTATGGGCTTCTAATATCACGTTCTGAATTCCACAAGAACAGTCTTAGCGAAAGGCTTCTTGAGGGGAAAGCTGTATCTCTGTGAGATGAATTAACAGTACACAAGGCAGTTTCTCAGAAAGCTTCTTTCCAGTTTTTAACAGTGAATATTTCCCTTTTCACCATAGACATCTATGGCCTTCTAAATATCACTTTCCAAATTCCACAAGAACAGTCTTAGGGAAAGGCTTCTTGAGGGGAAAGCTGTAACTTTGCGAGATGAAATAACAGAACACAAAGGAGTTTCTCAGAAATCATATTTCCAGTTTTTAACGGAATATGTTTCCTTTTTCACCAAAGCCCTCTATGGGCTTCCATATATCTCTTTTCAAATTCCTCAAGAACAGTCTTAGTGAAAGGCTTCTTAAGGGGAAAGCTGTAACTCTGTGCGGTGAATTAACAGAACACAAAGTATTTTCTCAGAAAACTTCTTTCCAGTTTTAAACGGAAGATGTTTCCTTTTTCACCATAGCCCTCACTGGGCTTCCAAATAGCACTTTGAAAATTACACAAGAACAGTCTTAGAGAAAGACTTCTCGAGGGGAAAGCTGTAACCCTGTGAGATGAATTAACAAAACACAAAGAAGTTTCTCAGAAAGCTTCTTTCCAGTTTTTAACTGAAGTAACTTCCTTTTTCACCATAGCCTTCTACGGGCTTCCAAATATCACTTCACAAATTCCACAAGAACAGTCTTGGCGAAAGGCTTCTTGAGGGGAAAGCTGTAACTCTGTGAGATGAATTAACAGAACACAAAGCAGTAGATCAGAAAGCTTCTTTTCAGGTTTTGTCTTAGGATATTTCCTTTTTCACATTGACGTCTATGGGTTTCCAAATATCACTTTGCAAATTCCACAGGAACAGGCTTAGTGAAAGGCTTCTTGAGGGGAAAGCTGTAACTCTGTGACATGAATTAACAGAACACAAAGCAGTTTCTCAGAAAGCTTCTTTCCAGTTTTTAACGGAAGATATTTCCTTTTTCACCGTAGCCCTCTATGGGCTTCCAAATATCACTTTGCAAATTCCACAAGAACAGGCTTGGCGAAAAGTTTTTTGAGGGGTAAGCTGTAACTCTGTGGGATGAATTAACAGAACACAAAGCAGTTTCTCAGAAAGCTTCTTTCCAGTTTTTAACGGAAGATATTTCCTTTTTCACCGTAGCCCTCTATGGGCTTCCAAATATCACTTTGCAAATTCCACAAGAACAGGCTTGGCGAAAAGTTTTTTGAGGGGAAAGCTGTAACTCTGTGGGATGAATTAACAGAACACAAAGCAGTTTCTCAGAAAGCTTCTTTGCAGTTTTTTACGGAAGATATTTTCTTTTTCTCCAAGCCCTCTTTGGGCTTCCAAATATCACTTTGCAAATTCTACAAGAACAGTCTCAGCGTTAGGCTTCTTGAGGGGAAAGCTGTAACTCTGTGAAATGAATTAACAGAACACACAGCAGTTTCTCAGAAATCTTCTTTCCACTTTTTAACTGAAGGTATTTCCTTTTTCACAATAGCCCTCTATGAGCTTCCAAATATCACTTTCCAAATTCCACAAGAACAGTCTTAGCGGAAGGCTTCTTGAGGGGAAGGCTGTAACTCTGTGAAATGAATTAACGGAACACAAAGCAGTTTCTCAGAGAGCTTTTCTTCACTTTTTATCTTAAGACATTTCCCTTTTCACCACAGCTCTCTTTGGGCTTCTAAATATCACTTTCCAACTTCCACAATAACTGTCTTGGGGAAAGGCTTCTTGAAGGGAAAGCTGTAACTCTGTGGGGTGAATTATCAGAAAACAAACAGTTTCTCAGAAAGCTTCTTTCCACTTTTTAACGGAAGATATTTCCTTTTTCACCATAGCCCTCTAAGGGCTTCCAAATATCACTTTGCATATTCTACAAGAACAGTCTTAGCGAAAGATTTCTTAAGGGGAAAGCTGTAAATCTGTGAGATGAATTAACAGAACACAAAGCATTTTCTCAGAAAGCTTCTTTCCAGTTTTTGTCTCGGTATGTTTCCTTTTTCACCACAGCCCTCTATGGTCTTCTAAATATCATTTTCCAAATCCCACAAGAACAGTCTTAGGGAAAGGCTTCTTCAGAGGAAAGTTGTAACTCTGTGAGAAGAATTAACAGAACACAAAGCAGTTTCTTAGAAAGCTTCTTTCCAGTTATTAACGGAAGATATTTCCTTTTTTATCGAAGCCGTCTTTGGGCTTCCAAATATCACCTTGCAAATTACACAAGAACAGTGTTAGGGAAATGCTTCTTGAGGGGAGAGCTGTAACCCTGTGAGACGAAATAACAGAACACAAAGCAGTTTCTCAGAAAGCCTCTTTCCAGTTTTTAACTGAAGATATATCCTTTTTCACTATAGCCCTCTTTGGTCTTCCAAATATCACTTTGCAAATTCCATAAGAACAGTCTTAGCGAAAGGCTTTTTGAGGGGAAAGCTGTAACTCTGTGAGATGAATCAACAGAACACAAAGCAGTAGATCAGAAAGTTTCTTTTCAGGTTTCATCTTAGGATATTTCCTTTTTCACATTGACGTCTATGGGTTTCCAAATATCACTTTGCAAATTCCACAAGAACAGGCTTAGTGAAAGGCTTCTTGAGGGTAAAGCTGTAACTCTGTGACATGAATTAACAGAACACAAAGCAGTTTCTCAGAAAGCTTCTTTCCAGTTTTTAACAGAAGATATTTCTTTTTCACCATAGCCCTCTATGGGCTTCCAAATATCACTTTGCAAATTCCACAAGAACAGGCTTGGCGAAAGGCTTTTTGAGGGGAAAGCTGTAACACCGTGAGATGAATTAACAGAACACAAAGCAGTTTCTCAGAAAGCTTCTTTGCAGTTTTTTACGGAAGATATTTTCTTTTTCACCAAACCCTCTATGGGCTTCCAAATATCACTTTGCAAATTCCACAAGAACAGTCTCAGCGTAAGGCTTCTTGAGGGGAAAGCTGTAACTATGTGAAATGAATTAACAGAACACACAGCAGTTTCTCAGAAATCTTCTTTCCAGTTTTTAACTGAAGATATTTCCTTTTTCACAATAGCCCTCTATGAGCTTCCAAATATCACTTTCCAAATTCCACAAGAACAGTCTTAGCGGAAGGCTTCTTGATTGGAAGGCTGTAACACTGTGAAATGAATTAACGGAACACAAAGCAGTTTCTCAGAGAGCTTTTCTTCACTTTTTTTCTTAAGATATTTCCTTTTTCACCACAACTCTCTTTGGGCTTCTAAATATCACTTTCCCAATTCCACACGAACTGTCTTGGGGAAAGGCTTCTTGAGGGGAAAGCTGTAACACTGTAGGGTGAATTATCAGAAAACAAAGCAGTTTCTCAGAAAGCTTCTTTCCAGTTTTTAATGAAGATATTTCCTTTTTCACCATAGCCCTCTAAGGGCCTCCAAATATCACTTTGCATATTCCACAAGAACAGTCTTAGCGAAAGGTTTCTTAAGGCGAAAGCGGTAAATCTCTGAGATGAATTAACAGAAAGCAAAGCATTTTCTCAGAAAGCTTCTTTCCTGTTTTTGTCTCGGTATATTTCCTTTTTCACCACAGCCCTCTATGGTCTTCTAAATATCACTTTCCAAATTCCACAAGAACAGTCTTAGGGAAAGGCTTCTTGAGAGGAAAGTTGTAACTCTGTGAGATGAATTAACAGAACACAAAGCAGTTTCTTAGAAAGCTTCTTTCCAGTTTTTAACGGAAGATATTTCCTTTTATACCAAAGCCGTCTTTGCGGTTCCAAATATCACTTTGCAAATTACACAAGAACAGTGTTAACGAAATGCTTCTTGAGGGGAAAGCTGTAACTCTGTGAGATGAATTAACAGAACACAAAGCAGTTTCTCAGAAAGCTTCTTTCCAGTTTTTAACTGAAGATATTTCATTTTTCACTCTAGCCCTCTTTTGCTTCCAAATATCACTTTTCAAATTCCACAAGAACAGTCTTAGCGAACGGCTTCTTGAGGGGAAAGCTGTACCTCTGTGAGATGAATTAACAGAACACAAACAGTAGATCAGAAAGCTTCTTTCCAGTTTTTAACTTAAGATATTTCCTTTTTCACCATAGCCCTCTATGGGCTTCCAAATATCTCTTTGCAAATTCCACAAGAAGAGTCTTAGTGAAAGGCTTCTTGTGGGGAAAGCTGTAATCAGAAAGCTTCTTTCCAGTTTTTAACGGAAGATATTTCCTTTTTCACCATAGCCCTCTATGGACTTCCGTATATCACTTTGCAAATTCCACAAGAACAGTCCTAGCGAAAGGCTTCCTGATGGGAAAGCTGTAACTCTGTGAGATGAATTAACAGAACACAACGTAGTTTCTCAGAGAGCTTCTTTCCAGTTTTTAACTGAAAATATTTCCTTCTTCACCATAGCCTTCTATAGGCTTCCAAATATCAGTTTGCAAATTCCACAAGAACAGACTTAGTGAAAAGCTTCTTGAGGGGAAAGCTGTAACTCTGTGAGATGGATTAACAGAACACAAAGCAGTTTCTCAGAAAGATTGTTTTCAGTTTTTATCTTAGGATATTTCCTTTTTCACCATAGCCCTCTATGAACTTCCAAATATCACTTTGCAAATTCTACAAGAACTGTCTTAGCAAAAGGCTTCTTGAAGGGAAAGCTGTAACTCTCTGTGTTGCATTAACAGAACACAAAGCAGTTTCTCAGAAAGACTGTTTCCAGTTTTTAAAGGAAGATATTTCCTTTTTCACCATAGCCCTCTTTGGGCTTCCAAATATTACTTTGCAAATTCCACAAGAACAGTCTTAGCGAAAGGCATCTTGAGGGGGAATCTGTAACTCTGTGAGATGAATTAACAGAACACAAAGCAGTTTCTCAGAAAGCTACTTTCCAGCTTTTAACGGAAGATATTTCATTTTTCACCAAAGCCCTCTGTGGGCTTCCACGTATCACTTTTCAAATTCTACAAGAACAGTCTTAACGATATGCTTCTTGAGGGGCAAGCTGTAACTCTGTGAGGTGAAATAACAGAACACAAAGCAGTTTCTCAGAAAGCTTCTTTGCTGCCATCATTCTCAGCAAACTATCACAAGAACAGAAAACCAAACACCGCATGTTCTCACTCATAGGCGGGAACTGAACAATGAGATCACTTGGACTCGGGAAGGGGAACATCACACACCGGGGTTTATCATGGGGAGGGGGGAGGGGGGAGGGATTGCATTGGGAGTTATACCTGATGTAAATGACGAGTTGATGGGTGCAGCACAGCAACATGGCACAAGTATACATATGTAGCAAACCTGCACGTTGTGCACATGTACCCTACAACGTGATGTTTAATAATAATAAATAAATTTAAAAAAAAAAGAAAGCTTCTTTGCAGTTTTTAACGGAGGAAATTTCCTTTTTTACCATAGCCCTCTATGGGCTTCTAATATCACGTTCTGAATTCCACAGGAACAGTCTTAGCGAAAGGCTTCTTGAGGAGAAAGCCCTAACTCTGTGAGACGAATTAACAGAACACAAAGCAGTTTCTCAGAAAGCTTATTTGTAGTTTTTATCTTAGGCTATTTCCTTTTTCACCAACGACCACTATGGGCTTCTAAATATCACCTTCGAAATTCCACAAGAACAGTTTTAGGGAAAGGCTTCTAGAGGGGAAAGATGTAACTCTGTGAGATGAATTAACAGAACACAAAGCAGTTGCTCAGAAAGCTTCTTTCCAGTTTTTAACTGAAGATATTTCCTTTTTCACCTTTGCCCTCTAGGGTCTTCCAAATATCACTTTGCAAATTCCACAAGAACAGACTTAGCGAAAGACTTCTTGAGAGGAAAGCTATAACTCTGTGACATGAATTAAGAGAACACAAAGCAGTTTCTCGTAAAGCTTCTTTACATTTTTTTACAGAAGATATTTCCTTTTTCACTATAGCCCTGTATGGGCTTCCAAATATCACTTGGCAAATTTCACAAGAACAGCCTTAGCGAAAGGCTTCTTGACGGGAAAGCTGTAACGCTCTGACATGAATTATCAGAACACAAAGCAGTTTCTCTGAAAGCTTCTTTTCAGTTTTTTTATTAGGATATTTCCTTTTTCACCCTAGCCCTCTCTGGGCCTCTAAATATCACCTTCCAATTTCCACAAGAACAGTCTTAGCGAAAGGCTTCCAGAGGGGAAATTTGTAACTCTGTGAGATGAATTAACATAACACAAAGCAGTTTCTCAGAAAGCTTCTTTTCGGTTTTTATCTTAGGATATTTCCATTTTCACCAAAACCCTCTCTGGGCATCCAAATATCACTTTGCAAATTCCACAAGAGCAGTATCAGTGAACTGCTCCTTGAGGGGAATGCTGTAACTCTGTGAGATGAATTAACAGAACACAAAACAGTTTCTGAGAAAGCTTCTTTCCAGTCTTTAACGGAAGATATTTCCTTTTTCACCATAGCCCTCTATGGGCTTCCAAATATCACTTTGCAAATTACACAACAACAGCCTCAGAGAAAGGTTTCTTGAGAGCAAAGCTGTAACTCGGTGAGATGTATGAACTGAACTCACGGCAGTTTCTCCGAAAGCTTCTTTCCAGCTTTTAACGGTAGATATTTCCTTTTTCACCATATCTCTCTATTGGTTTCCAAATATCAGTTTGAAAATTTCACAAGAATAGTCCTAGTGAACGGTTTCTTGAGGGGAAAGCTGAAACTTTGTGAGATGAATTAAGAGAACACAAAGCAATTTCTCAGAAAGCTTCTATCCAATTTTTAACTGAAGATATTTCCTTTTTCACCATAGCCTTGTATGGGCTTCCAAATATCACTTTACATATTCCACAAGAACAGTCTTAGCGAAAGGCTTCTTGAGGGAAAAGCTGGAAATGTGTGAGATGTATTAACAGAACAGAAAGCAGTTTCTCAAAAAGCTTCTTTTCAGTTTCTGTCTTAGGATATTTCCTTTTTCACTGTAGTCCTCTATGGGTTTCCAAATATCACTTTGAAAATTTCCCAAGAATAATCTTAGTGAACGGCTTCTTGAGGGGAAAGCTGTAACTCTGTGAGATGAACTAACAAAACAGAAAGAAGTTTCTCAGAAAGCTTCTTTTCGGTTTTTAACGCAAGATATTTCCTTTTTCACCATGGCCCTATAAGGGTTTCCAAATTTCACTTTGTAAATTCCACAAGAACAGTCTTAGTGAAAGGATTCTTGAGGGAAATGCTTTAACTCTGTGAGATGCATTAAGAGAACAAAAAGAAGTTTTTCAGAAAGCTTCTTTCCAATTTTTTAACTGAAGATATTTCCTTTTTCACATAGCCCTCTATGGGCTTCCAAATATCACTTTGCAAATTCCACAAGAACAGTCTTAGCGATAGGCTTCTGGAGAGGAAAGCTGTAACTCTGTGAGATAAATTAACAGAACACAAAGCAGTTTCTCAGAAATCTTCTTTCCAGTTTTTAACGGAATAAATTTCTTTTTTCACCTTAGAGCTCTATGGGCTTCCAAACATGACTTTGCAGATTCCACAAGAACAGTCTTAGCGAAACGTTTCTTGAGGGGAAAGCTCTAACTCTATGAGATTAATTAACAGAACACAAAGCAGTTCCTCAGAAAGTTTCCTTCAAGTTTTTAACTGAAGATATTTCCTTTTCACCACAGCGCTCTATGGGCTTCCAAATATCACTTTGCAAATCCCACAAGAACAGTCTAAGTGAAGGGCTATTTGAGAGGAAAGCAGTATCTCGGTGAGATGTATTACCAGAACACACGGCAGTTTCTCAGAAAGCTTCTTTCCAGTTTTTAACGGAAGATATTTCCTTTTTCACCATAACCTTCTATGGGCTTCCAAATATCGCTTTGGAAATTCAACAAGAACAGACTTACCGAAAGGCTTCTTGAGGGGAAACCTGTAAATCTGTGAGTTGAATTAACAGAAAACAAAGCAGTTTCTCAGAAATATTCCTTCCAGTTTTTAACGGAAGATATTTCCTTTTTCGCCATAGCCCTCTATAGGCTTCCAAATGTCACTTTGCAAATTCCACAAGAACAGCCTTAAAGAAACGCTTCTTGAGAGGAAAGCTGTAACTCGTTGAGATATATTAACAGAACACACGGCAGTTTCTCAGAAAGCTTCTTGACAGTTTTTAACGGAATATATTTCTTTTTTCACCATATTCCTCTATGTGTTTCCAAATATAACTTTGAAAATTTCCCAAATAATAGTCCTAGTTAACGGCTTCTTGAGGGGAAAGCTCTAACTCTGTGAGATGAACTAACAGAACGCAAAGTAGTTTCTCAGAAAGCTTCTTTTCGGTTTTTAACGGAAGATACTACCCTTTTCACCATAGCCCCCTACCGCTTCCAAATTTCACTTTCCAAATTCCGCAAGAACAGTGTTAGCGAAAGACTTCTTGAGGGGAAAGCTGTAACTCTGTGAGATGAATTAACAGAACACAATGCAGTTTCTCAGAAAGCTTATTTTCAGTTTTTATCATAGGATATTTCCTTTTTCACCGTAGCCCTCTATGGGATTACAAATATCACTTTGCAAATTCCAGAAGAACAGTCTTAGCGAATCGTTTATTGAGGGGAAAGCTGTAACTCTGTGAGATGAATTAACAGAACACAAATCAGTTTATCAGAAGATTTCTTTCAAGTTTTTAACTGAAGATATTTCCTTTTTCACCATAGCCCTCTATGGGTTCTCAAATTTCACTTTGAAATTTCACAAGAAGAGTCTTAGTGAAAGGCTTCTTGAGAGGAAAGCTGTAACTCTGTGAGATGAACTAACAGAACACAAAGCAATTTCTCAGAAGTCTTCTTTTCGGTTTTTAACGGAAGATATTTCCTTTTTCACTATAGCCCTCTAAGGGCTTCCAAATTTCACTTTGTAAATTCCACAAGAACAGTCTTAGCGAAAGGCTTCTTGAAGAGATAGCTGTAACTCTGTGAGATGCTTTAAGAGAACAAAAAGAAGTTTCTCAGAAAGCTTCTTACCAGTTTTTAACTGAAGATATTTCCTTTTTCGCATAGCCCTCTAAGAGCTTCCAAATATCACTTTGCTAATACCCAAGAACAGTCTTAGCGAAGGGCTTCTTGAGTTAAAACCTGTAACTCCGTGAGATGAATTAACAGAACACAAAACATTTCTCAGAAAGTTTCTTTTCATTTTTTATCTTATTAGATTTCGTTTTTCACCAAAGCCCTCTATGGGCTCCCAAATATCTCTTTGCAAATTCCACAAGAACAGTCTTAGCGAAAGGCTTATGGAAGGGAAAGCTGTAACTCTGTGACATGAATTAAAAAAACACAAAGCAGTTTTTCAGAAATCTTTCTTCCAGTTTTAACCAAAGATATTTCCTTTTTTACCGTAGCCCTCTATGGGCTTCCAAATATCACTTTGCAAATTCCACAAGAACAGTCTTAGAGAAAGGCTTCTTGAGAGGTAAGCTGTAACTCTGTGAGATGAATTAACAGAACACAAAGCAGATTCTCAAAAAGCTTCTTTCCAGTTTTTAACTGAAGATATTTCCTTTTTCACCATTGCCCTCTATAGACTTCCAAATATCACTTTGCAAATCCCACAAGAACAGTCGTAACGAAAGGCTTCTTGAGGAGAAAGCTGTAACTCGGTGAGATATAATAACAGAACACACGGCAGTTTCTCAGAAAGCTTCTTTTCAATTTTTAATGGAAGATATTTTCTTTTTCAATATAGCCCTCTGAGGGCTTCCAAATATCACTTTGCAAATCCCTCAAGAACAGTCTTAGCGAAGGTCTTCTTGAGAGGAAAGCTGTAACTGTGTGAGATGTATTAATAGAACACACGGCAGTTTCTCAGAAAACTTCTTTCCAGTTTTTAACCGAAGATATTTTGTTTTTCACCATAGCCCTCTATGGGCTTTCAAATATCACTTTGCAAATTTCACAAGAAGAGCCTTAGCGAAAGGCTTCTTGAGGGAAAAGCTGTAACTCTGTGAGTTGAATTAACAGACCACACAGAAGTTTCTCAGAAAACTTCTTTTCAGTTATTATCTTAAGATATTTACTTTTTCTCCAAAGCCCTCTATGGGCTTCCAAATATCACTTTGCAAATTCCACAAGAACAGTCTTAGCGAAAGGCTTCTTCAGTGAAAAGCTGTAACTCGGTGAGATGTCTTACACGAACACAGGGCACTTTGTCAGAAAGCTTCTTTCCAGTTTTTAACTGAAGAAATTTCCTTTTTCACCATAGCCCTATTTGGGCTTCCAAATATCACTTTGCAAATCCCACAAGAACAGTCTTATCGAAAAGCTTCTTGAAGGGAAAGCTGTAATTCTGTGAGATGAATTATCAGAACACAAAGCATTTTCTCAGAAAGCTTCTTTCCGGTTTTTAACTGAAGATATTTCATTTTTCACCGAAGCCCTCTAGGGGCTTCCAAATATCACTTTGCAAATTCCACAGAAACACTCTTAGCGAAAGACTTCTGTAGGGGAATGCTGTAACTCTGTTAGATAAATTAACAGAACACAAAGCAGTGTCTCAGAAATATTCTTCCCAGTTTTTAACGAAAGATATTTCCTTTTTCTTCATAGCCCACTATGGGCTTCCAAATATCACTGTGCAAATTCCACAAAACAGACTTACTGAAAAGCTTCTTGAGAAGAAAGCTGTAACTCTGTGAGATGAATTACCAGAACAAAAAGCAGTTTCTCAGAAAGTTTCTTTCCAGTTTTTAACTGAAGATATTTTCTTTTTCATCATGGCCCTCTAAGGGGTTCCAAATATCACTTTGCAAATTGCACAAGAACAGTCTTAGCGAATGGCTTCTTGAGGGAAAATTTGTAACTCTGTGATACGAATTAAGAGAACACAAAACAGTTCCTCAGAAAGCTTCTTTTCAGTTTTTATCTTAGGATATTTCCTTTTTCACCATAGCTCTCTTTGGGCTTCCAAATATCATTTTGCAAATTCCACAAGAACAGTCTTAGCGAAAGGCTTCTGGAGGGGAAAGTTTTAACTCTGTGAGATGAATTAACAGAACACAAAGCAATTTCTCAGAAATCTTCTTTCCAGTTTTTAACGGAAGATATGTCCTTTTTCACCATAGCCCTCTATGGGCTTTCAAATATCACTTTGCAAATTCCACAAGAACAGTCTTACCGAAAGGCTTCTTGAGAAGAAAGCTGTAACTCTGTGAGATGAAATAACAGAACACAAAGCAGTTTCTCAGAAAATTTCTTTCCAGTTTTTAATTGAAAATATGTCCTTTTTTCACCATAGCCCTCTATGGGCTTCCAAATATCATTTTGCAAATTCCACAAGAACAGTCTTAGCGAAAGGCTTCTTGCGGGGAATCCTGTAACTCTGTGAGATGAATTAACAGAACACAAAGCAGTTTCTCAGAAAGTTTCTTTCCAGTTTTTAACTCAAGATATTTCCTTTTTCATCATAGCCCTCTATGGGCTTCCAAATATCACAATGCAAATCCCACAAGAACAGTCTTAGCGAAAGGCTTCTTGAGGGGAAAGCTGTAACTCGCTTAGACGTATTAACAGAACACACGGCAGTATCTCAGAATGCTTCTTTCCAGTTTTTAACGAAAGATATTTCCTTTTTCACCATTGCCCTCTAAGGGCTTCCAAATATCACTTTGCAAATTCCAAAAGAGCAGTCTTAGCGAAAGGCCTCTAGAGCGGAAAGCTGTAACTCTCTGAAATGAATTAACAGAACACAGAGCTGTATCTCAGAAAGCTCCTTTCCAGTTTTCAACCGAAGATATTTCCTTTTTTCCCATAGCCCTCTATGGGCTTCCAAGTATCACTTAGAAAATCCCACAAGAACAGTCTTTGCGAAAGGCTTCTTGAGGGGAATACTGTAACTCGGTGAGATGTATTTACAGAACACACGGCAGCTTATCTGAAAGCTTCTATCCAGTTTTTAACTGAAAATAGTTCCTTTTTCACCATAGCCCTCTATGGGCTTCCAATTATCACGTTGCAAATCCCACAAAGACACTCTTAGGGAAAGGCTTCTTGAGGGAATATCTGTAACTCTGTGAGATGAATTAACAGAACACAAAGCAGTTTCTCAGAAAGTTTCTTTCCAGTTTTTAACTCAAGATATTTCCTTTTTCATCATAGCCCTCTATGGGCTTCCAAATATCACAATGCAAATCCCACAAGAACAGTCTTAGCGAAAGGCTTCTTGAGGGGAAAGCTGTAACTCGCTTAGACGTATTAACAGAACACACGGCAGTATCTCAGAATGCTTCTTTCCAGTTTTTAACGAAAGATATTTCCTTTTTCACCATTGCCCTCTTAGGGCTTCCAAATATCACTTTGCAAATTCCAAAAGAGCAGTCTTAGCGAAAGGCCTCTAGAGCGGAAAGCTGTAACTCTCTGAAATGAATTAACAGAACACAGAGCTGTATCTCAGAAAGCTCCTTTCCAGTTTTCAACCGAAGATATTTCCTTTTTTCCCATAGCCTTCTATGGGCTTCCAAGTATCACTTAGAAAATCCCACAAGAACAGTCTTTGCGAAAGGCTTCTTGAGGGGAATACTGTAACTCGGTGAGATGTATTTACAGAACACACGGCAGCTTATCTGAAAGCTTCTATCCAGTTTTTAACTGAAAATAGTTCCTTTTTCACCATAGCCCTCTATGGGCTTCCAATTATCACGTTGCAAATCCCATAAAGACACTCTTAGGGAAAGGCTTCTTGAGGGAATATCTGTAACTCTGTGAGATGAATTAAGGGAACACAAAGCAGTTTCTCAGAAAGCTTCTTTCCAGTATTTAACTGAAGATATTTCCTTTTTCACATTAGCCCTCTATGGGTTTCCAAATATCACTTTGCAAATCCCACAAGAACAGTCTTAGCGAAAGGCATCTTGATGGGAAAGCTGTAACTCGGTGAGATGTATTAACAGAACACACGGCAGTTTCACAGAATGCTTCTTTAGAGTTTTAACGGAAGATATTTACTTTTTCACCATAGCCTTCTATGGGCTTCCCAATATCACTTTGCAAATTCCACAAGAACAGTCTTAACGAAAGCTTCTAGAGGGGAAAGCTGTTACTCTGTGAGATGAATTAAAAGAACACAAAGCAGATTCTCAAAATGATTCTGTCCAGTTTTCAACTGAAGATATTTCCTTTTCACCGTAGCCCCCTATGGGCTCTAAAATAACACTTTGGATATTCCAGAGGAACAATCTTAGCGAAAGGCTTCTTGAGCGGAAAGCTGTAACTCTGTGAGATGAATTAGCAAAACACAAAGCAGTTTCTCAGAAATCTTCTTTCCACTTTTTAACTGAGGATATTTCCTTTTTCACTATATCCATCTAATGGCTTCAAAATATCACTTTGCAAATTCCACAAGAAGTGTCTTAGCGAAACGCTGCTTGAGGGGAAAGCTGTAACTCCGTGATGTGAATTAACAGAACACAAAGCAGTTTCTCAGAAAGCTTCTTTCCAGTTTTTAACTGAGGATATTTCCTTTTTCACTATAGCCCTCTACGGGCGTCCAAATATCACTTTGCAAATTCCACAAGAACAGTCTTCGCGAAAGGCGTCTTGAGGGGAAAGCTGTAATTCTGTGAGATGAATTAACAGATCACAAAGCAGTTTTTCAGAAATATTCTTTCCAGTTTTTAACTGAAGATATTTCCTTTTTCACCATAGCCCTCTATGGGCTTCCAAATATCACTTCGCAAATTACACAAGAACAGCCTTACAGAAAGTCTTCTTGAGGGGAAAGCTTTAACTGTGTAAGATGAATTAACAGAACACAAAGCAGGTTCTCAGAAAGCTTCTTTCCAGTTTTTAACAGAAGGTATTTCTTCTTTCACCATAGCCCTCTATCGGTTTCCAAATATCACTTTGAAAATTCCACAAGAACAGTCTTAGCGAAAGGCTTCTTGAGGGTAAAGCTGTAACTCTGTGAGGTGAATTAACAGAACACCAAGCAGTTTCTCAGAAAGCTTCTTTTCAGTTTATATCTTAGGATATTTCCGTTTTCACCATAGCCTTCTATGGGCTTCCAAATATCACTTTGAAAATTCCACAAGAACAGTCTTAGTGAAAGGCTTTTTGAGGGGAAATCTGTAATTTTGTGAGATGAATTCAGAGAACACAAACAGTTACTTAGAAAGCTTATTTCCACCTTTAAACTGAAGATATTTCCTATTTCACCATAGCCTTCTTCTGCCTTCCAAATATCACCTTGAAAATAGCACAAGAACAGTCTTAGCGAAAGGCTTTTTGAGGGGAAAGCTGTATCTCTTTGAGATAAATTAACAGAACACGAAGCAGTTTCTCAGAAAGCTTCTTTCCAGATTTTAACTTAAGATATTTCCTTTTTCACCGTATCCCTCTATCGGCTCCCAAATATCAATTTGCAAACTGCACAAGAACAGTCTTAGCGAAAGGCTTCTTGAGGGGAAAGCTGTAACTATGTGAGATGAATTAACAGAACACAAAGCAGTTTCTCAGAAAGCTTCTTTCCAGTTTTTAACTGAGGATATTTCCTTTTTCACCATAGCCCTCTAAATGCTTCCAAATATCACTTTCAAAATTCCACAAGAGCAGTCATATCGAAAGGCTTTTTGAGGGGAAAGCTGTAACTCTGTGAAATGAATTAACAGAACAAAAAGCAGTTTCTCAGAAAGATTTTTTCCAGTTTTTAACGGAAGATATTTACTCTTTCAGTACAACCCTCTAAGGGCTTCCAAATATCACTTTGCAAATTCCACAAGAACAACATTAGCGAAAGGCTTCTTGAGGGGAAAGCTGTAACCCTGTGAGTTGATTTTACAGAACAAAAAGTAGTTTCTCATAAAGGTTCTTTCAGTTTTTATCTTTGGATACTTCCTTTGTCACCATAGCCCTCTATGGGCTTCTAAATCTCACTTTGCAAATTCCACAAGAACATCCTTAATGAGCGGCTTATTGAGGGGAAAGCTGTAGTTCTGTGAGATGAATTAACAGAACACAAAGCAGTTTCTCAGAAAATTTCTTTTCAGGTTTTATCTTAGTATATTTCGTTTTTCACCATACCCCTCTATGGAATTCCAAATATCACTTTGCAAGTTACAGAAGAACAGTCTTAGTGAACGGCTTCTTGAGGGGAAAGCTAAAACTCTGTGAGATGATTTAACAAAACAGAAAGCAGTCTCTCAGAAAGCTTCTTTCCAGTTTTCAACGGAAGATATTTCTTTTTTCACCATAGCCCTCTAGGGGCTTCCAAATATCACTTTGAAAATTCCACAAGAAGAGTCTTAGCAAAAGGCTTCCTGAGAGGAAAGCTGTACCTCTGTGAGATGAATTAAGAGAACACAAATCAGTTTCTCAGAAGGCTTCTTTCCAGTTTTTAACAGAACATATTTCCTTTTTCACCATAGACTTCTAAGGGCTTCCAAATATCACTTTGCAAATTCCACAAGAACAGTCTTAGGGAATGGCTTCTTGAGGGGAAAGCTGTAACTCTGTGAGATGAATTAACAGAAAACAAAGCAGTTTCTCAAAGAGCTTGTTTTTTGTTTTTATCTTAGGATATTTTCTTTTCCACCGTAGCCCTCTATGGGCTTCCAAATATCACTTGGCAAATTAAACAGGAAAGGTCTTAGCGAAAGGCTTCTTCAGGGAAAATCTGTAACTCTGTGAGATGAAATAACAGAACACAAATCAGTTTATCAGAAAGTTTTTTTTAATTTTTTATCTTACGATATTTCCTTTTTCGCCATAGCCCACTATGGGCTTCCAAATATCACTTCGCAAATTCCACAAGAACAGTCTGAGCGAAAGGATTCTTGAGGGGAAAGCTGTAACTCTGTGAGATGAATTAACAAAACACAAAGAAGTTTCTCAGAAAGCTTCTTTCCAGTTTTTAACGGAAGATATTTCCTTTTTCTCCTGAGCCCTGTAGGTGCTTCTAAATATCACTTTCCAAATTACACAAGAACAGTCTTATCGAATGTCTTCTTGAGGGGAAAGCTGTAACTCTGTGGGATGAATTAATAGAACACAAAGCAATTTCTCAGAAAGCTTCTTTTCAGTTTTTAATCTTAGGATAGTTTCTTTTCCACCGTAGCCCTCTTTGGGCTTCCAACCATCTCTTTGCAAATTTCACAAAAACAATCTTAGTGAACGGCTTCTTGAGGGGAAAGCTGTAACTCTGTGAGATGAACTAACAGAATAAAAAGTATTTTCTCAGAAAGCTTCTTTTCGCTTTTTATCTGAGGATATTTCCATTTTCACAGTAGACCTCTATGAGCTTCCAAATATCATTTTGCAAATTACCCAAAAGGAGCCTTAGCTGAAGGCTTCTTGAGTGGAAAGTTGTAACTCTTTGACATGAATTAACAGAACACATAGCAGTTTCTCAGAAAGCTTCTTTTCAGTTTTTAACGAAAGATATTTCCTTTGACACCATAGCCCTCTATGGGCTTCCAAATATCACTTTGAAAATTCCACAAGAACAGTCTTAGAGAAAGGCTTCTTGAGAGGTAAGCTGTAACTCTGTGAGATGAATTAACAGAACACAAAGCAGATTCTCAAAAAGCTTCTTTCCAGTTTTTAACTGAAGATATTTCCTTTTTCACCATTGCCCTCTATAGACTTCCAAATATCACTTTGCAAATCCCACAGGAACAGTCTTAGCGAAAGGCTTCTTGAGGAGAAAGCTGTAACTCGGTGAGATATAATAACATAACACACGGCAGTTTCTCAGAAAGCTACTTTTCAATTTTTCACGGAAGATATTTCCTTTTTCAATATAGCCCTCTGAGGGCTTCCAAATATCACTTTGCAAATCCCTCAAGAACAGTCTTAGCGAAGGTCTTCTTGAGAGGAAAGCTGTAACTGTGTGAGATGTATTAATAGAACACACGGCAGTTTCTCAGAAAACTTCTTTCCAGTTTTTAACGGAAGATATTTTGTTTTTCACCATAGCCCTCTATGGGCTTTCAAATATCACTTTGCAAATTTCACAAGAAGAGCCTTAGCGAAAGGCTTCTTGAGGGAAAAGCTGTAACTCTGTGAGTTGAATTAACAGACCACACAGAAGTTTCTCAGAAAACTTCTTTTCAGTTATTATCTTAAGATATTTACTTTTTCTCCAAAGCCCTCTATGGGCTTCCAAATATCACTTTGCAAATTCCACAAGAACAGTCTTAGCGAAAGGCTTCTTCAGTGAAAAGCTGTAACTCGGTGAGATGTCTTACACGAACACAGGGCACTTTGTCAGAAAGCTTCTTTCCAGTTTTTAACTGAAGAAATTTCCTTTTTCACCATAGCCCTATTTGGGCTTCCAAATATCACTTTGCAAATCCCACAAGAACAGTCTTATCGAAAAGCTTCTTGAAGGGAAAGCTGTAATTCTGTGAGATGAATTATCAGAACACAAAGCATTTTCTCAGAAAGCTTCTTTCCGGTTTTTAACTGAAGATATTTCATTTTTCACCGAAGCCCTCTAGGGGCTTCCAAATATCACTTTGCAAATTCCACAGAAACACTCTTAGCGAAAGACTTCTGTAGGGGAATGCTGTAACTCTGTTAGATAAATTAACAGAACACAAAGCAGTGTCTCAGAAATATTCTTCCCAGTTTTTAACGAAAGATATTTCCTTTTTCTTCATAGCCCACTATGGGCTTCCAAATATCACTGTGCAAATTCCACAAAACAGACTTACTGAAAAGCTTCTTGAGAAGAAAGCTGTAACTCTGTGAGATGAATTACCAGAACAAAAAGCAGTTTCTCAGAAAGTTTCTTTCCAGTTTTTAACTGAAGATATTTTCTTTTTCATCATGGCCCTCTAAGGGGTTCCAAATATCACTTTGCAAATTGCACAAGAACAGTCTTAGCGAATGGCTTCTTGAGGGAAAATTTGTAACTCTGTGATACGAATTAAGAGAACACAAAACAGTTCCTCAGAAAGCTTCTTTTCAGTTTTTATCTTAGGATATTTCCTTTTTCACCATAGCTCTCTTTGGGCTTCCAAATATCATTTTGCAAATTCCACAAGAACAGTCTTAGCGAAAGGCTTCTGGAGGGGAAAGTTTTAACTCTGTGAGATGAATTAACAGAACACAAAGCAATTTCTCAGAAATCTTCTTTCCAGTTTTTAACGGAAGATATGTCCTTTTTCACCATAGCCCTCTATGGGCTTTCAAATATCACTTTGCAAATTCCACAAGAACAGTCTTACCGAAAGGCTTCTTGAGAAGAAAGCTGTAACTCTGTGAGATGAAATAACAGAACACAAAGCAGTTTCTCAGAAAATTTCTTTCCAGTTTTTAATTGAAAATATGTCCTTTTTTCACCATAGCCCTCTATGGGCTTCCAAATATCATTTTGCAAATTCCACAAGAACAGTCTTAGCGAAAGGCTTCTTGCGGGGAATCCTGTAACTCTGTGAGATGAATTAACAGAACACAAAGCAGTTTCTCAGAAAGTTTCTTTCCAGTTTTTAACTCAAGATATTTCCTTTTTCATCATAGCCCTCTATGGGCTTCCAAATATCACAATGCAAATCCCACAAGAACAGTCTTAGCGAAAGGCTTCTTGAGGGGAAAGCTGTAACTCGCTTAGACGTATTAACAGAACACACGGCAGTATCTCAGAATGCTTCTTTCCAGTTTTTAACGAAAGATATTTCCTTTTTCACCATTGCCCTCTAAGGGCTTCCAAATATCACTTTGCAAATTCCAAAAGAGCAGTCTTAGCGAAAGGCCTCTAGAGCGGAAAGCTGTAACTCTCTGAAATGAATTAACAGAACACAGAGCTGTATCTCAGAGAGCTCCTTTCCAGTTTTCAACCGAAGATATTTCCTTTTTTCCCATAGCCCTCTATGGGCTTCCAAGTATCACTTAGAAAATCCCACAAGAACAGTCTTTGCGAAAGGCTTCTTGAGGGGAATACTGTAACTCGGTGAGATGTATTTACAGAACACACGGCAGCTTATCTGAAAGCTTCTATCCAGTTTTTAACTGAAAATAGTTCCTTTTTCACCATAGCCCTCTATGGGCTTCCAATTATCACGTTGCAAATCCCACAAAGACACTCTTAGGGAAAGGCTTCTTGAGGGAATATCTGTAACTCTGTGAGATGAATTAACAGAACACAAAGCAGTTTCTCAGAAAGTTTCTTTCCAGTTTTTAACTCAAGATATTTCCTTTTTCATCATAGCCCTCTATGGGCTTCCAAATATCACAATGCAAATCCCACAAGAACAGTCTTAGCGAAAGGCTTCTTGAGGGGAAAGCTGTAACTCGCTTAGACGTATTAACAGAACACACGGCAGTATCTCAGAATGCTTCTTTCCAGTTTTTAATGAAAGATATTTCCTTTTTCACCATTGCCCTCTTAGGGCTTCCAAATATCACTTTGCAAATTCCAAAAGAGCAGTCTTAGCGAAAGGCCTCTAGAGCGGAAAGCTGTAACTCTCTGAAATGAATTAACAGAACACAGAGCTGTATCTCAGAAAGCTCCTTTCCAGTTTTCAACCGAAGATATTTCCTTTTTTCCCATAGCCTTCTATGGGCTTCCAAGTATCACTTAGAAAATCCCACAAGAACAGTCTTTGCGAAAGGCTTCTTGAGGGGAATACTGTAACTCGGTGAGATGTATTTACAGAACACACGGCAGCTTATCTGAAAGCTTCTATCCAGTTTTTAACTGAAAATAGTTCCTTTTTCACCATAGCCCTCTATGGGCTTCCAATTATCACGTTGCAAATCCCATAAAGACACTCTTAGGGAAAGGCTTCTTGAGGGAATATCTGTAACTCTGTGAGATGAATTAAGGGAACACAAAGCAGTTTCTCAGAAAGCTTCTTTCCAGTATTTAACTGAAGATATTTCCTTTTTCACATTAGCCCTCTATGGGTTTCCAAATATCACTTTGCAAATCCCACAAGAACAGTCTTAGCGAAAGGCATCTTGATGGGAAAGCTGTAACTCGGTGAGATGTATTAACAGAACACACGGCAGTTTCACAGAATGCTTCTTTAGAGTTTTAACGGAAGATATTTACTTTTTCACCATAGCCTTCTATGGGCTTCCCAATATCACTTTGCAAATTCCACAAGAACAGTCTTAACGAAAGCTTCTAGAGGGGAAAGCTGTTACTCTGTGAGATGAATTAAAAGAACACAAAGCAGATTCTCAAAATGATTCTGTCCAGTTTTCAACTGAAGATATTTCCTTTTCACCGTAGCCCCCTATGGGCTCTAAAATAACACTTTGGATATTCCAGAGGAACAATCTTAGCGAAAGGCTTCTTGAGCGGAAAGCTGTAACTCTGTGAGATGAATTAGCAAAACACAAAGCAGTTTCTCAGAAATCTTCTTTCCACTTTTTAACTGAGGATATTTCCTTTTTCACTATAGCCATCTAATGGCTTCAAAATATCACTTTGCAAATTCCACAAGAAGTGTCTTAGCGAAACGCTGCTTGAGGGGAAAGCTGTAACTCCGTGATGTGAATTAACAGAACACAAAGCAGTTTCTCAGAAAGCTTCTTTCCAGTTTTTAACTGAGGATATTTCCTTTTTCACTATAGCCCTCTACGGGCGTCCAAATATCACTTTGCAAATTCCACAAGAACAGTCTTCGCGAAAGGCGTCTTGAGGGGAAAGCTGTAATTCTGTGAGATGAATTAACAGATCACAAAGCAGTTTTTCAGAAATATTCTTTCCAGTTTTTAACTGAAGATATTTCCTTTTTCACCATAGCCCTCTATGGGCTTCCAAATATCACTTCGCAAATTACACAAGAACAGCCTTACAGAAAGTCTTCTTGAGGGGAAAGCTTTAACTGTGTAAGATGAATTAACAGAACACAAAGCAGGTTCTCAGAAAGCTTCTTTCCAGTTTTTAACAGAAGGTATTTCTTCTTTCACCATAGCCCTCTATCGGTTTCCAAATATCACTTTGAAAATTCCACAAGAACAGTCTTAGCGAAAGGCTTCTTGAGGGTAAAGCTGTAACTCTGTGAGGTGAATTAACAGAACACCAAGCAGTTTCTCAGAAAGCTTCTTTTCAGTTTATATCTTAGGATATTTCCGTTTTCACCATAGCCTTCTATGGGCTTCCAAATATCACTTTGAAAATTCCACAAGAACAGTCTTAGTGAAAGGCTTTTTGAGGGGAAATCTGTAATTTTGTGAGATGAATTCAGAGAACACAAACAGTTACTTAGAAAGCTTATTTCCACCTTTAAACTGAAGATATTTCCTATTTCACCATAGCCTTCTTCTGCCTTCCAAATATCACCTTGAAAATAGCACAAGAACAGTCTTAGCGAAAGGCTTTTTGAGGGGAAAGCTGTATCTCTTTGAGATAAATTAACAGAACACGAAGCAGTTTCTCAGAAAGCTTCTTTCCAGATTTTAACTTAAGATATTTCCTTTTTCACCGTATCCCTCTATCGGCTCCCAAATATCAATTTGCAAACTGCACAAGAACAGTCTTAGCGAAAGGCTTCTTGAGGGGAAAGCTGTAACTATGTGAGATGAATTAACAGAACACAAAGCAGTTTCTCAGAAAGCTTCTTTCCAGTTTTTAACTGAGGATATTTCCTTTTTCACCATAGCCCTCTAAATGCTTCCAAATATCACTTTCAAAATTCCACAAGAGCAGTCATATCGAAAGGCTTTTTGAGGGGAAAGCTGTAACTCTGTGAAATGAATTAACAGAACAAAAAGCAGTTTCTCAGAAAGATTTTTTCCAGTTTTTAACGGAAGATATTTACTCTTTCAGTACAACCCTCTAAGGGCTTCCAAATATCACTTTGCAAATTCCACAAGAACAACATTAGCGAAAGGCTTCTTGAGGGGAAAGCTGTAACCCTGTGAGTTGATTTTACAGAACAAAAAGTAGTTTCTCATAAAGGTTCTTTCAGTTTTTATCTTTGGATACTTCCTTTGTCACCATAGCCCTCTATGGGCTTCTAAATCTCACTTTGCAAATTCCACAAGAACATCCTTAATGATCGGCTTATTGAGGGGAAAGCTGTAGTTCTGTGAGATGAATTAACAGAACACAAAGCAGTTTCTCAGAAAATTTCTTTTCAGGTTTTATCTTAGTATATTTCGTTTTTCACCATACCCCTCTATGGAATTCCAAATATCACTTTGCAAGTTACAGAAGAACAGTCTTAGTGAACGGCTTCTTGAGGGGAAAGCTAAAACTCTGTGAGATGATTTAACAAAACAGAAAGCAGTCTCTCAGAAAGCTTCTTTCCAGTTTTCAACGGAAGATATTTCTTTTTTCACCATAGCCCTCTAGGGGCTTCCAAATATCACTTTGAAAATTCCACAAGAAGAGTCTTAGCAAAAGGCTTCCTGAGAGGAAAGCTGTACCTCTGTGAGATGAATTAAGAGAACACAAATCAGTTTCTCAGAAGGCTTCTTTCCAGTTTTTAACAGAACATATTTCCTTTTTCACCATAGACTTCTAAGGGCTTCCAAATATCACTTTGCAAATTCCACAAGAACAGTCTTAGGGAATGGCTTCTTGAGGGGAAAGCTGTAACTCTGTGAGATGAATTAACAGAAAACAAAGCAGTTTCTCAAAGAGCTTGTTTTTTGTTTTTATCTTAGGATATTTTCTTTTCCACCGTAGCCCTCTATGGGCTTCCAAATATCACTTGGCAAATTAAACAGGAAAGGTCTTAGCGAAAGGCTTCTTCAGGGAAAATCTGTAACTCTGTGAGATGAAATAACAGAACACAAATCAGTTTATCAGAAAGTTTTTTTTAATTTTTTATCTTACGATATTTCCTTTTTCGCCATAGCCCACTATGGGCTTCCAAATATCACTTCGCAAATTCCACAAGAACAGTCTGAGCGAAAGGATTCTTGAGGGGAAAGCTGTAACTCTGTGAGATGAATTAACAAAACACAAAGAAGTTTCTCAGAAAGCTTCTTTCCAGTTTTTAACGGAAGATATTTCCTTTTTCTCCTGAGCCCTGTAGGTGCTTCTAAATATCACTTTCCAAATTACACAAGAACAGTCTTATCGAATGTCTTCTTGAGGGGAAAGCTGTAACTCTGTGGGATGAATTAATAGAACACAAAGCAATTTCTCAGAAAGCTTCTTTTCAGTTTTTAATCTTAGGATAGTTTCTTTTCCACCGTAGCCCTCTTTGGGCTTCCAACCATCTCTTTGCAAATTTCACAAAAACAATCTTAGTGAACGGCTTCTTGAGGGGAAAGCTGTAACTCTGTGAGATGAACTAACAGAATAAAAAGTATTTTCTCAGAAAGCTTCTTTTCGCTTTTTATCTGAGGATATTTCCATTTTCACAGTAGACCTCTATGAGCTTCCAAATATCATTTTGCAAATTACCCAAAAGGAGCCTTAGCTGAAGGCTTCTTGAGTGGAAAGTTGTAACTCTTTGACATGAATTAACAGAACACATAGCAGTTTCTCAGAAAGCTTCTTTTCAGTTTTTAACGAAAGATATTTCCTTTGACACCATAGCCCTCTATGGGCTTCCAAATATCACTTTGAAAATTCCACAAGAACAGTCTTAGAGAAAGGCTTCTTGAGAGGTAAGCTGTAACTCTGTGAGATGAATTAACAGAACACAAAGCAGATTCTCAAAAAGCTTCTTTCCAGTTTTTAACTGAAGATATTTCCTTTTTCACCATTGCCCTCTATAGACTTCCAAATATCACTTTGCAAATCCCACAGGAACAGTCTTAGCGAAAGGCTTCTTGAGGAGAAAGCTGTAACTCGGTGAGATATAATAACATAACACACGGCAGTTTCTCAGAAAGCTACTTTTCAATTTTTCACGGAAGATATTTCCTTTTTCAATATAGCCCTCTGAGGGCTTCCAAATATCACTTTGCAAATCCCTCAAGAACAGTCTTAGCGAAGGTCTTCTTGAGAGGAAAGCTGTAACTGTGTGAGATATATTAATAGAACACACGGCAGTTTCTCAGAAAACTTCTTTCCAGTTTTTAACGGAAGATATTTTGTTTTTCACCATAGCCCTCTATGGGTTTTCAAATATCACTTTGCAAATTTCACAAGAAGAGCCTTAGCGAAAGGCTTCTTGAGGGAAAAGCTGTAACTCTGTGAGTTGAATTAACAGACCACACAGAAGTTTCTCAGAAAACTTCTTTTCAGTTATTATCTTAAGATATTTACTTTTTCTCCAAAGCCCTCTATGGGCTTCCAAATATCACTTTGCAAATTCCACAAGAACAGTCTTAGCGAAAGGCTTCTTCAGTGAAAAGCTGTAACTCGGTGAGATGTCTTACACGAACACAGGGCACTTTGTCAGAAAGCTTCTTTCCAGTTTTTAACTGAAGAAATTTCCTTTTTCACCATAGCCCTATTTGGGCTTCCAAATATCACTTTGCAAATCCCACAAGAACAGTCTTATCGAAAAGCTTCTTGAAGGGAAAGCTGTAATTCTGTGAGATGAATTATCAGAACACAAAGCATTTTCTCAGAAAGCTTCTTTCCGGTTTTTAACTGAAGATATTTCATTTTTCACCGAAGCCCTCTAGGGGCTTCCAAATATCACTTTGCAAATTCCACAGAAACACTCTTAGCGAAAGACTTCTGTAGGGGAATGCTGTAACTCTGTTAGATAAATTAACAGAACACAAAGCAGTGTCTCAGAAATATTCTTCCCAGTTTTTAACGAAAGATATTTCCTTTTTCTTCATAGCCCACTATGGGCTTCCAAATATCACTGTGCAAATTCCACAAAACAGACTTACTGAAAAGCTTCTTGAGAAGAAAGCTGTAACTCTGTGAGATGAATTACCAGAACAAAAAGCAGTTTCTCAGAAAGTTTCTTTCCAGTTTTTAACTGAAGATATTTTCTTTTTCATCATGGCCCTCTAAGGGGTTCCAAATATCACTTTGCAAATTGCACAAGAACAGTCTTAGCGAATGGCTTCTTGAGGGAAAATTTGTAACTCTGTGATACGAATTAAGAGAACACAAAACAGTTCCTCAGAAAGCTTCTTTTCAGTTTTTATCTTAGGATATTTCCTTTTTCACCATAGCTCTCTTTGGGCTTCCAAATATCATTTTGCAAATTCCACAAGAACAGTCTTAGCGAAAGGCTTCTGGAGGGGAAAGTTTTAACTCTGTGAGATGAATTAACAGAACACAAAGCAATTTCTCAGAAATCTTCTTTCCAGTTTTTAACAGAAGATATGTCCTTTTTCACCATAGCCCTCTATGGGCTTTCAAATATCACTTTGCAAATTCCACAAGAACAGTCTTACCGAAAGGCTTCTTGAGAAGAAAGCTGTAACTCTGTGAGATGAAATAACAGAACACAAAGCAGTTTCTCAGAAAATTTCTTTCCAGTTTTTAATTGAAAATATGTCCTTTTTTCACCATAGCCCTCTATGGGCTTCCAAATATCATTTTGCAAATTCCACAAGAACAGTCTTAGCGAAAGGCTTCTGCAGGGGAATCCTGTAACTCTGTGAGATGAATTAACAGAACACAAAGCAGTTTCTCAGAAAGTTTCTTTTCAGTTTTTAACTCAAGATATTTCCTTTTTCATCATAGCC
Organism: Chlorocebus sabaeus; assembly: GCF_047675955.1. Classification (NCBI taxonomy): domain Eukaryota; kingdom Metazoa; phylum Chordata; class Mammalia; order Primates; family Cercopithecidae; genus Chlorocebus; species Chlorocebus sabaeus. Next base: position 1,173,466 of record NW_027327837.1, read on the forward strand.
CTCTAAGGGCTTCCAAATATCACATTGCAAATCCCACAAGAACAGTCTTAGCGAAAGGCTTCTTGAGGGGAAAGCTGTAACTCGGTTAGACGTATTAACAGAACACACGGCAGTATCTCAGAATGCTTCTTTCCAGTTTTTAACGAAAGATATTTCCTTTTTCACCATTGCCCTCTTAGGGCTTCCAAATATCACCTTGCAAATTCCAAAAGAGCAGTCTTAGCGAAAGGCTTCTAGAGCGGAAAGCTGTAACTCTCTGAAATGAATTAACAGAACACAGAGCTGTATCTCAGAAAGCTCCTTTCCAGTTTTCAACCGAAGATATTTCCTTTTTTCCCATAGCCCTCTATGGGCTTCCAAGTATCACTTAGAAAATCCCACAAGAAGAGTCTTTGCGAAAGGCTTCTTGAGGGGAAAACTGTAACTCGGTGAGATGTATTTACAGAACACACGGCAGTTTATCTGAAAGCTTCTATCCAGTTTTTAACTGAAAATAGTTCCTTTTTCACCATAGCCCTCTATGGGCTTCCAATTATCACGTTTCAAATCCTACAAAGACACTCTTAGGGAAAGGCTTCTTGAGGGAATATCTGTAACTCTGTGAGATGAATTAAGGGAACACAAAGCAGTTTCTCAGAAAGCTTCTTTCCAGTTTTTAACTGAAGATATTTCCTTTTTCACATTAGCCCTCTATGGGTTTCCAAATATCACTTTGCAAATCCCACAAGAACAGTCTTAGCGAAAGGCATCTTGATGGGAAAGCTGTAACTCGGTGAGATGTATTAACAGAACACACGGCAGTTTCACAGAATGCTTCTTTAGAATTTTAACGGAAGATATTTCCTTTTTCACCATAGCCTTCTATGGGCTTCCCAATATCACTTTGCAAATTCCACAAGAACAGTCTTAACGAAAGGCTTCTAGAGGGGAAAGCTGTTACTCTGTGAGATGAATTAAAAGAACACAAAGCAGATTCTCAAAATGATTCTTTCCAGTTTTCAACTGAAGATATTTCCTTTTCACCGTAGCCCCCTATGGGCACTAAAATAACACTTTGGATATTCCAGAGGAACAATCTTAGCGAAAGGCTTCTTGAGCGGAAAGCTGTAACTCTGTGAGATGAATTAACAAAACACAAAGCAGTTTCTCAGAAATCTTCTTTCCACTTTTTAACTGTGGATAGTTCCTTTTTCACTATAGCCATCTAATGGCTTCAAAATATCACTTTGCAAATTCCACAAGAAGTGTCTTAGCGAAACGCTTCTTGAGGGGAAAGCTGTAACTCCGTGATGTGAATTAACAGAACACACAGCAGCTTCTCAGAAAGCTTCTTTCCAGTTTTTAACTGAGAATATTTCCTTTTTCACTATAGCCCTCTACGGGCGTCCAAATATCACTTTGCAAATTCCACAAGAACAGTCTTCGCGAAAGGCATCTTGAGGGGAAAGCTGTAACTCGGTGAGATGAATTAACAGATCACAAAGCAGTTTTTCAGAAATATTCTTTCCAGTTTTTAACTGAAGATATTTCCTTTTTCACCATAGCCCTCTATGGGCTTCCAAATATCACTTCGCAAATTACACAAGAACAGCCTTACAGAAAGTCTTCTTGAGGGGAAAGCTTTAACTGTGTAAGATGAATTAACAGAACACAAAGTAGGTTCTCAGAAAGCTTCTTTCCAGTTTTTAACAGAAGATATTTCTTCTTTCACCATAGCCCTCTATCGGCTTCCAAATATCACTTTGAAAATTCCACAAGAACAGTCTTAGCGAAAGGCTTCTTGAGGGTAAAGCTGTAACTCTGTGAGGTGAATTAACAGAACACCAAGCAGTTTCTCAGAAAGTTTCTTTTCAGTTTATATCTTAGGATATTTCCGTTTTCCCATAGCCTTCTATGTGCTTCCCAATATCACTTTGAAATTTACACAAGAACAGTCTTAGTGAAAGGCTTTTTGAGGGGAAATCTGTAATTTTGTGAGATGAATTCAGAGAACACAAACAGTTACTTAGAAAGCTTATTTCCACCTTTAAACTGAAGATATTTCCTATTTCACCATAACCCTCTTCTGCCTTCCAAATATCACCTTGAAAATAGCACAAGAACAGTCTTAGCGAAAGGCTTCTTGAGGGGAAAGCTGTATCTCTTTGAGATAAATTAACAGAACACGAAGCAGTTTCTCAGACAGCTTCTTTCCAGATTTTAACTTAAGATATTTCCTTTTTCACCGTATCCCTCTATCGGCTCCCAAATATCAATTTGCAAACTGCACAAGAACAGTCTTAGCGAAAGGCTTCTTGAGGGGAAAGCTGTAACTATGTGAGATGAATTAACAGAACACAAAGCAGTTTCTCAGAAAGCTTCTTTCCAGTTTTTAACTGAGGATATTTCCTTTTTCACCATAGCCCTCTAAATGCTTCCAAATATCTCTTTCAAAATTCCACAAGAGCAGTCTTATCGAAAGGCTTTTTGAGGGGAAAGCTGTAACTCTGTGAAATGAATTAACAGAACAAAAAGCAGTTTCTCAGAAAGATTTTTTCCAGTTTTTAACGGAAGATATTTACTCTTTCAGTACAACCCTCTAAGGGCTTCCAAATATCACTTTGCAAATTCCACAAGAACAACATTAGCGAAAGGCTTCTTGAGGGGAAAGCTGTAACCCTTTGAGTTGAATTTACAGAACAAAAAGTAGTTTCTCATAAAGGTTCTTTCAGTTTTTATCTTTGGATACTTCCTTTGTCACCATAGCCCTCTATGGGCTTCTAAATCTCACTTTGCAAATTCCACAAGAACATCCTTAATGAGCGGCTTATTGAGGGGAAAGCTGTAGTTCTTTGAGATGAATTAACAGAACACAAAGCAGTTTCTCAGAAAATTTCTTTTCGGTTTTTATCTTAGTATATTTCGTTTTTCACCATACCCCTCTATGGAATTCCAAATATCACTTTGCAAATTACAGAAGAACAGTCTTAGTGAACGGCTTCTTGAGGGGAAAGCTAAAACTCTGTGAGATGATTTAACAAAACAGAAAGCAGTCTCTCAGAAAGCTTCTTTCCAGTTTTCAACGGAAGATATTTCTTTTTTCACCATAGCCCTCTATGGGCTTCCAAATATCACTTTGAATATTCCACAAGAAGAGTCTTAGCAAAAGGCTTCCCGAGAGGAAAGCTGTAACTCTGTGAGATGAATTAAGAGAACACAAATCAGTTTCTCAGAAGGCTTCTTTCCAGTTTTTAACAGAACATATTTCCTTTTTCACCATAGACTTCTAAGGGCTTCCAAATATCACTTTGCAAATTCCACAAGAACAGTCTTAGGGAATGGCCTCTTGAGGGGAAAGCTGTAACTCTGTGAGATGAATTAACAGAAAACAAAGCAGTTTCTCAAAAAGCTTGTTTTTTGTTTTTATCTTAGGATATTTTCTTTTCCACCATAGCCCTCTATGGGCTTCCAAATATCACTTTGAAAATTCCACAAGAACAGTCTTACCAAAAGGCTTCTTGAGGGGAGAGTAGTAACTCTGTGAGATGAATTAACAGAACAGAAAGCAGTTTCTCAGAAAGTTTCTTTTTAGTTTTTACCTTAGGATATTTCATTTTTCATCATAGAACTCTATGGGCTTCCAAATATCTCTTTGCAAATTTCACATAAACAGTATTACGGAAAAGCTTCTTGAGGTGAAAGCTGTAACTCTGTGAGATGAATTAACAGAACTCAAAGTAGTATTTCAGAAATCTTCCTTCCAGTTTTTAGCGGAAGATATTTCCTTTTTCTCCATAGCCCTCTATGGGCTTCCAAATATCACCTTATAAATTCCACAAAAACAGTCTTAGTGAACGGCTTCTGGAGGGGAAATCTATATTTCTGTGAGATGAATTATGAGAACACAATGCAGTTTCTCAGAAAGCTTCTTTTCGGTTGTTATGGTAGGACATTTCCTTTTTCGCCATAAACCTCTGTGGGTTTCCAATATCACTTTGCAAATTCCAGAAGAACGGTCTCAGTGAACGGCTTCTTGAGGGCAAAGCTGTAACTCCTTGAGATAAATTAACAGAACACAAAGCGGTTTCTCAGAAAGCTTCTTTTCAGTTTCTATCTGAGGATATTTCCTTTTTCACCACAACCCTCTACGGGCTTCCAAATATCACTTTGCAAATTGCACAAGAACAGTCTTATCGAAAGGCTTCTTGATGGTAAAGCTATAACTCTGGGAGATGAGTTAACAGAACACAAAGCAGTTTCTCAGAAAGCTTCCTTCCAGTTTTTAACGGAAGATAGTTCCTTTTTCACGATAGCCCTCTACTTGCTTCAAAATATCACTTTGCTAATTCTACAAGAACAGTCTTTGTGAAAGGCTTCTTGAGGGGAAAGCTGTGACACTGTGTGATCAATTAACGGAAAACAAAGCAGTCTCTCAGAACGTTTCTTTCCAGTTTTTAACGGAAGATATTTCCTTTTTCACCGTAGCCCTCTATGGACTTCCAAATATCACTTTGCACATCCCACAGGAAAAGTCTTAGCAAAAATCTTCATGAGGGGAAAACTGTAACTCTGTAAGATGATTTCACAGAACACAAAGCTGTTTCTCAGAAAGCTTCTTTGCAGTTTGTAACCGAAGATATTTCATTTTTCACCGTAGCCCCCTATGGGCTTCCAAATACCACTTTGAAAATTCCACCTGAACAGTCTTAGCAAAAGGCTTCTTGAGGGGAAAGCTGTAACTCGGTGAGATGAATTAACAGAACACAAAGAAGTTTCTCAGAAAGCTTCTTTCCACTTTTTAACGGAAGAGATTTCCTTTTTCACCATAGCCCTCTGCGGGCTTCCAAATATCACTTTGCCAATCCCACTAGAACAGTCTTAGCGAAAGGCTTCATGACGGGAAAAGTGTAACTCTGTAAGATGATTTAACAGATCACAAAGCAGCTTCTCAGAAAGCTTCTTTATAGTTTTTAACGGAAGATATTTCCTTTTTCATCATAACCCACTAAGGGCTTCCAAGCATCACCATGCAAATTGCACAGGAACAACCTTAGTGAACGGCTTCTTGAGGGGAAAGCTGTAACTCTGTGAGATGAATTAACAGAGCATCAAGCAGTTTCTCAGAAAGATTCTTTCCAGTTTTTAACGGAAGATATTTCCTTTTTCACAATAGACCTTTATGGGCTTCGAAATGTCACTTTGTAAATTCCGCAAGAACACACATAGCGAATGGCTTCTGGAGGGGAAAGCTGTAACACTGTGAGATGAATTAACAGAAAACAGAACATTTTCTCAGAAAACTTCTTTTCAGTTTTTATCTTAGGTATTTACTTTACCACCATAGACCTCTAAGGGCTTTCAAATATCACTTTGCAAATTGCACAAGAACAGTCTTAGCAAAAGGCTTCTTGAGGGGAAAGCTGTAACTATGTAAGATAAATTAACAGACATAAAGCAGTTTCTCAGAAAGCTTCTTTTCAGTTTTTATTTTAGGATATTTCCTTTATCACCATAGCCCTCTATGGGGTTCCAAATATCACTTTGCAAATTCCACAAGAAGAGTCTTAGCGAAAGGCTTCTTGAGTGGAGAGCTGCAACTCTGTGAGATGAATTAACAGAACACAAACCAGTTTCTCAGAAAGCTTCTTTTCAGTTTTTAACTGAAGATATTTCCTTTTTCACCGCAGCCCTCTTTGGGCTTCCAAATATCACTTTGCAAATTCACCAAGAACAGACTTAGCCTAAGGCTTCTTGAGGGGGAAGCTGTAACTCTGTGAAATGAATTAACAGAACACAAAGCTGTTTCTCAGAAAACTTCTTTCCAGGTTTTATCTTAGGATATTTCTTTTTTCACCACAGCCCTCTAAGGGCTTGCAAATATCACATTGCAAATTCCAAAAGACCATTCTTATCGAAAGGCTTCCTAAGGGGATAGCTGTAACTCTATGAGATGAAATAACAGAACACAAAGCAGTTTCTCAGAAAGCTTTTTTACAGTTTTTAACGGAAGATATTTCATTTTCACCATAGCCCTCTATGGGCTTCCAAATATCACAATGCAAGTTCCACAAACAGACTTAGCGAAAGGCTTCTTGAGGGGAAAGCTGTAACTCTGTGAGATGAATCAACAGAACACAAAGCAGTTTCTCTGAAAGCTTGTTTGAAATTTTTAACGCAAGGTATTTCCTTTTTCACCATAGCCCTCTATGGGCCTGCAAATATCACTTTGCAGATGCAACAAGAACAGTCTTAGCGAAAGGCTTCTTAAGGGGAAAGCTGTAACTCTGTGAAATGAATTAACAAAACACAAAGCAGTTTCTCAGAAAGCTTCTTTTCATTTTTTATCTTACGAGAATTCCTTTTTCACCATAGCCCTCTATGGGCTTCCAAATATCTCTTTGCAAATTCTACAAGAACAGTCTTAGCCAAAAGCTTCTTGAGGGGAAAGCTGGAACTCTGTGAGATGAACTGACAAAACAGAAAGCAGTTTCTCGGTAAGCTCCTTTCCAGTTTTTAACTGAAGATATTTCCTTTATCACCATAGCACTCTAAGGGCTTCCAAATATCACTTTGAAAATTCCACAAGAACAGTCTTAGCGAATGGCTTTTTGTGGGGAAAGCTGTAAATTTGTGAGATGAATTATCAGAAAAGAAAGCACTTTCTAAGAAAGCTTCTCTAAACTTTTTAACGGAAGGTATTTTCTTTTTCACCATATCCCTCTACGGGCTTCCAAATATCAATTTGCAAATTCCACAAGAACAGCCTTATCGAAAGGCTTCTTGAGGGGAAAGCTGTAACTCTGGGAGATGAATTAACAGAACACAACGCAGTTTTTCAAAAAGCTTCTTTGCAGTTTTAAACTGAAGATATTTCCTTTTTCACCAAAGCCTTCTATGGGCTTCGAAATATCACTTTGCAAATTTCACAAGAACAGTCTTATTGAACGTCTTCTTGAGGGGAAAACTGTAACTCTGTGAGACGAATTAACAGAACACAAAGCAGTTTCTCAGACAGCTTCTTTGCAGTTTTTAACGAAAGATACTTCATTTTCACCATAATCCTCTATGGGATTACAAATATCACTTTGCAAATTACAGAAGAACAGTCTTAGCGAATGGCTTCTTGAGGGGAAAGCTATAACTCTCTGAGATGAATTAACAGAACACAAAGCAGTTTCTCAGAAAGCATGTTTGCAGTTTTTAACTGAAGATATTTTCTTTTTCTCCATAGCCCTCTATTGGCTTCCAAATATCACTTTGCAAATTTCACAAGAAGAGTCTTAGTGAACCGCTTCTTGAGGGGAATGCTGTAACTCTGTGAGATGAATTAAAAGAATACAATGCAGTCTCAGAAAGCTTCTTTCCAGTTTTTAACGAGAGATATTTCATTTTCACCATAGCCTTCAATGGGCCTCCAAATATCACTTTGCAAATTCTACAACAACATTCCTAGGGAAAGGCTTTTTGAGGGGAAAGCTGTAATTCTGATGGATGAATTAACAGAACACAAAGCAGTTTCTCAGAATGCTTCTTTCCAATTTTCAACTGAAGGTATTTCCTTTTTCACCATAGCCCTCTATGGGCTTCCAAATATCACTTTGCAAATTCCACAAGAACAGTCTTAGCGAAAGGCTTCTGGAGGGGAGTTCTGTAACTCTGTGAGTTGAATTAACAGAACACCAAGCAGTTTCTCAGAAAGCTTCTTTGCGGGATTTATCTTAGGATATTTCCTTTTTCACCATAGACTTCTATGCACTTCCAAATATCACTTTGCAAATTCCACAGGAACAGTCTTAGCGAATGGCTTCTTGAGGGAAAGCTGTAACTCTGTGAGATGAATACACAGAAAACAAAGGAGTTTCTTAGAAAGCTTCTTTGCAGTTTTAAACTGGACATATTTCCTTTTTCACAATAGCACTCTTTGGGCTTCGAAATATCACTTTGCAAATTTCACAAGAACAGACTTAGTGAACGGCCTCTTGAGGGGCAAGCTGTAACTCTGTGTGATGAATTAGCAGAACACAAAGCAGTTTCTCAGAGAGCTTCTTTCCAGTTTTTAATGGAAGATATTTCAATTTCACCATAGCCCTCTATGGGCTTCCAATTATTGCTTGGCAAATTCCACAGGAACAGTCTTAGCGAATGGCTTTTTGAAGGGAAAGCTGTAACTCTCTGAGATGAATTAACAGAACACAAAGCAGTTTCCCAGCAAGCTGCTTTTCAGTTTTTAACGGAAGATATTTCCTCTTTCACATTGCCCTCTATGGGCTTCCAAATATCACTTTCCAAATTTCACAAGAACTGCCTTAGTCTATGGCTTCGTGAGGGTAAAGCTGCAAGTCTGTGAGATGAATTGACAGAACAGAAAGCAGTTTCTCAGAAAGCTTCTTTCCAGTTTTCAACTGAAGATATTTCCTTTTTCACCATAGCCCTCTATGAGCTTCCAAATATCACTTTGCAAATTCGACAAGAACAGTCTTAGCGATAGGCTTCTTGAGGGGAATGCTGGAACTCTGTGAGATGAATTAACAGATCACAAAGCAGTTTCTCAGAAATCTTCGTTGCAGTTTTTATCTCAGGATATTTCCTTTTTCACCACAGCCCTCTATGCACTTCCAAATATCATTTCTCAAATTCCAAAAAAACAGTCTTAGCGAATGGCTTCTGGAGGGAAAACTGTTACTCTGTGTGATGAATTCACAGAAAACAAAGGAGTTTCTCAGAAAACTTCTTTGCAGTTTTAAACTCAATATATTTCCTTTTTCACTTTAGCACTCTTTGGGCCTCGAAATATCACTTTGCAAATTCCACAAGAACAGTCTTAGCAAAACGCTTCTTGATGGAAAAGCTGTAACTCTGTGAGAAGAATTAACAGAACACAAAGCAGTTTCTCAGAAAGCTTTTTTTCACTTTTTATTGTAGTATATTTCCTTTTTCACCATAGCCCAATATGGGCTACAAAATATCACTTTGGAAATTTCACAAGAACAGTCCTAGCGAATGGCTACTTGAGGGGAGAGCTGCAACTCTGTGAGAGGAATTAACAGAACACAAAGCAGTTTCTCAGAAAGCTTCTTTTCAGTATTAACTGAAGATAATTCCTTTTTCACCATGGCCCTCTATGGGCTTCCAAATATCACTTTGAAATTCCACAAGAACAGTCTTAGCGAATGGCTTTTTGAAGGGAAAGCTGTAACTCTGTGAGATGAATTAACAGAACACAAAGCCGTTTCTCAGAAAGCTTCTTTTCAGTTTTTACCTTAGGATATTTCTTTTTTCACAATAGCCCTCTAGGGGTTTCCAAATATCACTAGGCAAATTCCACAAGAACAGTCTTAGCGAAAAGCTACTTGAGGGGGAAGCTGTAACACTGTGAGATGAATTAACAGAACACAAAGCAATTTCCCAGAAAGCTTCTTTCCAGTTTTAACTGAAGATATTTCCTTTTTCACCATGGCCCACTAAGGGTTCCAAATATTACTTTTTAAATTCCAAAGAACAGTCTTAGCGAAAGGCTTCTTGAGGGGAAACTGTAACTCTGTGAGATGAATTAACAGAACACAGGGCAGTTTCTCAGAAATTTTCTCTGCGGATTTTAACTGAAGATATATCCTTTTTCACCATAGACCTCTATGGGCATCCAAATATCACTTTGCAAATTCCAAAAGAACTGTCTTAGCGAATGGCTTTTTGAGGGGAAAGCTTTAACTCTGTGAGATGAATTATCAGAACACAAAGCAGTTTCTCAGAAAGCTTCTTTCCAGTGTTTAACGGAAGATATTTCATTTTCACCATAACCCTCCAGGACCTTACAAATATCACTTTGCAAATTCCACAAGAACAGTCTTAGCGAAAGGCTTCTTGAGGGGAAACTGTAACTCTGTGAGATGAATTAACAGAACACAGGGCAGTTTCTCAGAAATTTTTTTTGCGGATTTTAACTGAAGATATTTCCTTTTTCACCATAGACCTCTATGGGCATCCAAATATCACTTTGCAAATTCCAAAAGAACTGTCTTAGCGAATGGCTTTTTGAGGGGAAAGTTTTAACTCTGTGAGATGAATTATCGGAACACAAAGCAGTTTCTCAGAAAGCTTCTTTCCAGTGTTTAACGGAAGATATTTCATTTTCACCATAACCCTCCAGGACCTTCCAAATATCACTTTGCAAATTCCACAAGAACAGTCTCAGCGAAAGGCTTCTTGAGGGGAAAGCTGTAACTCTGTGAGATGAATTAACACAACATAAAGCAGTTTCTCAGAAAGCTTCTTTCCAGTTTTTACCGGAAGATATTTCCTTTTTCACCATAACCCTGTATGGGCTTCCAAGTATCACTTTGCAAATTACACAAGAACAGTCTTAGCGAAAGACTTCTTGAGGAAAAAGCTGTAACACTGTGAGAAGAAATAACAGAACACAAAGCAGTTTATCAGAATGATTCTTTTCAGTTTTTATTTTAGGATATTTCCTTTTTCCCCGTAGACCTCTATGGGCTTCCAAATATCACTTTGGAAATTTCACAAGAACAGTCTTAGCGAATGGCTTCTTGAGGGGAGAGCTGAAACTCTGTGAGATGAATTAGCAGAATACAAAGCAGTTTCTCAGAAAGCTTCTTTTCAGTCTTTAACTGAAGATATTTCATTTTTAACCATAGCCCTCTATTGTCTTCCAAATATCACTTTGAAAATTCCACAAGAAGAGTCTCAGCCAAAGGCTTCTTGAGGGGAAAGCTGTAACTCTGTGAGATGAATTAGCAGAACACAAAGCATTTTCTCAGAAATCTTCTTTTCAGTTTTTATCATAGGATATTTCCTTTTTCACCATTGCCCTCTATGGACTTCCAAATATCACTTTGCAAATTCCCCAAGAACAGTCTTCGCCAACGGCTTCTTGAGGTGAAAGCTGTAACGCTGTGATATGAATTAAGAGAACACAGAGCAGTTTCTCAGAAAGCTACTTTTCAGTTTTTAACTGAAGATATTTCCTTTTTCATCATAGCCCTCCATGAGCTTCCAAATATCACTTTGCAAATTCCACAAGAACAGTCTTAGCGAAAGGCTTATTGGGGCGGAAGCTGTAACTCTGTGAGATGAATTAACAGAACACAAAGCAGTTTCTCAGAAAGCTTCTTTCCAGTTTTTAACGGAAGATATTTCATTTTCACCATAACCCTCCAGGAGCTTCCAAATATCACTTTTCAAATTCCACCAGAACAGTCTTAGCGAAAGGCTTCTTGAGGGTAAAGCTGTAACTCTGTGACATGAATTAAGAGAACACAAAGCAGTTTCTCAGAAATCTTCTTTGCAGTTTTTAATTGAAGATATTTTCTTTTTCACCATAGCCGTCTATGGGCTTTCAAATATCGCTTAGCAAATTCCAAAAGAACATTCTTAGCGAAAGCTTTCTTGAGGAAAAAGCTGTAACTCAGTGAGATGAATTAACAGGACACAAAGAAGTTTCTCAGAATGTTTCTTTCCAGTTTTTAACGGAAGATATTTCCTTTTTCACCATAGCCCTTTTTGGGCTTCCAGATATCACTTTGCAAATTTCACAAGAACAGTCTTAGTGAACGGCTTCTTGAGGGGAAAGCTGTACCTCTGTGAGATGAATTATCACAAAACAAAGCAGTTTCTCAGAAAGCTTCTTTCCAGTTTTAACTGAAGATATTTCCTTTTTCACCACTCCTCAATATGGTCTTCCAAATATCACTTTGGAAATTCCACAAGAACTGTCTTAGCGAAAGTTCCTCTTGAGAGGAAAGCTGTAACTCTGTGAGATGAATTAACAGAACATGAAGCAGTTTCTCAGAAAGCTTCTTTTCAGTTTTTATCTTAGGATCTTTCCTTTTTCACCATAGCCCTCAATGGGCTTCCAAATATCACTTTGGAAATTCCAATAGGACAGTCTTAGCGAATGGCTTCTTGAGTGGAGAGCTGCAACTCTGTGAGATGAATTAACAAAACAAACAGCCGTTTCTCAGAAAGCATCTTTTCAGTCTTTCACTGAAGATATTTCCTTTTTCACCTTAGCCCTCTATGGGCTTCCAAATATAACTTTGCAAATTCCACAAGAAAAGTCTTAACGAAAGGCTTCATGAGGGGAATGCTGTAACTCTGTGAGATGAATTAAGAGAACACAAAGCAGTTTCTCAGAAAGCTTCTTTCCTGTTTTTAACTAAAGATATTTCCTTTTTCACCGTAGCCTTCTATGGGCTTCCAAATGTCAGTTTGCAAATTCCACAAGACCAGTCTTAGCGAAAGGCTTCTTGAGGGGAAAGCTGTAACTCTGTGAGATGAATTACCAGAACACAAAACACTTTATCAGAAAGCTTCTTATCAGTTTTTATCTTAGGATACTTCCTTTTTCGCCATAGCCCTCTTTGGGCTTCCAAATATCTCTTTGCAAATTCCACAAGGACAGTCTTAGCGAAAGACTTCTTGAGTGGAAAGCAGTAACTCTGTGAGACGAATTAACAGAACACAGAGCAGTTTCTCACAAAGCTTCCTATCAGTTTTTAACTGAAGATATTTTCTTTTTCAACATAGCCCACTATGGGCTTCCAAATATCACTTTGCAAATTCCAAAAGAACAGTTTTAGCGAATGGATACTTGAGGGGAAAGCTGTAACTGTGTGAGATGAAATAACAGAACACAAAGCAGTTTCTCAGAAAGCTTTATTTCAGTTTTTAATCTTAGGATATTTACTTTTTCACAATAGCCCTCTATGGGCTTGCAAATATCACTTTGCAAATTCCACAGGAACAGTCTTAGCGTCAGGCTTCTTGAGGGGAAAATTGTAATTCTGTTAGATGAATTAACAGAATAAAAAGCAGTTACTCAGAAACCTACTTTCCTGATTTTAATGGAAGATAATTCCTTTTTCACTAGAGGCGTCTATGGGCTTCCAAATATCACTTTGTAAATTCCACAAAATAGTTTTAGTGAAAGGCTTTTTGAAGGGAAAGCTGTAACTCTGTGAGGTGAATTAACAGAAAATAAAGCAGTTTCTCAGAAAGCTTCTTTTCAGCTTTTATCTTAGGATATTTCCTTTTTCAACAGAGCCCTCTACGGGCTTCCAAATATCACTTTCAAATTCCACAAGAACAGTCTTAGCGAAAGGCTTATTGAGGGGGAAGCTGTAACTCTGTGAGATGAATTAACAGAACACAAAGCAGTTTCTCAGAAAGCTTCTTTCCAGTTTTTAACGGAAGATATTTCATTTTCACCATAACCCTCCAGGGCTTCCAAATATCACTTTTCAAATTCCACAAGAACAGTCTTAGCGAAAGGCTTCTTGAGGGTAAAGCTGTAACTCTGTGACAAGAATTAACAGAACACAAAGCAGTTTCTCAGAAGTCTTCTTTGCAATTTTTAATTGAAGATATTTTTTTTTCATTATAGCCGTCTATGGGCTTCCAAATATCACTTAGCAAATTCCACAAGAACATTCTTAGCGAAAGCCTTCTTGAGGAAAAAGCTGTAACTCTGTGAGATGAATTAACAGGACACAAACAAGTTTCTCAGAATGTTTCTTTCCAGTTTTTAACGGAAGATATTTCCTTTTTCACCATAGCGCTCTTCGGGCTTCCAAATATCACTTTGCAAATTCCACATGAACAGACTTTGCGAAAAGCATCTTGAAGGGAATACTGTAACTCTTTTAGATGAGTTAACAGAACACAAAGCAGTTTCTCTGAAAGCTTCTTTTTTTTTTTTTAAAGGAAGATGTTTCCTTTTCCACCATAGACCACTATGGGATTCCAAAACCACTTTGCAAATTCCACAAGAACAGCCTTAGCGAAAGGCTTCATGAGGGGAAAGTTGTAACTCTGTGACATGAATTAACAGAACACAAAGCAGTTTCTCAGACTGCCTCTTTCCTGTTTTTAATTGAAGATATTTTCTTTTTCACCGTAGCCCTCTATGGGCTACCAAATACCACTTTGCAAATTCCACAAGAACAGCCTTAGTGAAAGGCTTCTTGAAGGGAAAGCTGTAACTGTGTGAGATGAATTAGCAGAACACAAAACAATTTCTCAGAAAGCTTCTTTCCAGTTTTTAACGGAAGATATTTCCTTTTTCACAACAGCCCTCTAAGGGGTCCCAAATATCACTTTGCAAATTCCACAAGAACAGTCTTAGCGAAAAGCTTCTTAAGGGGAAAGCTGTAACTCTGTGAGATGAATTAGCAGAAAACAAAGCAGTTTCTCAGAAAGATTCTTTCCAGTATTTAACGGAAAGTATTTCCTTTTTCACCATAGCACTCTAGGGGTTCCCAAATATCACTTTGTCAATTCCACAAGAGCAGCCTTACCGAAAGGCTTCTTGCAAGGAATTCAGTAACTCTGTGAGATGAATTAACAGAGCACAAAGCAGTTTCTCAGAATGTTTCTTTTCAGTTTTTATCTTAGGATATTTCCTTTTTCACCATAGCCCACTATGTGCTTCCAACCATCACCTTGTAAATTCCACAAGAACAGTCCCACCAAAAGGTTTCAAGAGGGGAAAGCAGTAATTCCGCGAGATGAATTAACAGAACACAAATAACTTTCTCAGACACCTTCTTTCCAGTTTTTAACTGAAGATATTTTCTTTTTCACCATAGCCCTCTATGGGCTTCCAAATATCACTTTGCAAGTTCCGCAAGAACAACCTTAGCGAAAGGCTTCTTTAAGGAAAGCTGTAATTCTGTGAGATGAATTCACAGAACACAAAGCACTTTCTCAGAAAATTTCTTTACAGTTTTTAACGGAGGCTATTTCCTTTTTCAAAATAGCCCTCTATGGGCTTCCAAATATCTCTTTGCAAATTCCACATGAACAGCCTTACCGAAAGGATTTTTGAGGGGAAAGCTGTACCTCTGTGAGTTGAATTAACAGAACACAAAGCACTTTCTCAGACAGTTTCTCTCCGGTTTTTACCTGAAGATATTTCCTTTCTCACCACAGCACTCCTAGGGCTTCCAAATATCACTTTGCAAATTCCACAAGAACAGCCTTAGAGAAAGGCTTCTTGAAGGAAAAGCTGTAACTCTGTGAGATGAATTAACAGAACACAAACAGTTTCTCAGAAAGCTTCTTTCCAGTTTTTAACAGAAGATATTTCCTTTTTCACCGTATCCCTCTATGGGCTTCCAAATATCACTTTGCCAATTCCACAAAAACAGTCTTAGCGAAAGGCTTCTTGAGGGGAATGCTGTAACTCTGTGAGATGAATTAACAGAACACAAAGCAGGTTCTCAGAAAACTTCTTTCCAGTTTTCAACTGAAGATACTTCCTTTTTCACCATAGCCCACTATGGGCTTCCAAATATCACTTTGCCAATTCCCCAAGAACAGCCTTAGCGAAAGGCTAATACAAGGGAAAGCTGTAATTCTGTGACATGAATTAACAGGACACAAAGCAGTTTCTCAAAATTCTTCTTTTCAGTTTTTAACTTAGGATATTTCCTTTTTCAGCGTAGCCCTCTAAGGGCTTCCAAATATCACTTTGCAAATTCCACAAGAACAGTCTTAGCGAAAGCCTTCTTGAGGGGAAAGCAGTAACTCTGTGAGATGAATTAACAGAACACAAAACAGTTTCTCTGAAAGATCTTTCCATTTTTTAATGGAAGATATATCCTTTTACTCCATAACCCTCTAAGGGCTTCCAAATATCACTTTCCAAATTCCACAAGAACAGTGTTAGCGAAAGGCTTCCTGAGGGGGAAGCTGTAACACTCTGAGATGAATTAACAGAACAGAAAGCACTTTTTCAGAAAGTTTCCTTCCAGTTTTTAAGTGAAGCTATTTCCTTTTTCACCATAGCCCTCTGTGGGCCTCAAAATATCACTTTGTAAATTCCACAAGAACAGTATTAACAAAAGGCTTCTTTAGGAGAAAGCTGTAACTCTGTGAGATGATTTAACAGAACACAAAGCAGTTCCTCAGAAAGCTTCTTTTCAGTTTTTATCTTAGGATATTTCGTTTTTCACCATAGTCCTCCCTGGGCTTCCAAATATCACTTTGCAAATTCCACAAGAACAGTCTTAGCGAATGGCTTCTTGAGGGGAAAGCTGTAACCCTATGAGATGAATTAACAGAACACAAAGCAGTTTCTCAGAAAGCTTCTTTTCAGTTTTTAACTACAGATATTTCCTTTTTCAACATAGCTCTCTTTGGGCTTCCAAATATCACTTTGCAAATTCCACAAGAACAGTCTTAGCGAAAGACTTCTTGAGGGGAAAGCTGTAACACTGTGAGATGTATTAACTGAACACAAAGCACTTTCTCAGAAACTTCTATCCAGTTTTTAACGGAAGATATTTCCTTTTTCCCCGTAGCCATCTAAGGGCTTCCAAATATCACTTTGCAAGTTCCACAAGAACAGTCTTAGCGAAAGGCATCTCGTGGGGAAAGCTGTAACTCTGTGAGATGAACTAACATAACACAAAGAAGTTTCTCAGAAAGGTCCCTTTCAAATTTTATCTTAGGATATTTCCTTTTTCACCATAGTCTTCCATGGGCTTCCAAATATCACTTTGCAAATTCCACAGGAACACTTTAGCGAAAGATTTCTTGAGGGGAAAGTTGTAACACTGTGGGATGAATTAACAGAACACAAAGCAGGTTCTCAGAAAGCTTCTTTCTAGTTTTTCACTGAAGATATTTCGTTTTTCACCATAGCCCTCTATGGGCTTCCAAATATCACTTTGCAAATTCCACAAGAACAGTCTTCGAAAAGTCTTCTTGAAGGGAATGCTGTAATTCTGTGAGATGAATTGACAGAACACAAAGCAGTTACTCAGAAAGCTTCTTTCCAGTGTTTAACTGAAGATATTTCCTTTTCCACCATAGCCCTCTAAGGGCTTCCAAATATCACTATGAAAATTCCACAAGAACAGTCTTAGCGAAAAGCTTCTTCAGGGAAATGCTGTAACACTGTGGGAACAATTAACAGAACACAAAACAGATTCTCAGAAAGCTTCTTTCCATTTTTGAGGGAAGATATATCCTTTTACACCATAGCCCTCTATGGGCTTCCAAATATCACTTTAGATATTCCACAAGAACAGTCTTAGCGAAAGGCTTCTTGAGGGGAAAGCTGTAACTCTGTGACATGAATTAACAGAACAGAATGCAGTTTCTCAGAAAGCTTCTTTCCAGCTTTTAACGGAAGATAATTCCTTTTTCACCGTAGCCCATTATAGGCTTCCAAATATCACTTTTAAAATTCCACAAGAAGAATCTTAGCGAAAGGCTTATTGTAGGGAAATCTGTAACTCTGTGAGGTGAATTAACAGAACACAAACCATTTTCTCAGAAAGCTTCTTTCCTGTTTTTAAAGGAAGATATTTTCTTTTCCACCATAGCCCTCTATGGGCTTCCAAATATCACTTTGGAGATTCCATAAAATCAGTCTTTCCGAAAATCTTCTTCAGGGCGAAGCTGTAACACTATGGGAATAATTAACAGAACAGAAAGCAGTATCTCAGAAAGCTTCTTTCCAGTTTTTAACGGAAGCTATTTCCTTGTTCACCATAGCCCTCTATGTGCTTCCAAATATCACTTTGCAAATTCCACCAGAACAGTCTTAGCGAAAGGCTTGTTGAAAGGAAAGCTGTAACTCTGTGAGATGAATTAACAGAACACAAATCAGTTTCTCAGAAAGCTTCTTTCAAGTTTTTAACGGAAGTTATTTCCTTTTTCAATATAGCCCTCCATGGGCTTCCATATATCACTTTGCAAATTCCACAATAACAGTCTTAGCGAAAGGCTCCTGGAGGGAAAGTTGTAACTCTGTGAGATGAATTGACAGAACACAAAGCTGTTTCTCAGAAAGCTTTTTTCTAGTTTTTAACGGAAGATATTTCCTTTTTCACCATAGCCCTCTATGGGCTTCCAAATATCACTTTGCAAATTCCACAAGTACAGTCTTTGCGAAAGGCTTCTTGAGGGGAAAGCTGTAACTCTGTGAGATGAATTAACAGAACACAAAACAGATTCTCAGAAATGATCTTTCCAGTTTTTAACGGAAGATATTTCCTTTTTCACCATAGCCCTCAAAAGGTTTCCAAATATCACTTTGCAAAATCCACAAGAACAGTCTTAGCGAAAGGCTTCTTGATGGTAAAGCAGTAGCTCTGTGAGATGAATTAACAGAACACAGAACAGTTTCTCAGAAAGCTTCTTTCCAGTTTTTAACAGAAGATATTTCCTTTTTCACCATAGACCTCTATGGCCTTCTAAATATCACTTTGCCAATTCCACAAGAAGAGTCTTAGCGAAAGACTTCTTGAAGGGAAAGCTGTAACTCTGTGAGATGAATTAACAGAACACAAAGCAGTTTCTCATAAAGCTTCTTTTCAGTTTTTAACGGAAGATATTTCCTTTTCCACCATAGTCCTCTATGGGCTTCTAAATATCACTTTGCATATTTCACAAGAACAGTCTTATCGAAAGGATTCTTGAGGGAAATGCTGTAACTCTGTGAGATGAATTAAAGAACACAAAGCAGTTTCTCCGAAAGCTTCTTTCCAGTTTTTAACGGAAGATATTTCCTTTTTCAAAATAGCCCTCTATGGGCTTCCAAATATCACTTTGCAAAGTCCAAAAGAACAGTCTTCGTGAAAGTCTTCTTGAAGGGAATGCTGTAACTCTGTGAGATGAATTGACAGAACACAAAGCAGTTTCTAAGAAAGCTTCTTTCCAGTGTTTAACTGAAGATATTTCCTTTTCCACCATAGCCCTCTATGGGCTTCCTAATATCACTTTGCAAATACCACAAGAAAAGGCTTAGCGAAAGGCTTCTTGAAGGGAAAGCTGTAACTCTGTGAGATGAATTAACAGAACACAAAGTAGTTTCTCAGAAAGCTTTTTTCCAGTTTTTAACGGAAGATGTTTCCTTTTCCTCCATAGCGCTCTAAGGGCTTCCAAATATCACTATGAAAATTCCACAAGAACAGTCTTAGCGAAAAGCTTCTTCAGGGAAAAGCTGTAACACTGTGGGAACAATTAACAGAACAGAAAGCAGATTCTCAGAAAGCTTCTTTCCATTTTTGAACGGAAGATATATCCTTTTTCAACATAGCCCTCTATGGGCTTCCAAATATCACTTTGCAAATTCCACAAGAACAGTCTTAGCGAAAGGCTTCTTGAGGGGAAAGCTGTAATTTGGTGAGATGTATTCTCAGAACACACGGCAGATTCTGATAAAGTTTCTTTCCAGTTTTTAACGGAAGATATTTCCTTTTTCACCAAAGCCCTCTATGGGCTTCCAAATATCACTTTGCAAATTTCACAAGAACAGTCTTAGTGAACGGCTTCTTGAGGGGAAAGCTGGAAGTCTGTGAGTCGAACTAACAGATCACAAAGCAGTTTCTCAGAAAGCTTCTTTTCGGGTGTTAATGGAAGATATTTCCTTTTTCACCGGAGCCCTCTACGGGATTCCAATTATCACATTGCAAATTCCACAAGAACAGTCTTAGCGAAATACTTCTTGAGGGAAAGCTGTAACTCTTTCAGATGACTTAACAGAACACAAAGCAGTTTCTCAGAAAGCTTCTTTCCCGTTTTAATTGAAGATATTTCCTTTTTTACCATAGTCCTCAAAGGGCTTCCAAATATCAGTTTGCAAATATCACAAGAACAGTGTTAGCGAAAGGCTTCTTGAGGGGAAAGCTGTAAGTCGGTGAGATGTATCAACACAACACACGGCAATTTCTCAGAATGCTTCTTTCCAGTTTTTAACGAAAGATATTTCCTTTTTCACTGTAGCCCTCTATGGGCTTCCAAATATCACTTTGCAAATTTCACAAGAACCGTCTTAGTGAACGGATTATTGAGGGGAAGGCTGTAATTCTGTGAGGTGAACTAACAGAACACACAGCATTTTCTCAGAAAACTTCTTTTCAGTTTTATCTTAGGATATTTCCATTTTCACCATAGCCCTCTACGTGCTTCCAAATATCACTTTGCAAATCCCACAAGAACAGTCTTAGCGAACGGTTTCTTGAGCGCAAAGTCATAACGCGGTGAGATGTCTTACACGAACACACGGCAGTTTCTCAGAAAGCATCTTTCAAGTTTTTAACGGTAGATATTTCCTTTTTCACCGTAGCCCTCTATGGGCTTCCAAATATCACTTTGCATATTTCACAAGAACAGTCTTAGCGAAAAGCGTGTTGAAGGGAAAGCTGTAAGTCAGTGAGATGTATTAACACAACACACGGCAATTTCTCAGAATGCTTCTTTCCAGTTTTTAACGGAAGATATTTTCTTTTTCACCATAGCCCTCTATGGGCTTCCAAATATCACTTTGAAAATATCACAAGAACAGCCTTACTGAACGGATTCTTGAGGGTAAAGCTGTAACTCAGTTAGATGAACTAACAGAACACAAAGCAGTTTCTCAGAAAGCTTCTTTTCGGTTTTTATCTTAGGATATTTCCATTTTCATCATAGCCCTCTATGGGCTTCCAAATATCACTTTGCAAATTCCACAAGAACAGTCTTAGCGGAAGGCTTGTGGAGGAAAAAGCTCTAACTCTGTGAGATGAATTAACAGAACACAAAGCAGTTTCTAAGAAATCTTCTTTCCAGTTTTTAATGGAAGATATTTCCTTTTACACCATAGCCCCCTGTGGCTTCAAAGTATCACTTTGCAAATTCCACAAGAACAGTCTTAGGGAAGGGTTTCTTGAGGAGAGAGCTGTAACTCTCAGAGATGAATTAACAGAACACAAAGCAGTTTCTCAGAAAGCCTCTTTCCAGGTTTTAACTGAAGATATTTTCCTTTTCACCATAGCCCTCTATGGGCTTCCAATTATCACTTTGCAAATCCCACAGGAACAGTCTTAGTGAAAGGCTTCTGGAAGGGAAAGCTGTAACCATGTGAGATGAAATAACAGAACACAAAGCAGTTTATCAGAAAGCTTCTTTCCAGTTTTAAACGGAAGATATTTACTTTTTCACCGTAACGCTCTATGGGCTTCCAAATATCAGTTTGCAAATTCCACAAGAACAGTCTTACGGAAATGCTTCTGGAGGGGAAAGCTGTAACTCTGTTAGATGAATTAACAGAACACAAAGCAGTATCTCAGAAACCTTTTTTCCAGTTTTTAACAGAAGATATTTCCTTATTCACCATAGTCGTCTATGGTCTTCCAAATATCTCTGTGCAAATCGCACAAGAACAGTCTTAGCGAAAGGCTTCTTGAGGGGAAAGCTGTAACTCGGTGAGATGTATTAACAGAACACAAGGCAGTTTCTCAGAAAGCTTCTTTCCACTTTTTAACGGAAGATAATTCCTTTTTCACCATAGCCCTCTAGGGGCTTCCAAATATCACTTTGAAAATTCCAAAAGAACAGTCTTAGCGAAAGGTTTCTTGAGGGGAAAGCTGTAATTTGGTGAGATGTATTCTCAGAACACACGACAGTTTCTGAAAAAGTTTCTTTCCAGTTTTTAACGGAAGATAATTCCTTTTTCACCAAAGCCCTCTATGGGCTTCCAAATATCACTTTGCAAATTTCACAAGAACAGTCTTAGTGAACGGCTTCTTTAGGGGAAAGCTGTAAATCTGTGAGACGAACTAACAGATCACAAAGCAGTTTCTCAGAAAGCTTCTTTTCGGGTTTTAATGGAAGATATTTCCTTTTTCACCATAGCCCTCTACGGGATTCCAATTATCACATTGCAAATTCCACAAGAACAGTCTTAGCGAAATACTTCTTGAGGGAAAGCTGTAACTCTTTCAGATGACTTAACAGAACGCAAAGCAGTTTCTCAGAAAGCTTCTTTCCAGTTTTAATTGAAGATATTTCCTTTTTCACCATAGTCCTCAAAGGGCTTCCAAATATCAGTTTGCAAATATCACAAGCACAGTCTTAGCGAAAGGCTTCTTGAGGGGAATCCTATAAGTCGGTGAGATGTATTAACACAACACACGGTAATTTTTCAGAATGCTTCTTTCCAGTTTTTAACAGAAGATATTTCCTATTTCACCATAGTCCTCTATGGGCTTCCAAATATCATTTTGCAATATTCACAAGAACCGTCTTAGTGAACGGATTCTTGAGGGGAAAGCTGTAAATCTGTGAGATGAACTAACAAAACACAAAGCAATTTCTCAGAAAGTTTCTTTTTGGTTTTTATCTTAGGATATTTCCATTTTCACCTTAGACCTCTATGCGCTTCCAAATATCACTTTGCAAATTTCACAAGAACAGCCTTACTGAACGGATTCTTGAGGGTCAAGCTGTAACTCAGTGAGATGAACTAACAGAACACAAAGCAGTTTCTCAGAAAGCTTCTTTTCTGTTTTTATCTTAGGATATTTCCATTTTCACCTTAGACCTCTATGCGCTTCCAAATATCACTTTGCAAATTCCACAAGAACATTCTTAGTGGAAGGCTTGTGGAGGAAAAAGCTCTAACTCTGTGAGATGAATTAACAGAACACAAAGCAGTTTCTAAGAAATCTTCTTTCCAGTTTTTAACGGAAGATATTTCCTTTTACACCATAGCCCCCTAGGGGCTTCAAAGTATCACTTTGCAAATTCCACAAGAACAGTCTTAGCGAAGTGTTTCTTGAGGAGAGAGCTGTAACTCTCAGAGATCAATAGACAGAACACAAAGCAGTTTCTCAGAAAGCCTCTTTCCAGTTTTTAACTGAAGATATTTCCTGTTTCACCATAGCCCTCTATGGGCTTCCAAATATCACTTTGCAAATCCCACAAGAACAGTCTTAACAAAAGGCTTCTGGAGGGGAAAGCTGTAACCCTGTGAGATGAATTAGCAGAACACAAATCAATTTCTCAGAAAGCCTCTTTCCAGTTTTTAACCGTAGATATTTCCTTTCTCACCATAGCCCTCTATGGGCTTCCAAATATCTCTTTGCAAATCCCACAAGAACAGTCTCAGTGAAAGGCTTCTTGAGGAGAAAGCTGTAACTTGGTGAGATGTATTACACGAACACACGGCAGTTTCTCAGAAAGCTCTTGAGGGTAAAACGGTTACTGTGTAAGATGAATTAACAGAACACTAAGGAGTTTCTGAGAAAGTTTCTTTTCAGTTTTTATCTTAGGTTATTTCCTTTCTCACCGTAGCCCTCTATAGGCTTCCAAATATCACTTTGCAAATTTCACAAGAACAGTCTTTATTTATTTATTTATTTATTTATTTATTTATTTATTATTATTAAACTTCAAGTTGTAGGGTACATGTGCACAACGTGCAGGTTTGCTACATATGTATACTTGTGCCATGTTGGTATGCTGCACCCATCAGCTCGTCATTTACATCAGGTATAACTCCCAATGCAATCCCTCCCCCCTCCCCCTCCCCATGATAGGCCCCGGTGTGTGATGTTCCCCTTCCCAAGTCGAAGTGATCTCATTTTTCAGTTCCCTCCTATGAGTGAGAACATGCGGTGTTTGGTTTTCTGTTCTTGTGATAGTTTGCTGAGAATGACGGTTTCCAGCTGCATCCATGTCCCTACAAAGGACACAAACTCATTTTACACTGTTGGTGGGATTGTAAACTAGTTCAACCATTATGGAAAACAGTATGGCGATTCTTCAAGGATCTAGAACTAGATGTACCATATGACCCAGCCATCCCATTACTAGGTATATACCCAAAGGATTATAAATTATGCTGCTATAAAGACACATGCACACGTATGTTTATTGCAGCACTATTCACAATAGCAAAGACTTGGAATCAACCCAAATGTCCATCAGTGACAGATTGGATTAAGAAAATGTGGCACACAAGAACAGTCTTAGCGAAAGGCTTCTTGAGGGGAAAGCTGTAATTCTGTGGGATGAATTAACAGAACACAAAGCAGTTTCTCAGAAAGCTTCTTTCCTGATTTTAACTGAAGATATTTCGTTTTTCACCATAGTCCTCTATGGGCTTCCTAATATCACTTTGCAAATTCCCCAGGAACAGTCTTAGCGAAAGGCTTCTTGAGGGGGAAGCTGTAACTCTGTGAGATGAATTAACAGAACACAAAGCAGTTTCTCAGAAAGCTTCTTTCCAGTATTTAACTGAAGATATTTCCTTTTTCACTATAGCCATCTATGGGCTTCCAAATATCACTTTGGAAATCCCACAAGAACAGTCTTAGCGAAAAGCTTCTTGAGAGGAAAGCTGTAACTCGGTGATATGTACTAACAGAACACACCTCATTTTCTCAGAATGGTTCTTTCCAGTTTTAAACGGAAGATATTTCCTTTTTCACCTTAGCCCTCTATGGGGTTCCAAATATCACTTTGCAAATTTCACAAAACAGTCTTAGTGAACGGCTTCTTGAGGGGAAAGCTGTAACTCTTTGAGTGAACTAACAAAACACAAAGCAGCTTTTCATACAGCTTCTTTTCGATTTTTATCTTAGGATATTTCCATTTTCACCATAGCCTACTACGGGCATCCAAATATCACTTTGGAAATTCCACCAAACCAGTCTTAGCGGAAGGCTTCTTGAGGCAAAAGCTGTAACTCTTTGAGATGAATTAACAGAACACAAAGCAGTTTCTCAGAAAGCTTCTTTTCAGTTTTTAACTGAAGTTATTTCCTATTTCACCTTTGCCCTCTTTGGCCTTCAAAATATCACTTTGTAAATTCCACAACAACAGCCTTAGCAAAAGGCTTCCTGAGGTAAAAGAGTAACTCTGTGACTTGAATTAACAGAACAAAAAGCAGTTTCTCAGAAAACTTCTTTTCAGTTTTTATCTTAGGATGTTTCCTTTTTCACCATTGCCCTCTATGTGCCTCCAAATATCACTTTGCAATTCCACAAGAACAGTCTTAGTGAATGGCTTCCTGAGGGGAAAGCTGTAACTCTGTGAGTGGAACTAACTGAACACAAAGCAGTTTCTCAGAAATCTTCTTTCCAGTTTTTAACTGAGGATATTTCCTTTTTCACCATAGCCCTTTTGGACTTCCAAATATCACTTTGCAAATTCCACAAGAACAGTCTTAGCGAAAGGCTTCTTAAGGGGAAAGCTCTAACTCTGTGAGATGAATTAACAGAACACAAAGCAATTTCTCACAAATCTTCTTTCCAGTTTTTAACGGAAGATATTTCCTTTTTCACCATAGCCCTTTTGTACTTCCAAATATCACTTTGCAAATTCCACAAGAACAGTCTTAGCGAAAGGCTTCTTAAGGGGAAAGCTGTAACTCAGTGAGACGTATTAACAGAACACATGGCACTTTCTCAGAATACTTCTTTCCAGTTTTTAACGGAAGATATGTCCTTTTTCACCATAGTCGTCTTTGGGTTTCCAAATTTCACTTTCCAAATTTCACAAAACAGTCTTAGTGAGCGGCTTCTTTAGGGGAAAGCTGTAGCTCTGTCAGATGAACTAACAGAACACAAAGCAGTTTTTCAGACAGCTTCATTTCGGTTAGTATCTTAGGATATTTCCATTTTCACCATAGCCCTGTATGGGCTTCCACATATCACTTTGGAAATTGCTCAAAAACAGTATTAGCGGAAGGCTTCTTGAGGGGAAAGCTGTAACTCTTTGAGATGAATTAACAGAACACAAAGCAATTTCTCGGAAAGCTTCTTTTCATTTTTTAACTGAAGGTATTTCCCTTTTCACCATAGCTCTCTCTGGGCTTCCAAATATCACTTTGCAAATTCCACAAGAACAGAGTTAGCGAAAGGTTTCTGGACGGGAAAACTGTAACTCTGTGAACGAATTAACAGAACACAAAGCCGTTTCTCAGAAAGCTTCTTTTCAGTTTTTATCTTAGGATGTTTCCTTTTTCACCATAGCCCACTGTGGGCTTCCAAATATCACTTTGCAAATTCCACAAGAACAGTCTTAGTGAACGGCTTCTGGAGGGGAAAGCTGTAACTCTGTGTGATGAATTAACAGAACACAAAGCTGTTTCTCAGCAATCTACTTTCCAGTTTTTAACGGAGGATTTTTTTTTTTTCACCATAGCCCTCTATGTGATTCCAAATATCACTTTGCAAAATTCACAAGAACAGTGTAAGCAAAAGACTTCTGGAGGGGAAAACTGTAACTCTGTGAGATGAATTAACAGAACACAAAGCAGTTTCTCAGATATCTTCTTTCCAGTTTTTAACGAAAGATATTTCCTTTTTCACCGTAGCCCTCTATGGGCTTTCAAATATCACTTTGCAAATCCCACAAGAACTGTCTTAGGGAAAGCCTTATTGAGGGGAAAGCTGTAACTCAGTGAGATGCTTTAACAGAACACACGGCAGTTTCACAAAAAGCTTCTTTCAAGTTTTTAACGGAAGATATTTCCTTTTTCACCATGGCCCTCTGTGAGTTTTCTAACATCACGTTGGAAATTTCACAAGAATTGTCTCAGTGAACTGCTTCTTGAAAGGAAAGCTGTAACTCTGTGAGATGAACTAACAGAACACAAAGCAGTTTATCAGAAAGCTTCTTTACAGTTTTTAACGGAAAATATTTCCTTTTTCCCCACAGCCCTCTATGAGATTCTAAATATCACTTTCCAAATTTCAGAAGAACAGTCTTAGTGAACGGCCTCATGAGGGAAATCTGTAACTCTTTGAGATGAATTAAAAGAACAGAAAGCAGTTTCTCAGAAAGCTTCTTTTTGGATTTTGTCTTACTATATTTCCTTTTTCAACATAGCCCTCTATGGGCTTCCAAATATCACTTTGCAAATTACACAAGAACAGTCTTTGGGAAAGACTTCTTGAGGGAAAAGCTGTAACTCTCTGAGATGAATTTACAGAACACAAAGCAGTTTCTCAGAAGGCTTCTTTTCAGTTTTTATCTTAGGATATTTCCTTTTTCAGCATAGCCCTCTATGGGCTTCCAAAAACATTTTGCAAATTCCACAAGAACAGTCTTAGCGAAAGGATTCTGGAGGGGAAAGCTGTAAATCTGTGAGACGAATTAACAGAATACAAAGCAGTTTCTCAGAAACCTTCTTTTCGTTTTTTATCTTGCGATATTTCCATTTTAACCATAGCGCTATAGGGGTTCCAAATATCACTTTGCAAATTCCAGAAGAACAGTATTAACGAAAGGCATCTTGAGGGTAAAGCTGTAACTGTGTAAGATAAATTAACAGAACACAAAACTTTTTCTCAGAAACCTACTTTTCAGTTTTTACCTTAGGATATTTCCTTTTTCACCATAGCCCTCTATGGGATTCCAAATATCACTTTGCAAATTCCACATGAAGAGTCTTAGCGAAAGTCTTCTTGAGGGGAAAGCTGTAACTCTGTGAGATGAATTAACAGAACACAAAGCAGTTTCTCAGAAACATTCTTTCCAGAATTTAATGCAAAATATTTCCTTTTTCACCGTAGCCCTCTCGGGCTTCCAAATATCACTTTGCAAATCCCAGAAGAACAGTCTTAGCGAAAGTCTTCTTGAGAAGAAAGCTGTAACTCGGTGAGATGTATTAACAGAACACACGAGAGTTTCTCAGAATGCTTCTTTCCAGTTTTTAACGGAAGATACTTTCATTTTCACCATAGCCTTCTATGGGCTTCCAAATATCACTTTGCAAATTCCACAAGAACAGTATTAGTGAACGACTTCTTGATGGGAAAGCTGTAACTCTGTGAGATAAACTATCGCAACACAAAGCAGTTTCTCAGACAGCTTCTTTTCGGTTTTTATCTTAGGATATTTCCATTTTCACCATAGTCCTCCATGGGCTTCCAAATATCATTTTGCAAATTTCACAAGAACAGTCTTAGTGAACGACTTCTTGAATGGAAAGCTGTAACTCTGTGAGATGAATTAACAGAACACAAAGCAGTTTCACAGAAAGCTTCATTTCAGTTTTTAACTTTGGATGTTTTCTTTTTCAGCATAGCCCTCTATGGGCCTCCAAATATCACTTTGCAAATTCCACAAGAAAAGTCTTAGTGAACGGCTTCTTGAGGGGAAAGCTGTAACTCTGTGAGATGAATTAAAAGAACACAAAGCAGTTTCTCAGAAAGCTTCTTTCCAGTTTTTGATGGAGGATATTTCCTTTTATTCCATAGCCCTCTATGGGCTTCCAAATATCACTTTGCAAGTTTCACAAGAACAGTCTTAGCGAAAGGCTTCCTGAGGGGAAAGATGTAACTATGTGAGATGAATTAACTGAACACAAAGCAGTTTCTCAGAAAGCTTCTTTTCAGTTTTTATCTTACGATATTTCCTTTTTCACCGTAGCCCTCTATGGGATTCCAAATCTCACTTTGCAAATTCCACAAGAACATTCGTAGCGAAAGAATTATTGAGGGGAAAGCTGTAACTCTGTGAGGTGAATTAGCAGAACAAAAAGAAGTTTCTCAGAAAGCTTCTTTTCGCTTTTTAAGTGAAGATATTTCGTTTTTCACCATAGCGCTCCATGGGCTTCCAAATATCACTTTGCAAATCCCACAAGAAGTGTCTTAGCGAAAGTGTTCTTGAGTGGAAAGCTGTAACTAGGTGAGGTCTATTATCAGAACACATGGCAGTTTCTCAGAAAGCTTCTTTCCAGTTTTTAACTGAAGATATTTCCTTTTTCACCATAGCCCTCTTTGGGCTTCCAAATATCACTTTGCAAATTCGACAACAACAGCCTTAGCGAAAGGCTTTTAGAGGGAAATGTTGGAACTCTGTGAGATGGATTAACAGAACACAAAGCAGTTTCTCAGAAACCTTCTTTCCAGTTTTTAACGGAAAATAATTCCTTTTTCACCGTAGCCCTCTATGGGATTCTAAATATCACTTCCCAAATTTCAGAAGAACAGTCTTAGTGAACGGCCTCTTGAGGGGAAATCTGTAACTCTCTGAGATGAATTAACAGAACACAAAGTAGTTTCTCAAATAGCTTCTTTTCGGATTTTATCTTACTATATTTCCTTTTTCAACATAGCCCTATATGGTCTTCCAAATATCACTTTGCAAATTAAATAAGAACAGTCTTTGTGAAAGACTTCTTGAAGGGAAAGCCGTAACTCTCTGAGATGAATTAACAGAACACAAAGCAGTTTCTCAGGAAGCTTCTTTTCAGTTTTTATCTTAGGATATTTCCTTTTTCAGCATAGCCCTCTATGGGCTTCCAAAAACATTTTGCAAGTTCCACAAGAACAGTCTTAGCGAAAGGATTCTGTACGGGAAAGATGTAACTCTGTGAGATGAACTAACAGAACACAAAGCGGTTTCTCAGAAACCTTCTTTTCGTTTTTTATCTTAGGATATTTCCTTTTTCAACAAAGCCCTCTATGGGCTTCCAAATATGACTTTGCAAATTCCAGAAGAACAGTATTAGCGAAAGGCTTCTTGAGGGTAAAACTGTAACTCTGTAAGATGAATTAACAGAACACAAAACATTTTCTCAGAAACCTACTTTTCAGTTTTTACCTTAGGATATTTCCTTTTTCACCGTAGCCCTCTATGCGATTCCAAATATCACTTTGCAAATTCCACATGAACAGTCTTAGCGAAAGGCTTCTTGAGGGGAAAGCTGTAACTCGGTGAGATGAATTAAGAGAACACAAAGCATTTTCCTAGAAAGATTCTTTCCAGTATTTAACGCAACATATTTCCTTTTTCTCCGTAGACCTGTATGGGCTTCCAACTATCACCTTGCAACCTCCACAGGGACAGTCTAGGTGAATGGCTTCTTGAGGGGAAAGCTGTAATTCTGTGAGATGAATTAAGAGAACACAATGCACTTTCTCAGAAAATTTCTTTTCGGTTTTTATCTTAGGATATTTCCTTTTTCGCCATAACCCTCTATGGGCTTCCAATATCACTTTGCAAATTCAACAAGAACAGTCTGAGTGAACGGCTGCTTGAGGGTAAACTGTAACTCTGTGAGATGAATTAACAGAACATAAAGCAGTTTCTCAGAAAGCTTCTTTGAAGTTTTTAACGGAGGATATTTCCTTTTTCTCCGTAGCCCTATATGGGCTTCCAAATATCACTTTGCAAGTTCTACAAGAACAATCTTAGCGAAAGGATTCTGACGGAAAAGCTCTAATTCTGTGAGATGAATTAACAAAACACAAAGCAGTTACTCAGCAATCTTCTTTCCAGTTTTTAACGGTGGATATTTCCTTTTTCACCATAGCCCTCTAAGGGCTTCCAAATATCACTTTGCAAATTCCACAAGAATAGTCTTAGCGAAAGGCTTCTTCAGGGAAAAGCTGTTACTCTGTGGGATGAATTAACAGAACAAAAAGTAGTTTCTCAGAAAGCTTCTTTCCAGTTTTTAACGGAAGAGATTTCCTTTTTAACCATAGCCCTCTATGGACTTTAATTATCACTTTGCAAATACCACAAGAACACTCTTAGCGAAAGGCTTCCTGAGCGGAAAGCTGTAACTCTGTGAGATGAATTAACAAAACACAATGCAGTTTCTCAGAAAGCTTCCTTTCGGTTTTTATCTTATTATATTTCCTTTTTCGCCATAACCCTCTAGTGGCTCCCAACAGCACTTTGCAAACTCCACAAGAGCCATCTCAGTGAACGGTTACTTCAGGGGAAAGCTGTAACTCCGTGAGATGAATTAACAGAACACAAAAAGCAGTTTCTCAGAAAATTTCTTTGCAGTTTTTAACAGAAGAGATTTCCTTTTTCACCATAGCCCTCCAAGGGCACCCAAATATCTCTTTGCAAATTCCACAGGAACAGTCTTAGAGAATGGCAACTTGAGGGGAAAGATGTAACTCTATGAGATGAATTAACAGAACACAAAGCAGTTTCTCAGGAAACTTCTTTTCAGTTTTTATCCTAGGATGTTTCCTTTTTCACCTTAGCCTTGTATGGGCTTCCAAATATCACTTTGCAAATTCCACAAGAACAGTGTTAGCAAAATTCTTCCTGAAGGGAAAGCTGTAACTCTGTGAGATGAATTAACAAAACACAAGGCAGTTGCCCAGAAAGCTTCTTTCCAGTTTTTAACGGAAGATATTCCCTTTTTCACCATAGCCTTCTATTGGCTTCCAAATATCACTATGCCTATCCAATAAGAACAGTCTTAGGGAAAGGCTTCTTGAGGGGAAAGCTGTAACTCTGTAAGATGAATTAACAGAACACAAAGCAGTTTCTCAGAAAGCTTCATTTCAGTTTTTATCTTAGGATATTTCCTTTTTCACCATAGCCTTCTATGGGCTTCCAAATATCACTTTGCAAATTCCACAAGAACAGTCTTAGCAAAAGGTTTCTTGAGGGTCAAGCAGTAACTCTGTGAGATGAATTAACAGAACACAAAGCAGTTTCTCAGAAATCCTCTTTTCGGTTTTCATCTAAGGATATATCCTTTTTCACCGTAGACCTCTAAGGGCTTCCAAATATCACTTTGGAAATTCCACAAGAACTGTCTTAGCGAAAGGCTTCTTGAGTGGAAAGTTGTACGACTGAGAGATGTATTAACAGAACACAAAGCAGTGTGTCTGAAAGCTTCTTTCTAGTTTTTCACTGAAGATATTTCCTTTTTCACCATAGCCCTCTATGGGCTTCCAAATATCACTTTGCAAATTCCACAAGAACAGTCTTAGCAAAAGACTTCTTGAAAGAACGCTGAAACACTTTCAGATGAATTAACAGAACACAAAGCAGTTTCTCAGAAAGCTTCTTTCCAGTTTTTAACAGAAGATTTCCTTTTTCACCATAGCCTTTTATGGGCTTCCAAATATCTCTTTGCAAATTACACAAGAACAGTCTTAGTGAAAGAATTCTTGAGGGGAAAGCTGTAACTCTGTGAGATGAATTAACAGAACACAAAGCAGTTTGTCAGAAAGCATGTTTTCTGTTTTTATCTTAGGATATTTTCTTTTCCACCATAGCCCTCTATGGGCTTCAAAATATCACTTTGAAAATTCCACAGGAGCAGTGTTAGTGTACGGCTTCTTCAGGGGACAGCTGTAGCTCTGAGAGATGAATTAACAGAACATCAACCACTTTCTCAGAAAGATTCTTTCCCGCTTTTAACGGAAGATATTTCCTTTTTCAAAGTAGCCCTCTAAGGGCTTCGAAATATCACCTTGCAAATTCCACAGGAGCAGTCTTAGTGAATGACTTCTTGAGGGGAATGCTAAAATTCTGTGAGATGAATTAAGAGAACACAATGCAGTTTATCAGAAAACTTCTTTTCGGTTTTTATCTTAGGATATTTCCCTTTTCGCCATAACCTTCTATCGGCTTGCAATATCACTTTGAAAATTCCACAAGAACAGTCCAGTGAATGGCTTCCTGACGGGAAAGCTGTAACTGTGTGAGATGAATTAACAGAACACAAAGAAGTTTCTCAGAAAGGTTCTTTTCAGTTTTTATCTTAGGACATTTCCTTTTTCACCATAGACCTCTATGGGCTTCCAAATATCACTTTTCATATTCCACAAGAACAGACTTAGCGAAAGGCTTCTTGAGGAGAACGCTTTAACTCTGTGAGATGAATTAACAGAACACAAAGCAGTTTCTCAGAAAGCTTCTTTCCATTTTTAAACAGAGGTTATTTACTTTCTCACCATTGCCCTCTATATGTTTCCAAATATCACTCTGCAAATTCCACAAGAACAGCCTTAGCGGAAGGCTTCTTGAGGGGATAGCTGTAACTCTGTGATATCAATTAACAGAACGCAAAGAAGTTTCTCAGAAAGCTTCTTTTCAGTTTTTATCTTAGCATATTTCCTTTTTCACCATTGCCCTCTATGGGCTTCCAAATATCACTTAGCAAATTCCACAAGAACAGCCTTAGCGAAAGGCTTCTTGAGGGGAAAGCTGTAACTCTGTGAGATGAATTAAGAGAACACAAAGCAGTTTCTCAGAAATCTTGTTTCCAGTTTTTAATGAAAGATATTTCCTTTTTCACCATAGCCCCCATGGGCTTTGAAATATCACTTTTCAAATTCCACAAGAACAGTCTTAGCGAATGGCTTCTAGAGGAGAAAGGTGTAACTCTGTGAGATGAATTACCAGAACACAAAGCAGTATCTCAGAAAGCTACTTTTCGGTTTTCATCTTACGATATTTCCATTTTAAACGTAGCCCTCTATGGGCTTCCAAATATCACTTTGCAAATTCCACAAGAACAGTCTTAGCGAAAGGCATCTTGAGGGGAAAGTTGTAAATCTGTGAGATGAATTAACAGAACACAAAGCAGTTTCTAAAAAACATTCTTTCCAGTTTTTAACGGAAGATATTTCCTTTTTCTTCATAGCTCTCTATGGGTTCCCAAATATCACCTTGAAAATTCCACAGGAACAATCTTAGTTAACGGCTTCTTGAGGGGGAAGCTATAACTCTGTGAGATGAATTAAGAGAACATAATGCAGTTCCTCAGAAAGCTTATTTTCGGTTTTTATCTTAGAATATTTCCTTTTTGCCATAACCCTCTATGGGTTTCTAAAATCACTTTGCAAATTCCACAAGAACAGTCTTAGCGAAAGTCTTCTTGAGGAGAAAGCTGTAACTCTGTGAGATGAATTAACAGGACACAAAGCACTTTCTCAGAAAGCTTCTTTCCAGTTTATAACGGAAAATATTTCCTTATTCACCATTGCCCTCTATGGTCTTCTAAATACCACTTTCGAAATGACACAAGAACAGTCCTAGCGAAAGACTTCTTGAGGGGAAAGCTGTTACTCTGTGAGATGAATTAACAGAACACAAAGCAGTTTCTCAGAAAGCTTCTTTCCAGTTTTCAACTGAAGATATTTCCTTTTTAAACATAGCCCTATATGGGCTTCCAAATATCACTTTGCAAATTCCACAAGAACATACTTAGTAAAGGTCTTCTTGAGGGGAAAGCTGTAACTCTGTGAGGTGAATTAAGGGAACACAAAGCAGTTTCTCAGAAAGCTTCTTTCCAGTCTTTAACGGAAGATATTTCCTTTTTCACCAAAGCCCTCTATGGGCTTCCAAATATAACTTTGCAAATTCCAGAAGAACAGTCTTAGCGAAAGGTTTCTTGAGGGAAAAGCTGTAATCAGAAAGCTTCTTTCGAGTTTTTAACTTAAGATATTTCCTTTTACACCATAGCCCTCTAAGGACTTCCAAATATCACTTTGCAAATTCCACAAGAACAGGCTTAGCGAAAGTCTTCTTGAGGGGAAAGCTGTAACTCTGTGAGATGAATTAACAGAACACAAAGCAGTTTCTCAGAAAGCCTCTTTCCAGTTTTTAACTGAAGATATTTCCTTTTCCACCATTGCCCTCGATGGACTTCCTAATACCACTTTGCAAATTCCACAAGAACAGCCTTAGCAAAGGGCTTCTTGAGGGGATAGATGTAACTCTGTGAAATGAATTAACAGAACGCAAAGCAGTTTCTCAGAAAGCTTCTTTTCACTTTTTATGTTAGGATATTTCCTTTTTCACCCTAGCACTCTAAGGGCATCCAAATATCACATTGCAAATACCACAGGAACAGTCTTAGCGAAAGGCTTCTTGAGGAGAAAGCTGTAACTCTGTGAGATGAATTAACAGAACACAAAGCAGTTTCTCCGAAAGCTTATTTTCAGTTTTTATCTCAGGCTATTTCCTTTTTCACCATAGACCTCTATGGGCTTCTAAATATCACTTTCCAAATTCCACAAGGACAGCCTTAGGGAAAGGCTTCTTAAGGGGAAAGCTGTAACTCTGTGAGGTGAATTAACAGAACACAAAGCAGTTTCTCAGAAAGCTTCTATCCAGTTTTTAACTGAAGATATTTTCTTTTTCCCCACAGACCACTATGAACTTCCAAATATCATTTTGCAAACTCCACAAGAACAGTCTTAGTGATCGACTTCTTGAGGGGAAAGCTATATCTCCGTGAGATGAGTTAGGAGAACACAATGCAGTTTCTCGGAAAGTTTCTTTTCGGTTTTTATCATAGGATATTTACTTTTTCAACATAGCCCTCTATGTTCTTCCAAATACCACTTTGCAAATTCCACAAGAACATTCTTAATGAATGGCTTCTCGAGGGGAAAGCAGTAACTCTGTGAGATGAAATAACAGAACACAAAGCAGTTTCTCAGAAAGTTTCTTTCCGATTTTTAATGGTAGATAATTCCTTTTTCACCATAGCCCTCTAAGGTTTCTAAATATCACTTTCCAAATTCCACAAGAACAGTCTTAGCGAAAGGATTCTTTAGGGGAACGCTGTAACTCTGTGAGATAAATTAATAGTACACAAAGCAGTTTCTCAGAAAGCTTCTTTCCAGTTTTTAACTGAAGATATTTCATTTTTTACCATAGCCCTCTATGAGCTTCCAAATATCACTTTGCAAATTCCACAAGAACAGTCTTAGCGAAAGTCTTCTTGAGGAGAAAGCTGTAACTCTGTGAGATGGATTAACAGGACACAAAGCACTTTCTCAGAAAGCTTCTTTACAGTTTATAACGGAAGATATTTCCTTATTCACCATAGCCCTCTATGGCATTCTAAGTACCACTTTCCAAATGACACAAGAACAGTCCTAGCGAAAGACTTCTTGAGGGGAAAGATGTAACTCTTTAAGATGAATTAACAGAACACAAAGCAGTTTCTCAGAAAGCTTCTTTCCAGTATTCAACTGAAGATATTTCCTTTTTAACCATAGCCCTATATGGACTTCTAAATATCACTTTGCAAATTCCTCAAGAACAGACTTAGTAAAGTTCTCTTTGAGGGGAAAGCTGTAACTCTGTGAGATGAATTAACAGAACACAAGCAGTTTCTCAGAAGCTTCTTTCCAGTTTTTAACGGAAGAGAATTCCTTTTTCACCGTAGCCTTCTCTGGGTTTCCAAATATCACTTTGCAAATCCCTCAAGAAGAGTCTTAGCGAAAAGCTTCTTGAGGGGAAAGCTGTAACTCTGTGAGATGAATTAAAAGAACAAAAAGCGGTTTCTCAGAAAGCTTCTTTCCAGTTTTTAACGAAGGATATTTACTTTTTCACCATTGCCCTCTATGGGCTTCTATATATCACGTTCTAAATTCCACAAGAACAGTCTTAGTGAAAGGCTTCTTGAGCGAAAGCTATAGCTCTGTGAGATGAATTAAAGGAACACAAAGCAGTTTCTCAGAAAGATTATTTTCAGATTTTACCTTAGGCTATTTCCTTTTTCACTGTAGACCACTGTTGGCTTCTAAATATCACCTTCCAAATTCCACAAGAACACTCTTAGGGTAAGGCTTCTTGACGGGAAAGCTGTAACTCTGTGAGACGAATTAACAGAACACAAGGCAGTTTCTCAGCAATCTTCGTTCCAGTTTTTAACGGCAGTTATTTCCTTTTTCACCATAGCCTTCTATGGGCTTCCAAATATCACTTTGCAAACTCCACAAGAACATTCTTAGCAAAAGGCTTCTTGGGGGAATGCTGTATCTCTGTGAGATGAATTAACAGAACACAAAGCAGTCTCCCAGAAAGCTTCTTTCCACTTTTTAATGGAAGATATTTCCTTTTTCACCATAGCCCTCTATGGGCTTCCAAATATCACTTTGCAATTTCCACAAGAACAGTCTTAGCGAAAAGCTTCTTGAGGCGAAAGCTGTAACTCTGTGAGATGAATTAACAGTACACAAAGCAGTTCCTCAGAAAGCTTCTTTACAGTTCTTAACTGAAGATACTTCCTTTTTCACCATAGCCCTCTATTCGCTTCAAAATATCATTTTGCAAATTCCACAAGAACAGTCTTAGCGAAAGACTTCTCGTGGGGAAAGCTGTAACTCTGTGAGATTAATTAAGAAACCACAAAGAAGTTTCTCAGAAAGCTTCTTTCCAATTTTAACAGAGGTTATTTACTTTCTCACCATTGCCCTCTATATGTTTCCAAATATCACTCTGCAAATTCCACAAGAACAGCCTTAGCGGAAGGCTTCTTGAGGGGATAGCTGTAACTCTGTGATATCAATTAACAGAACGCAAAGAAGTTTCTCAGAAAGCTTCTTTTCAGTTTTTATCTTAGCATATTTCCTTTTTCACCATTGCCCTCTATGGGCTTCCAAATATCACTTAGCAAATTCCACAAGAACAGCCTTAGCGAAAGGCTTCTTGAGGGGAAAGCTGTAACTCTGTGAGATGAATTAAGAGAACACAAAGCAGTTTCTCAGAAATCTTGTTTCCAGTTTTTAATGAAAGATATTTCCTTTTTCACCATAGCCCCCATGGGCTTTGAAATATCACTTTTCAAATTCCACAAGAACAGTCTTAGCGAATGGCTTCTAGAGGAGAAAGGTGTAACTCTGTGAGATGAATTACCAGAACACAAAGCAGTATCTCAGAAAGCTACTTTTCGGTTTTCATCTTACGATATTTCCATTTTAAACGTAGCCCTCTATGGGCTTCCAAATATCACTTTGCAAATTCCACAAGAACAGTCTTAGCGAAAGGCATCTTGAGGGGAAAGTTGTAAATCTGTGAGATGAATTAACAGAACACAAAGCAGTTTCTAAAAAACATTCTTTCCAGTTTTTAACGGAAGATATTTCCTTTTTCTTCATAGCTCTCTATGGGTTCCCAAATATCACCTTGAAAATTCCACAGGAACAATCTTAGTTAACGGCTTCTTGAGGGGGAAGCTATAACTCTGTGAGATGAATTAAGAGAACATAATGCAGTTCCTCAGAAAGCTTATTTTCGGTTTTTATCTTAGAATATTTCCTTTTTGCCATAACCCTCTATGGGTTTCTAAAATCACTTTGCAAATTCCACAAGAACAGTCTTAGCGAAAGTCTTCTTGAGGAGAAAGCTGTAACTCTGTGAGATGAATTAACAGGACACAAAGCACTTTCTCAGAAAGCTTCTTTCCAGTTTATAACGGAAAATATTTCCTTATTCACCATTGCCCTCTATGGTCTTCTAAATACCACTTTCGAAATGACACAAGAACAGTCCTAGCGAAAGACTTCTTGAGGGGAAAGCTGTTACTCTGTGAGATGAATTAACAGAACACAAAGCAGTTTCTCAGAAAGCTTCTTTCCAGTTTTCAACTGAAGATATTTCCTTTTTAAACATAGCCCTATATGGGCTTCCAAATATCACTTTGCAAATTCCACAAGAACATACTTAGTAAAGGTCTTCTTGAGGGGAAAGCTGTAACTCTGTGAGGTGAATTAAGAGAACACAAAGCAGTTTCTCAGAAAGCTTCTTTCCAGTCTTTAACGGAAGATATTTCCTTTTTCACCAAAGCCCTCTATGGGCTTCCAAATATAACTTTGCAAATTCCAGAAGAACAGTCTTAGCGAAAGGTTTCTTGAGGGAAAAGCTGTAATCAGAAAGCTTCTTTCGAGTTTTTAACTTAAGATATTTCCTTTTACACCATAGCCCTCTAAGGACTTCCAAATATCACTTTGCAAATTCCACAAGAACAGGCTTAGCGAAAGTCTTCTTGAGGGGAAAGCTGTAACTCTGTGAGATGAATTAACAGAACACAAAGCAGTTTCTCAGAAAGCCTCTTTCCAGTTTTTAACTGAAGATATTTCCTTTTCCACCATTGCCCTCGATGGACTTCCTAATACCACTTTGCAAATTCCACAAGAACAGCCTTAGCAAAGGGCTTCTTGAGGGGATAGATGTAACTCTGTGAAATGAATTAACAGAACGCAAAGCAGTTTCTCAGAAAGCTTCTTTTCACTTTTTATGTTAGGATATTTCCTTTTTCACCCTAGCACTCTAAGGGCATCCAAATATCACATTGCAAATACCACAGGAACAGTCTTAGCGAAAGGCTTCTTGAGGAGAAAGCTGTAACTCTGTGAGATGAATTAACAGAACACAAAGCAGTTTCTCCGAAAGCTTATTTTCAGTTTTTATCTCAGGCTATTTCCTTTTTCACCATAGACCTCTATGGGCTTCTAAATATCACTTTCCAAATTCCACAAGGACAGCCTTAGGGAAAGGCTTCTTAAGGGGAAAGCTGTAACTCTGTGAGGTGAATTAACAGAACACAAAGCAGTTTCTCAGAAAGCTTCTATCCAGTTTTTAACTGAAGATATTTTCTTTTTCCCCACAGACCACTATGAACTTCCAAATATCATTTTGCAAACTCCACAAGAACAGTCTTAGTGATCGACTTCTTGAGGGGAAAGCTATATCTCCGTGAGATGAGTTAGGAGAACACAATGCAGTTTCTCGGAAAGTTTCTTTTCGGTTTTTATCATAGGATATTTACTTTTTCAACATAGCCCTCTATGTTCTTCCAAATACCACTTTGCAAATTCCACAAGAACATTCTTAATGAATGGCTTCTCGAGGGGAAAGCAGTAACTCTGTGAGATGAAATAACAGAACACAAAGCAGTTTCTCAGAAAGTTTCTTTCCGATTTTTAATGGTAGATAATTCCTTTTTCACCATAGCCCTCTAAGGTTTCTAAATATCACTTTCCAAATTCCACAAGAACAGTCTTAGCGAAAGGATTCTTTAGGGGAACGCTGTAACTCTGTGAGATAAATTAATAGTACACAAAGCAGTTTCTCAGAAAGCTTCTTTCCAGTTTTTAACTGAAGATATTTCATTTTTTACCATAGCCCTCTATGAGCTTCCAAATATCACTTTGCAAATTCCACAAGAACAGTCTTAGCGAAAGTCTTCTTGAGGAGAAAGCTGTAACTCTGTGAGATGGATTAACAGGACACAAAGCACTTTCTCAGAAAGCTTCTTTACAGTTTATAACGGAAGATATTTCCTTATTCACCATAGCCCTCTATGGCATTCTAAGTACCACTTTCCAAATGACACAAGAACAGTCCTAGCGAAAGACTTCTTGAGGGGAAAGATGTAACTCTTTAAGATG
Organism: Chlorocebus sabaeus; assembly: GCF_047675955.1. Classification (NCBI taxonomy): domain Eukaryota; kingdom Metazoa; phylum Chordata; class Mammalia; order Primates; family Cercopithecidae; genus Chlorocebus; species Chlorocebus sabaeus. The sequence continues at coordinate 1,213,140 of NW_027327837.1, forward strand.
AATTAACAGAACACAAAGCAGTTTCTCAGAAAGCTTCTTTCCAGTATTCAACTGAAGATATTTCCTTTTTAACCATAGCCCTATATGGACTTCTAAATATCACTTTGCAAATTCCTCAAGAACAGACTTAGTAAAGTTCTCTTTGAGGGGAAAGCTGTAACTCTGTGAGATGAATTAACAGAACACAAGCAGTTTCTCAGAAGCTTCTTTCCAGTTTTTAACGGAAGAGAATTCCTTTTTCACCGTAGCCTTCTCTGGGTTTCCAAATATCACTTTGCAAATCCCTCAAGAAGAGTCTTAGCGAAAAGCTTCTTGAGGGGAAAGCTGTAACTCTGTGAGATGAATTAAAAGAACAAAAAGCGGTTTCTCAGAAAGCTTCTTTCCAGTTTTTAACGAAGGATATTTACTTTTTCACCATTGCCCTCTATGGGCTTCTATATATCACGTTCTAAATTCCACAAGAACAGTCTTAGTGAAAGGCTTCTTGAGCGAAAGCTATAGCTCTGTGAGATGAATTAAAGGAACACAAAGCAGTTTCTCAGAAAGATTATTTTCAGATTTTACCTTAGGCTATTTCCTTTTTCACTGTAGACCACTGTTGGCTTCTAAATATCACCTTCCAAATTCCACAAGAACACTCTTAGGGTAAGGCTTCTTGACGGGAAAGCTGTAACTCTGTGAGACGAATTAACAGAACACAAGGCAGTTTCTCAGCAATCTTCGTTCCAGTTTTTAACGGCAGTTATTTCCTTTTTCACCATAGCCTTCTATGGGCTTCCAAATATCACTTTGCAAACTCCACAAGAACATTCTTAGCAAAAGGCTTCTTGGGGGAATGCTGTATCTCTGTGAGATGAATTAACAGAACACAAAGCAGTCTCCCAGAAAGCTTCTTTCCACTTTTTAATGGAAGATATTTCCTTTTTCACCATAGCCCTCTATGGGCTTCCAAATATCACTTTGCAATTTCCACAAGAACAGTCTTAGCGAAAAGCTTCTTGAGGCGAAAGCTGTAACTCTGTGAGATGAATTAACAGTACACAAAGCAGTTCCTCAGAAAGCTTCTTTACAGTTCTTAACTGAAGATACTTCCTTTTTCACCATAGCCCTCTATTCGCTTCAAAATATCATTTTGCAAATTCCACAAGAACAGTCTTAGCGAAAGACTTCTCGTGGGGAAAGCTGTAACTCTGTGAGATTAATTAAGAAACCACAAAGAAGTTTCTCAGAAAGCTTCTTTCCAATTTTAACAGAGGTTATTTCCTTTTTCACCATAGTCCTCTACGGGCTTCCAAATATCACTTGGCAAATTCCTCAAGAACAGTCTTAGCGAAAGGCTTCTTGAGGGGAAAGCTGTAACTCTGTGAGATGAATTAACAAAACACAAAGCAGGTTCTCAGAAAGCTTCTTTCCAGTTTTTAATTGAGGATATTTCCTTTTTTACCATAGCCCTCTATGGGCTTCTAAATATCACTTTCTAAATTTCACAAGAACAGTCTTAGTGAAAGGCTTCTTGAGAGGAAAGCTGTAACTCTGTGAGATGAATTAAGAAAACACAAAGCAGTTTTTCAGAAAGCTTATTTTCAGTTTTTATCTTAGGCTATTTCCTTTTTCACCGTAGACCTCTGTAGGCTTCTAAATATCACTTCCCAAATACGACAAGAACAGTCTTAGGGAAAGGCTTCGTTAGGGGAAAGCTGTAACTTTGTGAGATGAATTAACAGAACACAACACAGTGTCTCAGAAAGCTTCTTTCCCGTTTTAAACCAAAGATATTTCCTTTTCACCATAGCTCTCTATGGCCTTCGAAATGTCACTTTGCAAATTCCCCAAGAACAGACATAGCAAAAGGCTTCCTCAGGGGAAAGCTGTAACTCTGTGGGATGAATTCACAGATCAGAAAGCTGTTTCTCAGAAAGCTTCTTTCCACTTTTATGGCGGATATTTCCTTTGGCCCTATAGTCTTCAAAGGGAACCGAATTATCCCTTCTCAGATTCCACAGATATAAGGTTAGCAAACAGCTCTACGACATATAGCTCTCACTCAGTGAGTGGAAGTCACATATCACAAAGCAGTTTCTCAGAAAAGTTCTTGTCAGTTTTTATCTTAGGATATTTCCTTTTTCACCATAGCCCTCTTTAGGCTTCCAAATATCACTTTACAAATTCCAGAAGAACAGTCTTTGCAAAAAGCTTCTTGAGGAGAAAGCTGTAACTCTGTGAGATGAATTAACAGAACACAATGCAGTTTCTTAGAAGGCTTCCTTTCAGTTTTTATCTTAGGATATTTCCTTTTTCACCACAGTCCTCTAAGGGCTTCCAAATATCGCTTTGCAAATTCCACAAGAGCAGTCTTAGCGAAAGGCTTCTTGAGGGCAAAGCTGTAACTCTGTGAGATGAATTAACAGAAGACAAAGCTGTTTCTCAGAAAGCTTTATTCCAGGTTTTAACTGAAGATCTTTCATTTTTCACCACAACCCTCTATGGGTTTCCAAATATCACTTTGCAAATCCCACAAAAACAGTCTTAGCGAAAGACTTCTTGAGGGGAAAGCTGTAGCTCTGTGACATGAATTAACAGAACCCAAAGCAGTTTCTCAGAGAGATTCTTTCCAGTGTTTAACGGAAAATATTTACTTTTTCACCTTAGCCCTCTATGGACTTCTAAATATCACTTTGAAATTCCACAAGAACAGTCTTAGTGAAAGGCTTCTGGAGGGGAAAGCTGTAATTCTGTGAGATGAATTAACAGAACACAAAGCAGTCTCTAAGAAAGCTTCTTTCCAGTTTTTAACGGAAGATATTTCCTTTTTCGCCATAGCCCTCTATGGGTTTCCAAATATGACTTTGAAAATTCCCCAGGAACAGTCTTACTGATAGGCTTCTTGAGGGGTAAGTTATAACTCTGTGAGATGAATTAAGAGAACACAGTGCAGTTTCTGAGAAAGCTTCTTTTCGGTTTCTATCTAAGGATATTTCCTTTTTCGCCATAACCATCTATGGTCTTCCAATATCACTTTGCAAATTCCACAAGAACAGTCTCAGTGAACGGTTTCTTGAAGGGAAAGCTGTAACTATGTGAGATGAATTAACAGAACAGAAAGCAGTCTCTCAAAAATCTTCTTTCCAGATTTTAACGCAAGATACTTCACTTTTTACAATAGCCTCCTATGGGCTTCCAAATATCACTTTCAAAATCCACAAGATCAGCCTTAGCTAAAGGTTTCTTGAGGAGAAATTTGTAACACTGTGAGACGAATTAACAGGACACAAAGCAGTTTCTCATAAAGCTTCTTGCCAGTTTTTAACTGAAGATATTTCCTTTTTCACCATAACCCTCTATAGGCTTCCAAATATCACTTTGTAAATTACACATGAACATCCTTAGCGAAAGGCTTCTTGAGAGGAAAGCTGTAACTCTGTGATATCAAATAACAGAACACAAAGCCGTTTCTCAGAAAGCTTCCTTACAGTTTTTAACTGAAGATATTTCCTTTCTCACCATAGCCCTCTATGGGCTTCCAAATATCACTTTGCAAATAAAACAAGAAAAGCCTTCGCGAAAGGCTTCTTGAGAGGGAAGCTGTAACTCTGTGAGATGAACTAACAGAACACAAAGCAGTTTCTCAGAAAGCTTGTTTTCTGTTTTTATCTTAGGATATTTCCATTTTCACCATAGCCCTCTATTGGTTTCGAAATATCAGTTTGCAAATCCCACAAGAACAGTCTTAGGGAAAGGCTTCTTGAGGGGAAAGCTGTAATACTGTGAGATGAATTAACAGAACACAAAGCAGTTTCTCAGAAAGCTTCTTTCCAGTTTTTTACGGAAGATATTTCAATTTTCACCATAGCCCTCTATTGGCTTCCAAATATCACTTTCCAAATTTCACAAGAACAGTCTTAGTGAACGGCTTCTTGGGGGGAAAGCTGTAACACTGTGAGATGAACTAACAAAACACAAAGCGGTTTTTCATAAAGCTTCCTTTCGGTTTTTATCTTAGTATAATTCGTTTTTCACCATAGCCTTCTATGGGCTTCCAAATATCACTTTGCAAATTTCACAAGACCTGTTTGAGTGAACGGCTTCTTGAGCGGAAAGCTGTAATTCCGTGAGATGAACTAACAGAACACAAAGCAGTTTCTCAGACAGCTTCTTTTCGGTTTTTATCTTAGGATATTTCCATTTTCACCACAGCCATCTATGGGCTTCCAAATATCACTTTGCAAATTCCACAAGAGCAGTTTTAGCAAAAGACTTCTTTAGGAGAAAGCTGTACCTCTGTGAAATGAATTAACAGAACACAACACAGTTTCCAGAAAGCTTCTTGCCAGTTTTCAACTGAAGATATTTCCTTTTACACCATAGCCCTCTAAGGGCATCAAAATATGACTTTGAAAATTCCACAACAACAGCGTTACTGAAAGGCTTCTTGAGGGGAAAGCTGTAACTCTCTGAGATGAATTAACTGAACACAAAGCAGTTTCTCAGAAAGCTTCTTTTCAGTATTTATCTTAGGATATTTCCTTTTTCACAATAGCCCTCTATGGGCTTCCAAATATCACTTTGCCAATTCCAAAAGAACAGCCTTAGCGAAAGGCTTCTTGAAGGGAAAGATGTAACCCTTTGAGATGAATTAACAGAACACAAAGCAGTTTCTCAGAAAGCTTCTTTCCAGTTTTTAACTTAAGATATTTCCTTTTTCACCATATACCTCTATGGGCTTCCAAATTTCACTTTGTAAATTCCACAAGAACAGACTTAGCGAAAGACTTCTTGACAGGAAAGCTGTAAGTCTGTGAGATGAATTAAGAGAACACAAAGCCGTTTCTCAGAAAGCTTCTTTCCAGTTTTTAACGGAAGAGATTTCCTTTTTCACAACAGCCCTCTATGGGCTTCCAATTACCATATTGCAAATTACACAAGAACAGTTTTAGCGAAAGGCTTCTTGAGGGGAATGCTGTAGATCTGTGAGATGAATTAAGAGAACACAATGCAGTGTCTCAAAAAGTTTCTTTCCAGTTTTTAACTGAAGATATTTCCTTTTTAACCGTAGACTTCTGTGGGCTTCCAATTATCACTTTGCAAATTGCACAAGAACAGTCTTAGCGAAAGGCTTCTTGAGAGGAAAGCTATAACTCTGTGAGATGAATTAACAGAACATAAAGCTGTTTCTGATAAAGCTTCTTTTCAGTTTTTATCTCAGGGTATTTCCTTTTTAACCATAGTCCTGTACGGACTTCGAAATATCACGTTTTAAATTCCACAAGAACAGTCTTAGCGAAAGGCTTCTTAAAGGGAAAGCTGTAACACTGTGAGATAAATTCACAGAAGACAAAGCCGTTTCTCAGAAAGCTTCTTTCCAGTTTTACACGGATGAGATTTCCTTTTTCACCATAGCCCTCTATGGGCTTCCAAATATCACTTTGCAAATTTCACAAGAACAGTCTTAGTGAAAGGCTTCTTGAGGGGAATGCTCTAACTCTGTGAGATGAAATAAGAGAACACAAGGTCGTTTCACAGAAAGCTTCTTTCCAGTTCTTACCTGAATATATTTCCTTTTTCTCCATAGCCCTCTAAGGGCTTCGAAATATCACTTTGCAAATTCCACAAGAACAGTCTTAGCGAAAGGCTTCTTGAGGGGAAAGTTGTAACTCTGTGAGATGAATTAACAGAACACAATGCATTTTCTCAGAAAGCTTCTTTCCCCTTTTAACAGAAGAGATTTCCTTTTTCACCATAGCACTCTATGGGCTTCAAATATCACTGTGCAAATTCCACAATAACCGTCATATCGAAAGGCTTCTTTAGGGGAAAGCTGTAACTCTGTGAAATGAATTAAGAGAACACAAAGCCGTTTCTCAGAAAGCTTCTTTCCAGTTTTTAACTGAAGATATTTCCTTTTTCACCATAGCCCTCCATGGGCTTCCAAATATCACTTTGCAAATTCCACAAGAACAGTCTTAGCGAAAGGCTTCTTGAGGGGAAAGATGTAACCCTGTGAGATGAATTAAGAGAGCACAAAGCTGTTTCTCTGAAAGCTTCTTTCCAGTTTTTAACGGAAGACATTTCCTTTTTCACCATAGACTTCTAAGGGCTTTCAAATATCTCTTTGCATATTCCACCAGAACAGTCTTAGCGAAAGGATTCTTGAGGGGAAAGCTGTAACTCTGTTGGATGAATTAACAGAACACAAAGCCGTTTCTCAGCAAGCTTCTTTACAGTTTTTAACTGAAGAGATTTCCTTTTTCACCATAGCCCTCTATGGGCTTCCAAATATCACTTTGCAAATTCCACAAGAACAGTCTTAGCGGAAGGCTTCTTGGGGGGAAAGCTGTAACTCTGTGAGATGAATTAACAGAACACAAAGCAGTTTCTCAGAAAGTTTCTTTTCTGTTTTTATCTTAGCATACTTCCATTTTCACCATAGCCTTCATTGGGGTTCGAAATATCACTTTGCAAATTCCACAAGAACAGTCTTAGCGAAAGGTTTCTTGAGGGGAAAGATGTAACTATGTGAGATAAATTAACAGAACACAAATCAGTTCCTCAGAAAGCTTCATTCAGTTTTTACCTTAGGATATTTCCTTTTTCACCGTAGCCCTCTATGGGCTCCAAATGTCACTTCGCAAATTCCACAAGAACAGCCTTAGCGAAAGGCTTCTTAAGGGGAAAGATGTAACTCTGTGAGATGAATTAAGAGAACCCAAAGCAGTTTCTCAGAAAGCTTCTTTCCAGTTTTTAACTGAAGATATTTCCTTTTTCACCACAGCCGTCTAAGGGATTCCAAATATCACTTTGCAAATTCCACAAGAACAGCCTTCGCGAAAGTCTTCTTGATGGGAAAGCTGTAAATCTGTGGTTGAATTAACAGAACACAAAGCCGTTTCTCAGAAAGCTTCTTTCCAGTTTTTAACGGAAGTGGTTTCCTTTGTCACCATAGCCCTCTATGGGATTCCAAATATCACTTCGTAAATCCCACAAGAACAGTCTTAGTGAAAGGTTTCTTGAGGGGAAAGTGGTAACTCTGTGGGATGAATTAACAGAACACAAAGCAGTTTCTCAGAAAGCTTCTATCCAATTTTTAACTGAAGATATTTCCTTTTTCTCCATATACCTCTATGGGCTTCCAAATATCACTTTGTAAATTCCACAAAAACAGTCTTAGCGAAAGACTTCTTGAGAGGAAAGCTGTAAGTCTGTGAGATGAATTAACAGAACACAAAGCCGTTTCTCAGAACGCTTCTTTCCAGTTTTTAACGGAAGAGATTTCCTTTTTCACAATAGCCCTCTATTGGCTTCCAAATACCACTTTGGAAATTCCACAAGAATAGTCTTAGCGAAAGGCTTCTTCAGGGGAAAGCTGTTACTCTGTGGGATGAATTAACAGAACAAAAATTAGATTCTCAGAAAGCTTCTTTCCAATTTTTAACGGAAGATATTTCCTTTTTAACCATAGCCCTCTATGGACTTTAATTATCACTTTGCAAATACCACAAGAACACTCTTAGCGAAAGGCTTCCTGAGCGGAAAGCTGTAACTCTGTGAGATGAAATAACAAAACACAATGCAGTTTCTCAGAAAGCTTCCTTTCGGATTTTATCTTAGGATATTTCCTTTTTCACCATAATCCTCTAGTGGCTCCCAACAGCACATTGCAAATTCCACAAGAGCCATCTCAGTGAACGGGTTCTTCAGGGGAAAGCTGTAACTCTGTGAGATGAATTAACAGAACTCAAAAAGCAGTTTCTCAGAAAATTTATTTGCAGTTTTAACAGAAGAGTTTTCCTTTTTCACCATAGCCCTCCAAGGGCACCCAAATATCTCTTTGCAAATTCCACAAGAATAGTCTTAGAGAATGGCAACTTGAGGGGAAAGCTGTAACTCCGTGAGATGAATTAACAGAACACAAAGCAGTTTCTCAGAAAACTTTTCAGTTTTTATCCTAGGATGTTTCCTTTTTCACCTTAGCCCTGTATGGACTTCCAAATATCACGTTGCAAATTCCACAAGAACAGTCTTAGCAAAATTCTTCCTGAGGGGAAAGCTGTAACTCTGTGAGATGAATTAACAAAACACAAGGCAGTTTCCCAGAAAGCTTCTTTCCAGTTTTTAACGGAAGATATTCCCTTTTTCACCATAGCCTTCTATTGGCTTCCAAATATCACTATGCCTATCAAACAAGAACAGACTTAGGGAAAGGCTTCTTGAGGGGAAAGCTGTAACTCTGTAAGATGAATTAACAGAACACAAAGCAGTTTCTCAAAGAGCTTCATTTCAGTTTTTATCTTAGGATATTTCCTTTTTCACCATAGCCTTCTATGGGCTTCCAAATATCTCTTTGCAAATTCCACAAGAACAGTCTTAGCAAAAGGTTTCTTGAGGGTCAAGCTGTAACTCTGTGAGATGAATTAACAGAACACAAAGCAGTTTCTCAGAAAGCTTCTTTTCGATTTTCATCTAAGGACATATCCTTTTTCACCGTAGACCTCTAAGTGCTTCCAAATATCACTTTGGAAATTCCACAAGAACAGTCTTAGCGAAAGGCTTCTTGAGCGGAAAGCTGTATGACTGAGAGATGTATTAACAGGACACAAAGCAGTTTGTCTGAAAGCTTCTTTCTAGTATTTCACTGAAGATATTTCCTTTTTCACCACAGCCCTCTATGGGCTTCCAAATATCACTTTGCAAGTTCCACTAGAACAGTCTTAGCGAAAGGCTTCTTGATGGAAAGCTGTAACTCTTTCAGATGAATTAACAGAACACAAAGCAGTTTCTCAGAAAGCTTCTTTCCAGTATTTAACAGAAGATTTCCTTTTTCACCTTAGCCTTTTATGGGCTTCCAAATATCTCTTTGCAAATTCCACAAGAACAGTCTTAGCGAAAGGCTTCTTGAGGGGAAAGCTGTAACTCTGTGAGATGAATTAACAGAACACAAAGCAGTTTGTCAGAAAGCTTGTTTTCTGTTTTTATCTCAGGACATTTTCTTTTCCACCATAGCCCTCTATGGGCTTCAAAATATCACTTTGAAAATTCCACAGGAACAGTCTTAGTGAACGGCTTCCTGAGGGGAAAGCTGTAGTTCTGTGAGATGAATTAACAGAACATCAAGCAGTTTCTCAGAAAGATTCTTTCCCGTTTTTAAAGGAAGATATTTCCTTTTTCAAAATAGCCCTCTAAGGGCTTCGAAATATCACCTTGCAAATTCCACAGAAACAGTCTTAGTGAATGACTCCTTGAGTGGAAAGCTAAAACTCTGTGAGATGAATTAAGAGAACACACTGCAGTTTCTCAGAAAGCTTCTTTTCGGTTTTTATCTTAGGATATTTCCCTTTTCGCCATAACCCTCTATCGGCTTGCAATATCACTTTGCAAATTCCACAAGAACAGTCCAGTGAATGGATTTTGACGGGAAAGCTGTAACTCTGTGAGATGAATTAACAGAACACAAAGCATTTTCTCAGAAAGCTTCTTTCCAGTTTTAAACTGAAGGTATTTCCTTTCTCACCATTGCCCTCTATAGGCTTCCAAATATCACTCTGCAATTTCCACAAGAACAGCCTTAGCGGAAGGCTTCTTGAGGGGAAAGCTGTAACTCTGTGATATCAATTAACAGAACGCAAAGAAGTTTCTCAGAAAGCTTCTTTTCAGTTTTTTTCTTAGCATGTTTCCTTTTTCACCATTGCCCTCTATGGGCTTCCAAATATCACTTAGCAAATTCCACAAGAACAGCCTTAGCGAAAGGCTTCTTGAGGGGAAAGCTGTAATTCTGTGAGATGAATTAACAGAACAAAAAGCAGTTTATCAGAAATCTTCTTTAGAGTTTTTAACGAAAGATACTTCTTTTTCACCATAGCCCCCATGGGCTTCGAAATATCACTTTTCAAATTCCACAAGAACAGTCTTAGCGAATGGCTTCTAGAGGAGAAAGGTGTAACTCTGTGAAATGAATTACCAGAACACAAAGCAGTTTCTCAGAAAGCTTCTTTTCGGTTTTTATCTTACGATATTTCCATTTTAAATGTAGCCCTCTATGGGCTTCCAAATATCACTTTGCAAATTCCACAAGAACAGTCTTAGTGAAAGGTATCTTGAGGGGAAAGCTGTAAATCTGTGAGATGAATTAACAGAACACAAAGCAGTTACTAAAAAACATTCTTTCCAGTTTTTAACGGAACATATTTCCTTTTTCTTCATAGCCCTCTATGGGCTCCCAAATATCACCTTGAAAATTCCACAGGAACAATCTTAGTGAACGGCTTCTTGAGGGGAAATCTATAACTCTGTGAGATGAATTAAGAGAACATAATGCAGTTTCTCAGAAAGCTTATTTTCGCTTTTTATCTTAGAATATTTCCTTTTTACCATAACCCTCTATGGGCTTCTAAAATCACTTTGCAAATTCCACAAGAACAGTCTTAGCGAAAGTCTTCTTGAGGAGAAAGCTGTAACTCTGTGAGATGAATTAACAGGACACAAAGCACTTTCTCAGAAAGCTTCTTTCCAGTTTATAACGGAAAATATTTCCTTATTCACCATAGCCTTCTACGGCCTTCTAAATACCACTTTCGAAATAACACAAGAACAGTCCTAGCGAAAGACTTCTTGAGGGGAAAGCTGTAACTCTGTGAGATGAAATAACAGAACACAAAGCAGTCTCTCAGAAAGCTTCTTTCCAGTTTTCCACTGAAGATATTTCCTTTTTAACCATAGCCCTATATGGGCTTCCAAATATCACTTTGCAAACTCCACAAGAACAGACTTAGTAAAGGTCTTCTTGAGGGGAAAGCTGTAACTCTGTGAGATGAATTAGCAGAACACAAAGCAATTTCTCAGGAAGCTTCTTTCCAGTTTTTAACGAAAGATATTTCCTTTTTCACCAAAGCCCTCTATGGGCTTCCAAATATCACTTTAAATATTCCACAAGAACATTCTTATCAAAAGGCTTCTTGAGGGGAAAGCTGTAACTCTGTGAGATGAATTAACAGAACACAAAGCAGTTTCTCAGAAAGCTCTTTTCCAGTTTTTAACTGAAGATATTTCCTTTTTCACCGTAGCCCTCTAAGGGCTTCCAAATATCACTTTGCAAATTCCTGAAGAACAGTCTTAGCGAAAGGCTTCTTGAGGGAAAAGCTGTAATCAGAAAGCTTCTTTCGAGTTTTTAACTTAAGATATTTCCTTTTACACCATAGCCTTCTAAGAGCTTCCAAATATCACTTTGCAAATTCCACAAGAACAGGCTTAGCAAAAGTCTTCTTGAGGGGAAAGCTGTAACTCTGTGAGATGAATTAACAGAACACAAAGCAGTTTCTCAGAAAGCCTCTTTCCAGTTTTTAACTGAAGATATTTCCTTTTCCACCATAGCCCTCGATGGGCTTCCAAATACCGCTTTGCAAGTTCCACAAGAACAGCCTTAGCATAGGGCTTCTTGAGGGGATAGCTGTAACTCTGTGAAATGAATTAACAAAACGCAAAGCAGTTTCTCAGAAAGCTTCTTTTCAGTTTTTATCTTAGGATATTTCCTTTTTCACCATAGTCCTCTATGTTCTTCCAAATATCACTTTGAAAATTCCACAAAAACAGTCTTAGTGAAAGGTTTCTTGAGGAGAAAGCTGTAACTCTGTGAGATGAATTAACAGAACACAAAACAATTTTTGAGAAAGCTTCTTTCCAGTTTTCTACTGAAGATATTTCCTTTTTAACCATAGCCCTATATGGGCTTCTAAATATCACTTTGCAAATTCCACAAGAACAGACTTAGTAAAGTTCTCCTTGAGGGGGAAGTTGTAACTCTGTGAGATGAATTAACAGAACACAAGCAGTTTCTCAGAAAGCTTCTTTCCAGTTTTTAGCGGAAGATATTTCCTTTTTCACCAAAGCCCTCTATGGGCTTCCAAATATCACTTTGAAAATTCCACAAGAACAGTCTTAGTGAAAGGCTTCTTGAGGAAAAAGCTGTAAGTATGTGAAATGAATTAGCGGAACACAAAGCAGTTTCTCAGAAAGCTTCTTTCCAGTTTTTAACGGAAGAGAATTCCTTTTTCACCGCAGCCTTCTATGGGCTTCCAAATATCACTTTGCAAATCCCACAAGAACAGTCTTAGCGAAAAGCTTCTTGAGGGGAAAGCTGTAACTCTGTGAGATGAATTAACAGACCAAAAAGCAGTTTCTCAGAAAGCTTCTTTCCAGTTTTTAACGGAGGATATTTCCTTTTTCACCATAGCCCTCTACGTGCTTCCAAATATCACCCTGCAAATTCCACAAGAACAGTCTTAGCGAAAGGCTTCTTGAGGGGAAAGATGTAACTCTTTGAGATGAATTAACAGAACACAAAGCAGGTTCTCAGAAAGCTTCTTTCCAGTTTTTAACGGAGGATATTTCCTATTTCACCACAGCCCTCTATGGGCTTCTAAATATCACGTTCTAAATTGCACAAGAACAGTCTCAGTGAAAGGCTTCTTGAGAGGAAAGCTGTAACTCTGTGAGATGAATTAAGAGAACACAAAGCAGTTTTTCAGAAAGCTTATTTTCAGTATTTATCTTAGGCTATTTCCTTTTTCACCGTAGACCTCTGTAGGCTTCTAAATATCACTTCCCAAATTCGACAAGAACAGTCTTAGGGAAAGGCTTCATTAGGCGAAAGCTGTAACTTTGTGAGATGAATTAACAGAACACAGCACAGTGTCTCAGAAAGCTTCTTTCCCGTTTTAAACCGAAGATATTTCCTTTTCACCATATCTCTCTATGGCCTTCGAAATATCACCTTGCAAATTCCACAAGAACAGTCATAGCGAAAGACTTCCTGAGGGGACAGCTGTAACTCTGTGGGATGAATTCACATATCAGAAAGGTGTTTCTCAGAAAACTTCTTTCTCACTTTTATGGCGGATATTTCCTTTGGCCCTATAGTCTTCAAAGGGAACCAAATTATCCCTTCTCAGATTCCACAGAAATAAGGTTAGCATCAGCTCTAGGACATATAGCTATCACTCAGTGAGTGGAAGTCACATATCACAAAGCAGTTTCTCAGAAAAGTTCTTTTCAGTTTTTTTCTTAGGATATTTCCTTTTTCACCATAACCCTCTATGGGCTTACCAATACCACTCTGCAAATTCCACAAGAACAGTCTTACCGAAAGGCTTCTTAAGGAGAAAGCTGTAACTCTGTGAGGTGAATTACCAGAACACAAAGCAGTTTCTCAGAAAGCTTCTTTTCAGCTTTTATCTTAGGATATTTCCTTTTTCACCATAGCCCTATAAGGGCTTACAAATATCACTATGAGTATTACACAAGAAGAGTCTTAGCAAAAGTCTTTTTGAGGGTAAAGCTGTAACTCTTTGAGATGAATTAACAGAACACAAAGCAGTTTCTTAGAAAGCTTCTTTCCATTTTTAAACTGAAGATATTTCCCTTTTCACCACAGCCGTCTATGGGCTTCCAAATATCACTTTGCAAATTCAAAAAGAACAGTCCTAGCGAAAGGCTTCTTGAGTGGAATGCTGTAACTCTGTGAGATGAATTCACAGATCTCAGAGAAGTTTCTCAGAAAGCTTCTTTCTCACTTTTAGCGGTAGATATTTCCTTTGTCCCTGTAGCCTTCAAAGGGTTCCAAAATAACAGTTCTCCGATTCCATAGAAATAAGGCTATCAAACAGCTCTAGGAAATACAGCTGTAACTCAGTGAGTGGAAGTCACATAATACTAAACCGTTTCTCAGAGAGTCTCTTTCAGTTTTTAACTGAAGCTATATCCTTTTTCACCGTAGCCCTCTATGGGCTTCAAAATATCACTTTGAAAATACAGCAAGAACAGTCTTAGCGAAAGGCTTCTATAGTGGAAAGCTGTAACTCTGTTAGGTGAATTAACAGAATACAAAGCAGTTTCTCAGGAATGTTCTTTACAGTTTTTATCTGAAGATATTTCATTTTCACCATAGCGCTCTATGGGCTTCCAAGTATCACATTTCAAATTCCACAAGAACAGTCTTAGCGAAAGACTTCTTGAGGGGAAAGCTGTAAGTCTGTGAGATGAATTAAAAGAACACAAAGCAGTTTCTCAGAAAGCTTCTTTCCAGTTTTTATCTGAGGATATTTCGTTTTCACCATAGCCATCTATTGGCTTCCAAATATCATTTTTCAAATTGTGCAAGAATAATCTTAGTGAAAGGCTTCTTGAGGTGAAAGCTGTAACTCTGTGAAATGAATTCGCAGATCACAAAGAAGTTTCTCAGAAAGCTTATTTCTAACTTTTAGCGGCGGATAATTCCTTTGGCCCTACAGTCTTCAAAGGGATCCGAAATAACAGTTCTCAGATTCCACAGAAATAAGGCTACCAAACAGCTCTACGAAATACAGCTTTAACTCAGTGAGTGGAAGTCATATATCACAAAGCAGTTTCTCAGAGAGCTTCTTTTCAGTTTTTAACTGAAGATATATCCTTTTTCACTATAGGTCACTATGAGCTTCCAAATATCACTTTGCATATTCCACAAGAACTGTCTTAGCGAAAGGTTTCTTGAGGGGAAACCTCTAACTCTGTGAGATGAATTAACAAAACACAAAGCAGTTTCTCAGAAAGGTTCTTTTCAGTTTTTATCTTAGGATATTTACTTTTTTACCATCGACTTCTATGGGCTTACAAATATCACTTTGCAAATTCCACAAGAACAGTCTTAGCGAAAGGCTTCTAGAGGGGAAAGCTGAAACTCTGTGAGGTGAATTAACAGAATACAAAACAGTTTCTCAGAAAGCTTCTTTCCAGTTTTTAACTGAAGGTAATTCCTTTTTCACCATAGCCCTCTACGGGCTTTCAAATATCACTTTGCAAATTCCCCAAGAACAGTCTTAGCGAACGGCTTCTTGAGGGGAAAGCTGAAATTCTGTCAGATGAATTAACAGAGCACAAAACAGTTTCTTCGAAAACTTCTTTCCAGTTTTTATCCGAGGACATTTCCTTTTACTCCACAGCCCTCTCACGGCTACCAAATATCACTTTGCAAATTCCACAAGAACCATCTTAGCGAAAGACTTCATGAGGGGAAAGCTGTAACTCTGCGAGATGAATTTACAGAACACAAAGCAGTTTCTCAGAAAGCTTCTTTCCAGTTTTTAATTGAAGATATTTCCTTTTTCACCATATCCCTCCATGGGCTTCCAAATATCACATTGCAAATTCCACAAGAACAGTCTTAGCGAAATGCTTCTTGAGGGGAAAGCTGTAACTCTGTGAGATGAATTAACAGAACACAAAGCAGTTTCTCAGAAAGCTTCGTTCCAGTTTTTATGTGAAGAAATTTCCTTTTTAACCGTACCCCTTTATGGGCTTCCAATTATCACTTTGTAAACTCCACAAGAACAGTCTTAGCGAAAGTATTCTTGATAGGAAAGCTGTCACTCTGTGTATGAATTAACAGAACACAAAGCAGTTTCTCAGAAAGCTTCTCTCCAGTTTTTAACTGAAGATATTTCCTTTTTCAACATAGAGCTCTATGGGCTTCCAAATATTTCTTTGGAAATTCCACAAGAACAGTCTTAGTGAAGGGCTTCTTGAGGGTAGAGCTGTAATACTGTGAGATGAATTAACAGAACACAAAGCAGTTTCACAAAAAGCTTCTTTTCAGTTTTCATCTTAGGCGATTCCCTTTTTCACCATAGCCCTCGTTGGGCTTCCAAATGTCACTTCTCAAATCCCACAAGAATTGTCTTAGCGAAAGGCTTCTTTTGGGGAAAGCTGTAACTCTTTGAGGTGAACTCACATATCAGAAAGAAGTTTCTCAGAAAGTTCAGAAAATAATATCCGCACTTTCAGCAGCGGATATTTCCTTTGGCCCTATAGTCTTCAAATTGATCCGAAATTACAGTTCTCAGATTCCACAGAAATTAGGCTAGCAAACAGCTCTATGAAATACAGCTGTAACTCAGTGAGTGGAAGTCATATATCAAAAAGCAGTTTCTCAGAAACCTTCTTTTCAGTTTTTAACTGAAGATATATCTTTTTTCACCATAGCCATCTAAGGGCTTCCAAATATCACTTTGCAAATTCCAGAAGAACACTCTTATCGAAAGGATTCTTGAGGGGAAAACTGTAACTCTTTGAGATGAATTAACAGATCACAAAGCAGTTTCTAAGAAAGCCTCTTTCCAATTTTTAACTGAAGATATTTCCTATTTCACCATAACCATCTATGGGCTTACAAATACGACTTTGCAAATTCCACAAGAACAGTCTTAGCGAAAGGTTTCTTGAGGGAAAAGCTGTAGCTCTGTGAGATGTATTAACCAAACACAAAGCGGTTTCTCAGAAAGATTCTTTCCAGTTTTTATGTTAGGATATTTCCTTTTTCACCGTAGCCCTATATAGGCTTAAAAATATCACTTTGAAAATTAAACAAGAACAGTCTTGACAAAAGTCTTCTTGAGGGTAAAGCTGTAAGTCTTTGAGATGAATTAACAAAACACAGAGCAGTTTCTCAGAAAGCTTCTTCCCAGTTTGTAACTGAAGATATTTCTTTTTTCACCATAGCCCTCTATGGGCTTCCAAATATCACTTTGCAAATTCCAGAAGAGCAGTCTTCGCGAAAGGCTACTTGAGGGGAAAGCTGTAACTCTGTGAGATGAATTAAAGGGCACAAAGAAGTTTCTGAGAAAGCTTCTTTCCAGTTTTTAACTGAAGATATTTCCTTTTTCACCGTAGCCCTCTATGGTCTTCCAAATATCACTTTGCAAATTCCAAAAGAACAGTCTTAGCGAAAGGCTTCTTGAGGGGAAAGCTGTTACTACCTGAGATGAATTAACAGAACACAAAGCAGTTTCTCAGCAAACGTCTTTTCAGTTTTTATCGTAGGATATCTCCTTTTTCACATTAGCCCTCTATGGGCTTACAAATATCACGTTGCAAATTCAACAAGAACCGTCTTAGCGAAAGGCTTGCTGAGGGGAAAGCTGTAACTCTTTGAGATGAATCAACAGAACACAAAGGAATTTCTCAGAAAGCTTCTTTCCACTTTTTATCTTAGGATATTGCCTTTTTCACCATAGCCCTATTTGGGCTTAAAATATCACTTTGAAAATTACACAAAACAATGTTAACAAAAGTCTTCTTGAGGGTAAAGCTGTAACACTTTGAGAGGAATTATCAGAACACAAAGCAGTTTCTCAGAAAGCATCTTTGCAGTTTTTAATTGAAGATATTTCCTTTTTCATCGTAGACCTCTATGGGCTTCCAAATATCACTTTGCAAATTCCACAAGAACAGTCTTAGCGAAAGGCTTCTTGAGGGGAAAGCTGTAACTTTGTGAGATGTATTAACAGAACACAAAACAGTTTCTCAGAAAGCTGCTTTCCAGTTTTTAGCTGAAGATATTTCCTTTTTCACCGTAGCCCTCTGTGGGCTTCCAAATATCACGTTGAAAATTACACAAGAACATTCTTAGGGAACGGCTTCTTGAGGGGAAAGCTGTCACACAGTGAGATGAATTAATAGAACACAAAGCAGTTTCTCAGAAAGCTTCTTTCCAGTTTTTATTTGAGGGCATTTCCTTTTTCACCGTAGCCCTCTATGGGCTTAGAATATCACTTTGCAAATTCCACAGGAACAGTCTTAGTGAACGGCTTCTTGAGGGGAGTGTTGTAACTCTGTGAGATGAATTAACAGAACACAAAGCAGTTTCTCAGAAAGCTTCTTTTCAGTTTTTATCTTAGGATATTCAATTTTTCACTAAAGCCCTCTATGGGCTTCCAAATATCACTTTGCAAATTCCCCAAGAAAAGTGTTAGCGAAAAACTTCTTGAGGGAAAAGTTGTAACTCTGTGAGATGAATTCACAGATCACAAAGAAGTTTCTCAGAAAGCTGCTTTCTCACTTTGAGCAGCGGATATTTCCTTTATCCCTATAGTCTTCAGAGGGATTCGAAATAACAGTCCTCAGATTCCACAGAAATAAGGCTAGCACACAGCTCTATGAAATACAGATGTAACTCAGTGAGTGGCAGTCACATATCACAAAGCAGTTTCTCAGAAAGGTTCTTTTCAGTTTTTATCGAAAGATATATCCTTTTTCTCCTTAGCTCTCTATGGACTTCCAAATATCACTTTGCAAATTCCACAAGAACAGTCTTAGCGAAAGGCTTTTTGAGGGGAATGCTGTAATTCTGTAAGATGAATTAACAGAACACAAAGTAGTTTCTCAAAGCTTCTTTCTAGTTTTTATGTTAGAATGTTTCCTTTTTCACCATAGCCCACAATGGGCTTCCAAATATCACTTTGCAAATTCCACAAGAAGAGTCTTAGCGAAAGGCTTCTTGAGGGGAAAGCTGTTGCTCTATGAGATGAATTAACAGAACACAAGGCAGTTTCTCAGAAAGCTTCTTTCCAGTTTTTTAACTGAAGATATTTCCTTTTTCACCTTAGCCCTCTAAGGACTTCCAAATATCACTTTGAAAATTCCACACGAACAGTCTTAGCGAAAGGCTTCTTGAAGGGAAAGCTGTAACTCTGTGAGATGAATTAACAGAACACAAAGCAGTTTCTCAGAAAGCTTGTTTCCAGTTTTCAACAGACGATATTTCCTTTTTCACCTTAGCCCTCTAAGGGATTCCAAATATCACTTTGCAAATTCCACAAGAACAGTCTTTGTGAAAGGCTTCTTGAGGGCAAAGCTGTAACTGTGTGTGATGAATTAACAGAACACAAAGCAGTTTCTCACAAAGCTTCTTTCCAGTTTTCAACAGACGATATTTCCTTTTTCACCTTAGCCCTCTATGGGATTCCAAATATCAAAGAACAGTCTTTGCGAAAGGCTTCTTGAGGGGAAAGCTGTAACTGTGTGTGATGAATTAACAGAACACAAAGCAGTTTCTCACAAAGCTTCTTTCCAGTTTTTAACTGAGACATATTTCCTTTTTCCCCATAGCCCTCTACTGGCTTTCAAATATAACTTTGCATATTCCACAAGAACACTCTTAGTGAACGACTTCTTGAGGGGAAAGCTGTAACTCTGTGGGATATATTAACAGAACACAAAGCAATTTCTCAGAAAGCTTCTTTCCAATTTCTACCTGAGGACATTTCCTTTTTCACCATAGCCCCCTATGTGCTTCGAAATATCACTTTGAAAATTCCACAAGAGCAGTCTTAGCGAAAGGCTTCTTGAGGGGAAAGCTTTAACCCTGTGAGATGAATTAACAGAAACCAAAGTAGTTTCTCAGAAAGCTTCTTTTATGTTTTTATCTGAGGACAGTTCCTTTTTCACCTTAGACCTCTCTGGCTTCCAAATATCACTTTGTAAATTCCACAAGAACGGTCTTAGGAAAGACTTCTTGAGGGGAAAGCTGTAACTCTGTGAGATGAATTAACAGAACACAAAGCAGTTTTTCAGAAAGCTCCTTTACAGTTTTTTACTGAAGATATTTCCTCTTTAACCATAGCCCACTATGGGCTTCCAAATATCACTTTGTAAATTCCTCAAGAACAGTATTAGTGAACGGATTCTTGAGGGTAAAGCTGCCACGCTGTGAGATGAATTAACAGAACACAAAGCAGTTTCTCAGAAAGCTTCTTTTTAGTTTTTATCTTAGGATATTTCCTTTTTCACCATAGCCATCTTTGGGCTTCCAAATATCACTTTGCAAATTCTCCAAGAACAGTCTTCGTGAACGGCTTCTTGAAGGGAAAGCTGTTACTCTGTGAGATGAATTCACAGAACACAAAGAAGTTTCTCCGAAAAATTCTTTCTCACTTTTAGCGGTCGATATTTCCTTTGTCCCGATAGTTCTCAAAGGGATCCGAAATAACAGGTCTCAGATTCCACAGTAATAATGCCAGAAAAGAGCTCTACGAAACACAGCTGTAACTCAGTGAGTGGAAGTCACATATCACAAACCAGTTTCTCTGAATGCCTATTTTCCGTTTTTAATTGAAGAAATATCCTTTTTCACCATAGCCATCTATCGGTTTCCAAATATCACTTTGAAAATTCCACAAGAAGAGTCTTAGCGAAAGGCTCCCTGAGGGGAAAGCTGTAACTCTGTGAGATGAATTAACAGAACACAAAGCAGTTTCTCAGAAAGCTTCTTTCCAGTCTTTAACTGAAGATATTTCCTTTTTCCCCGTAGCCCTCTATGGGCTTCCAAATGTCACTTTGCAAATTCCACAAGAACAATCTTAGCAAAAGCCTTCTTGAGGGAAAAGCTGTAACTCTGTGAGATGAATTAACAGAAAACAAAGCAGTTTCTCAGAAATCTTCTTTCCAGTTTTAATCTGAAGATATTTCCTTTTTCACCATAGCCCTCTATGGGCTTCCAAATACCATTTTGCAAAATCCACAAGAACAGTCTTAGTGAACGGCTTCTTCAGGGGAAAGCTGTAAATCTGTGAGATGAATTAACAGATCACAAAGCAGTTTCTCAGAAAGCTTCTTTTCAGTTTTTATCTTAGGATATTTCCTTTTTCACCATAGCCTTCTATGGGCTTCCAAATATCACTTTGAAAATTCCACAAGAATAATCTTAGCGAAAGGCTTCTTGAGGGGAAAGCTGTAAGTCTGTAAGATGAATTAACAGAACCCAAAGCAGTTTCTAAGAAAGTTTCTTTCCAGTTTTTATCTGAAGATAGTTCCTTTTCACAATCGCCCTCTATAGGCTTCAAATATCACTTTGCAAACTCCACAAGAACAGTCTAAGTGATCGATTTCTTGAGGGGAAAACTGTAACTCGGTGAGATGAATTAACAGAACACAAAGCAGTTTCTCAGAAAGCTTCTTTGCGGTTTTTATCTGAGGACACTTCCTTTTTCACCATAGCCCTCTATGGGCATTCCAATGTCACTTTGCAGATTCCACAAGAACAGTCTTAGTGAACGACTTCCTGAGGGGAAAGCTGTAACTCTTTGAGAAGAATTAACAGAACACAAAGCCGTTTCTCAGGAAGCTTCCTTTCAATTTTTATCTTAGGATATTTCCGTTTTCACCATAGTTCTCTAAGCGCTTCCAAATATCACTTTGCAAATTCCACAAGAGCAGACTTAGCGAAAGGCTTCTAGAGGGGAAAGCTGTAACTCTGTGAGTTGAAATAACAGAACACAAAGCAGTTTCTCAGAAACCTTCTTTCCAGTTTTTAACTGAAGTTATTTCCTTTTCCACCATAGCCCTCTATGGGCATCCAAATATCACATTTCAAATTCCACAAGAACCGTCTTAGTTGAAGGGCTCCTTGAGGGGAAAGCTGTATCACTGTGAGATGAATTAACAGAACACAAAGCGGTTTCTCAGAAAGCTTCTTTCCAGTTTTTAACTCAAGATATCTCCTTTTTCACTCTAGCCCTCTGTGTATTTCCAAA
The DNA here is from genome assembly GCF_047675955.1 of Chlorocebus sabaeus. Lineage (NCBI taxonomy): Eukaryota > Metazoa > Chordata > Mammalia > Primates > Cercopithecidae > Chlorocebus > Chlorocebus sabaeus. The sequence continues at coordinate 1,234,469 of NW_027327837.1, forward strand.
TATCACTTTGCAAATTCCACAAGAACAGTCTTAGTGAACCACTTCTTGTGGGGAAAGGAGTAAATCTGTGAGATGAATTAACAGAACACAAAGCAGTTTTTCAGAAAGCTTGTTTCCATTTTTTAACTGAAGATATTTTCGTTTTCACCCTTAGCCCTCTTTGGGCTGCGAAATATCATTTTGCAAATTCCGCAAGAACAGTCTTAGTGAACGGCTTCTTGAGGGGCAAGCTGTAACTCTGTGAGATGAATTAACAGAACACAAAGCAGTTTCTCAAAAAGCTTCTTTCCTATTTTTATCTGAAGATATTTCCTTTTCACCGTAGCCCTCTATGGGCTTCCAAATATCTCTTTGTAAAGTCCCCAAGAACAGTCTTACCAAAAGCCTTCTTGAGGGGAAAGCTGAAATTCGGAGAGATGAATTCACAGAACACAAATAAGTTTCTCAGAAAGCTTCTTTCTCACATTTAGCGATGGATATTGTCTTTAATCTTATAGTCTTCAAAGGGATACGAAATAACAGTTCTCATATTACACAGAAATAAGGCTAGTTAACAGCTCTACGAAATACAACTGTAGCTCAGTGAGTGAAAGTCACATATCACAAAGCAGTTCCTCTGAAACCTTTTCTTCAGTTTTTAACAGAAGATATATCCTTTTTCACCATAGCCCATTATGGGCTTCCAAACATCACTTTGCAAATTCCACAAAACAGTCTTAGTGGAAGGCATTTGGAGGGGAAAGCTGTACCTCTGTGAGATGAATTGACAGAACACAAAGCAGTTTCTCAGAAAGCTTCTTTCCAGTTTTAAACTGAAGATATTTCCTTTTTCACCGTAGCCCACTATGGGCTTCCAAATATCACTTAGCAAATTCCAAAAGAAGAGACTTAGTGAACGGCTTCTTTAGGGAAAAGCTGTAACGCTGTGAGATGAATTTACAGAACACAAAGCAGTTTCTCAGAAAGCTTCTTTCCAGCTTTTAACTGAACATATTTCCTTTTTCACCGTAGCCCTCTATGGGCTTCCAAATATCACTTTGCAAATTCCACAAGAACACTCTTAGCGAAAGGTTTCTTGAGGGGAAAGCTGTAACTCTGTGAGATGAATTAACAGAACAGGTTTCTCAGAAAGCTTCTTTCCAGTTTTTAAGTGAAGATATTTCCATTTTCACCGTAGCCCTCTATGAGCTTCCAAATATCATTTTGCAAATTTCACAACAACAGTCTTAATGAACAGCTTCTTGAGGGGAAAGCTTTAACTCTGTGAGATGAATTAACGGAACACAAAGCAGTTTCTCAAAAACCTTCTTTTCAGTTTTTAATTTAGGATATTTCCTTTTTCACCATAGCCCTCTATTGTTTTCCAAATATCACTTTGCAAATTCCACGAGAACAATCTTAGCGAAAGGCTTCTTGAGGGAAAACTGTAGCTCTGTGAGACCAATTCACAGATCACAAAGAAGTTTCTCAGAAAGCTTCTTTCACACTTTTAGCGGCGGATATTTCCTTTGGACCTATAGTCTTCAAAGAGATCCGAAGTAACATTTCTCAGATTCCACAGAAATAAGGCTTGCCAACAGTTCTACGAAATACAGCTGTATCGCAGTGACAGGAAATCACATATCACAAAGCAGTTCCTCAGAAAGCTTCTTTTCACTTTTCAACTGAAACTATATCTTTTTTCACCATAGTGATCTATGGACTTCCAAAGACCAATTTGCAAATTCCACAAGAACAGTCTTGGTGAAAGGCTTCTTGAGGGGAAAGCTGTAACTCTGTGAGATGAACTAAGAGAACCCAAGCAGTTTCTCAGAAAGCTTCTTTCCAGTGTTTAACTGAAGATATTTCCTTTTTCACCATAACCCTTTATGGGATTCCAAATATCACTTTGCAAATTCCACAAGAACAGTCTTAGGGAAAGGCTTCTTGAGGGGAACGCAGTAATTCTGTGAGATTAAATAGCAGAACACAAAGCAGATTCACAGAAAGCTTCTTTCCAGATTTTAACGGAAGGTATTTCCTTTTTCACCATAGCCCTCTAAGGGCTTCCAATATCACTTTGAAAAATCCACAAGAAGAATCTTAGAGAATGTCTTCTTGCTGGGAAAGCAAAAACTCTCTGAGCTGAATTAACAGAACATAAAGCAGTTTCTCAGAAAGCTTCTTTCCACTTTTTAACGGAAGATATTCCCTTTTTCACCATAGCCCTCTATGGGCTTCCAAATATCACTTTGCAAATCCCACAAGAACAGTCTTCGCGAAAGGCTTCTTGAGGGGAATGCTGTAACTCTGTGAGATGAATTAACAGAACACAAAGTAGTTTCTCAGAATGCTTCTTTTCAGTTTTTATCTTAGGATATTTCCTTTTTCACCTTAGCCCTCTATGGGCCTGAAAATATCACTATGAAAATTCCACAAGAACAGTCTTAGCGAAAGGTTTCTTGAGGTGAAAGCAGTGACTCTGTGAGATGAATTAACAGAACACAAAGCAGTTTCTCAGAAAGCTTCTTTCCAGTTTTTAACGGAAGATATTTCCTTTTTCACCATAGAGCTCTATGGGCTTCCAAATATCACTGTGCCAATTCCACAAGAAGAGTCTTAGCGAAAGGCTTCTTGAAGGGAAAGCTGTAACTCCGTGAGATGAATTAAGAGGACACAAAGCCGTTTCTCATAAAGCTTCTTTCCAGTTTTTAACGGAAGATGTTTCCTTTACCACCATAGCCCTCTATGGGCTTCCTAATATCACTTTGCAAATTTCACAAGAACACTCTTAACGAAAGGCTTCTTGAGGGGAATGCTGTAACTCTGTGAGATGAATTAACAGAACAGAAAGGAGTTTCTCAGAAAGTTTCTTTATAGTTTTTTAGGGAAGATATTTTCTTTTTCACCATAGTCTCTACAGACTTCCAAATAACACTGCAGAACTTCCACAAAAATAGATTTAGCGAAACGCTTCTTGAAGGGAGAGCTGTAACTCTGTGAGATGAAATAACACAACACAAAGCAGTTTCTCACAAAGCTTCTATCCAGTTTTTAACGGAAGATATTTTCTTTTTCACCGTAGCCCTCTATCGACTTCCAAATATCACTTTGCAAATTACATATAAACAATCGTAGCGAAAGACTTGTTGAGGGGAAAGCTCTAACTCTGTGAGCTGAACTAACAGAACACAAAGCAGTTTCTCAGAAAGTTTCTTTCCAGTTTTTAATGGAACATATTTTCCTTTTCACCATAGCCCACTATGGGCTTCCAAATATCACTTTGCAAACTCCACAAGAACAGACTTAGAAAAGGCTTCTTGAAGAGAAAGCTGTAACTCTAGGAGATGAATTAACAGAACACAAAGCAGTTTCTCAGAAAGCTTCTTTCCAGTTTTTAACGGAAGATACTTTCTTTTTCACCATAGCCCTCTATGGGCTTCCAAATATCACTTTGGTAATTGCACAAGAACAGTCTTAGCGAAAGGCTTCTTAAGGGGAAAGCTGTAACTCTGTGAGATGAATTAGCAGAACACAAAGCAATTTCTCTGAAACCTTCTTTCCAGTTTTTAATGGAAGATATTTCCTTTTTCACCATAGACCTCTATGGGCTTCCAAATTTCACTTTGCAAATTACACAAGAACAGACTTAGAGAAAGGCTTCTTGAGGGGAAAGGTGTAACTCTGTGAGATGAAATAACAGAAAACAAAGCAGTTCCTCAGAAAGCTTCTTTCCAGTTTTTAACTGAAGATACTTCCTTTTTCACTATATCCCTCTATGTGCTTCCAAATATCACTTTGCAAATTCCACAAGAACAGTCTTAGCGAAAGTCTTCTTAAGGGGAACTCAGTAAACCTGTGAGATGAATTAACAGAACACAAAGCAGTTTCTCAGAAAGCTTCTTTCCAGTTTTTAACTGAAGATATTTCCTTTTTCACTATATCCCTCTATGTACTTCCAAATATCACTTTGCAAATTCCACAAGAACAGTCTTAGCGAAAGGCTTCTGGAGTGGAATGCAGTAAATAAGTGAGATGAATTAACAGAACACAAAGCAGTTTCTCAGAAAGCTTCTTTCCAGTTTTTAACGGAAGATATTTCCTTTTTCACCATAGCCCCGTATGGGCTTTGAAATATCACTTTGCAAATTCCACAAGAACAGTCTTAGCAAAAGGCTTCTTGAGGGGAAAGCTGTAACTCTGTGAGATGAATTAACAGAACACAGAGCAGTTTCTCATAAAGCTTCTTTCCAGTTTTTAACGGAAGATATTTCCTTTTTCACCATAGCACTCTATGGGCTTATAAATATAACTTTGCAAATTCCACAAGAACAGACTTAGCGAAAGGATTCTCGAGGGGAAAGCTGTAACTCTGTGAGATGAATTAGCACAATGCAAAGCAGTTTCTCAGAAAGCTTCCTTCCAGTTTTTAATGGAAGATGTTACCTTTTTCACCATAGCCCTCTGTGGGCTTCCAAATATCACTTTGCAAAATCCACAAAAAGAGTCTTAGAGAATGGCTTCTTGCTGGGAAACGAGTAACTCTGTGAGATGAATTAACAGAACAGAGATCAGTTTCTCAGAAAGCTTCTTTCCAGTTCTTAATGGAAGATATTTTCTTTTACACTATAGCCCTCTACGGGCTACCAAATATCACTTTGCAAATTCCACAAGAACAGTCTTAGCGAAAGGCTTCTTTAGGAGAAAGCTGTATGTCTGTGAGATGAACTAAGAGAACACAAAGCAGTTTCTCAGAAAGCTTCTTTACAGTTTTTAACGGTAGATATTTCCATTTTCACCTTAACCCTCTAAGGGCTTCCAAATATTACTTTGCAAATTGCATAAGAACAGTGTTAGCGAAAGGCTTTTTGAGGGGAAAGCAGTAACTGTGAGATGAACTAACCGAACACAAAGCAGTTTCTCAGTAAGCTTCTTTCCAGTTTTTAATGGAAGATGTTTCCTTTTTCACCGTAGCCCTCTATGGGCTTCCAATATCACTTTGCAAAATCCACAAGAAGAGCCTTAGAGAATGGCTTCTTGCTGGGAAAGCATTAACTCTGTGAGATGAATTAACAGAACACAAAGTAGTTTCTCAGAAAGCTTCTTTCCCGTTTTTAACGGAAGATATTTCCTTTTTCACCATAGTCCTCTATGGGCTTCCAATATCACTGTTCAAATTTCACAAAAACAAACTTAGCAAAGGCTTCTTGAAGGGAATGCTGTAACTCCGTTAAATGAGTTAACAGAACACAAAGCAGTTTTTCAGAAAGCTTCTTTCCAGTTTTTATTGGAAGATACATCCTTTTTACCATAGCCCTCTTTGGGCTTCCAAATATCACTTTGCAAATTCCACAAGAACAGTCTTAGCGAAAGGCTTTTTGAGGGGAACTCAGTAACTCTGTGAGATGAATTAACAGAACACAAATCAGTTTCTCAGAAAGCTTCTTTCCAGTTTTTAAAGGAAGATATTTCCTTTTCACCGTAGCCCTCTATGGGCTTCGAAATATCACTTTGCAAATGCCACAAGAACAGTCTTAGCCAAAGGCTTCTTAATGGGAAAGCAGTAACTCTGTGAGATGAATTAACAGAACACTGAGCAGTTTGTCAGAAAGCTTCTTTCCAGTTTTTAACGGAAGATATTTCATTTTTCACCATAGCCCTCTATGGGCTTCCAAATATCACTTTGCAAATTCCACAAGAAAAGTTTTAGCGAAAGGCTTCTTGAAGGGAAAGCTGTAACTCTGTGAGATGAATTAACAGAACACAAAGCAGTCTCTCAAAAAGCTTCTTTCCAGTTTTTAACGGAAGATAGTTCCTTTTTCACCATAGTCTTTTATGGGCTTCCAAATATCACTTTGCAAATTCCAAAAACACACTTAGCGAAAGGCTTCTTGAAGGGAAAGCTGTAACTATGTGAGATGAATTAACAGAACACAAAGCAGTTTCTCAGAAAGCTTCTTTCCAGTTTTTAACTGAAGATTTTTCCTTTTTCACCATTACCCTTTATGGGCTTCCAAATAGCACTTTGCAAATTCCACAAGAACAGTCTTAGGGAAACGCTTCTTGAGGGGAACGCAGTAACTCTGTGAGATGAATTAGCAGAACACAAAACGGTTTCTCAGAAAGCTTCTTTCCAGAATTTAACGGAAGATATTTGCTTTTTCACCATTGCCCTCCATGGGTTTCCAAATATCACTTTGCAAATTCCACAAGAACAGTGTTAGCGAAAGGCTACTTGAGGGGTAAGCTGTAACTGGGTGAGAAGAAATAACAGACGACAAAGCAATTTCTCAGAAAGCTTCTTATCAGTTTTTAACAGAAGACATTTCCTTTTTCTCCATAGCCCTCTACGGTCTTCCAAATATCACTTTGCAAAATCTACAAGAACAGTCTTAGGGTAAGCCTTCTTGAGAAGAAAGGTGTAATTCTTTGAAATGAATTAACAGAACCTAAAGCAGTTTCTCAGAAGGCTTCTTTCCAGTTTTTAACGGCAGATATTTCCTTTAGCACTATGGCCCTTTATCGGCTTCCAACTATCACTTGGCAAATTCCACAAGAACAGTCTTAGCGAAAGGTTTCTTGAGGGGAAAGCTGAAACTCTGTGAGATGAATTAACAGAACACAAAGCAGTTTCTCCGAAAGCTTGTTTTCTGTTTTTGTCTTAGGATATTTCATTTTTCACCAAGTTCCTCCAAGGGTTTCCAAGTATCACTTTGCATATCCCACAAGAACAGTCTTAGGGAAAGGCTTCTTGAGCGGAAAGCTGTAATTCTGTGAGGTGAATTAACAGAACACAAAGCAGTTTCCCACAAAGCTTCTTTCCAGTTTTTAACGGAAGATATTTCCATTTCCACCATAGCCCTCTATGGGCTTCCAAATATCACTTTCCAAATTTCACAAGAACAGTCTTAGTGAACGTATTCTTGGGGGGAAAGCTGTAACTCCGTGAGATGTATTAACAGAAAACAAAGTAGTTTATCAGAAAGCTTCTTTTCGGTTTTTATCTTAGTATAATTCCTTTTTCAACACAGCCCTCTATGGGCTTCCAATTATCACATTGCAAATTCCACAAGAAGAGTCTTAGCGAAATTCTTCCTGAGGGGAAAGCTGTAACTCTGCGAGATGAATTAACAGAACACAAAGAAGTTTCTCAGAAAGCTTCTTTCCAGTTTTTAACTGAAGATATTTCCTTTTTCACCATAGCCCTCTAAGAGCTTCCAAATATCACTTTGCAAATTTCACAAGAACAGCCTTCGCGAAAGTCTTCTTGACGGGAAAGCTGTAAATCTGTGATTGAATTAACAGAACACAAAGCCGTTTCTCAGAAAGCTTCTTTCCAGTTTTTAACGAAAGTGATTTCCTTTCTCACCATAGCCCTCTAGGGGCTTCCAATTATCACTTCGTAAATTCCACAAGAACAGTCTTAGTGAAAGGCTTCTTGAGGGGAAAGTGGTAACTCTGTGGGATGAATTAACAGAACACAAAGCAGTTTCTCAAAAAGCTCCTTTCCAGTTTTTTTACTGAAGATATTTCCTTTTTCACCATATACCTCTATTGGCTTCCAAATATCACTCTGTAAATTCCACAAGAAGAGTCTTAGCGAAAGACTTCTTGAGAGGAAAGCTGTAAGTCTGTGAGATGAATTAACAGAACACAAAACCGTTTCTCAGATAGCTTCTTTCCAGTTTTTAACGGAAGAGATTTTCTTTTTCACAATAGCCCTCTGTGGGGTTCCCAATATCATTATGGAAATTACACAAGTACAGTTTTAGCGAAAGCCTTCTTGAGGGGAATGCTGTAGATCTGTGAGATGAATTAAGAGAACAGAATGCAGTGTCTCAAAAAGTTTCTTTCCAGTTTTTAACTGAAGATATTTCCTCTTTAACCGTAGCCCTCTGTGGGCTTCCCATTATCACATTGTAAATTCCACAAGAACAGTCTTAGCGAAAGGCTTCTTAAAGTGAAAGGTGTAACACTGTGAGATGAATTCACAGGACACAAAGCAGTTTCTCAGAAAGCTTCTTTCCAGTTTTTAACTGAAGATATTTCCTTTTTCAGCATAGTCCTCTATGGGCCTCCAAATATCACTTTGCAAATTCCACAAGACCACTCCTAGTGAAAGGATTCATGAGGGGAAAGCTGTAATTCTGTGAGATGAATTAACAGAACACAAAGCTGATTCTCAGAAAGCTTTTTTCCAGTTTTGAACGGATGAGATTTCCTTTTTCACCATAGCCCTCTATGTGCTTCCAAATATCACTTTGCAAATTTCACAAGAACAGTATTAGCGAAAGGCTTCTTGAGGGTAATGCTGTAGCTCTGTGAGATGAATTAGGAGAACACAAGGTCGTTTCTCAGAAAGTTTCTTTCCAGTACTAAACTGAATATATTTCCTTTTTCTCCATAGCCCTCTATGGGCTTCGAAATATCACTTTGCAAATTCCAAAAGAACAGTCTTAGCGAAAGGCTTCTTGAGGGGAAAGCTGTAACTCTGTGAGATGAATTAACAGAACACAATGCAGTTTCTCAGAAAGCTTCTTTCCCCTTTTGACGGAAGAGATTTCCTTTTTCACCATAGCACTCTATGGGCTTCCAAATATCAATGTGCATATTCCACAAGGACAGTCTTATCGAAAGGCTTCTTGAGGGGAAAGCTGTAACCCTGTGAGATGAATTAACAGAACACAAAGCTGTTTCTCAGAAAGCTTCTTTCCAGTTTTTAACGGAAGACATTTCCTTTTTCACCATAGCCTTCTATGGGCTTTCAAATATCACTTTGCATATTCCACCAGAACAGTCTTAGCGAAGGGATTCTTGAGGGGAAATCTTTAATTCCGTGGGATGAACTAACAGAACACAAAGTCGTTTTTCAGAAAGCTTCTTTCCAGTTTTTAACTGAAGAGATTTCGTTTTTCACCATAGCCCTCTATGGGCTTCCAAATATCACTTTGCAAATTCCACAAGAACAGTCTTAGCGGTTGGCTTCTTGAGGGGAAAACTGTTACACTATGAGATGAATTAAGAGAACACAAAGCCGTTTCTCAGAAAGCTTCTTTCCAGTTTTTAACGGAATTGATTTCCTTTTTCACCATAGCCCTGTATGGGCTTCCAAATATCACTTTGCTAATTCCACAAGAACAGTCTTAGCGAAAGGCTTCTTCAGGGTAAAGCTGTTACTCTGTGGGATGAATTAACAGAACAAAAAGCAGTTTCTCAGAAAGCTTCTTTCCAGTTTTTAACGGAAGAGTTTTCCTTTTTAACCATAGCCCTCTATGGACTTTAATTATCACTTTGCAAATACCACAAGAACTCCCTTAACGAAAGGATTCTTGAGCGGAAAGCTGTAACTCTGTGAGATGAATTAACAAAACACAATGCAGTTTCTCAGAAAGCTTCCTTTGGGTTTTTATCTTTGGATATTTCCTTTTTCGCCATAACCATCTAGTGGCTTCCAATAGCACTTTGCAAATTACACAAGAACAATCTCAGTGAACGGTTTCTTCAGGGGAAAGTTGAAACACTGTGAGATGAATTAACAGAACACAAAGCAGTTTCTCAGAAAACTTCTTTTCAGTTTTTATCCTAGGATGTTTCCTTTTTCACCGTAGCCCTGTATGGGCTTCCAAATATCACTTTGCAAATTCCACAAGGACAGTCTTAGCGAAATTCTTCTTGAGGGGAAAGCTGTAACACTGTGAGATGAATTAACAAAACACAAGGCACTTTCCCAGAAAGTTTCTTTCCCGTTTTTAACGGAAGATATTCCCTTTTTCACCATAGCCTTCTATGGGCTTCCAAATATTACTATGCCTGTTCACCAAGAACAGTATTAGGGAAAGGCTTCCTGAGGGGAAAGCTGTAACTGAGTAAGATGAATTAACAGAACACAAAGCAGTTTCTCAGAAACCTTCATTTCAGTTTTTATCTTAGGATATTTCCTTTTTTACCCTAGCCTTCTGTGGGCTTCCATACATCACTTTGCAAGTTTCACCGGAACTCTCTTAGGGAAAGGCTACTTGAGTGGAAAGCTGTAACTCTGTAAGATGAATTAACAGAACACAAGCCGTTTCTCAGAAAGCTCTTTCCAGTTTTTAACTGAAGATATTTTCTTTTTCACCGTAGCCCTCTATGGACTTCCAAATATTACTTTGCAAATTCCACAAGAACAGTGTTAGCGAAAGGGCTCTTGAGAGTAAAGCTATAACTCTGTGAGATGAATTAAAAGAACACAAAGCAGTTTCTCAGAAAGCTTGTTTTCTGTTTTTATCTTAGGATATTTCCTTTTTTACCAAGGTCCTCTATGTGTTTCCAAATATCACTTTGCATATCCCACAAGAACAGTCTTAGGGAAAGTCTTCTTGAGGGGAAAGCTGTAATTCTGTGAGATGAATTAACAGAACACAAAGCAGTTTCCCACAAAGCTTCTTTCCAGTTTTTAACGGAAGATATTTCCTTTTCCACCATAGCCCCCTAAGGGCCTCCAAATATCACTTTACAAATTTCAAAAGAACAGTCTTAGTGAACGTCTTCTTGGAGGGAAAGCTGTAACTCTGTGAGATGAACTAACAGAAAACAAAGTAGTTTATCAGAAAGCTTCTTTTCGGTTTTTATCTTAGTATAATTCCTTTTTCACCAGAGCCCTCTATGGGCTTCCAATTATCACGTTGGAAATTCCACAAGAAGAGTCTTAGTGAAATTCTTCTTGAGGGAAAAGCTGTAACTCTGCGAGATGAATTAACAGAACACAAAGCAGTTTCTCAGAAAGCTTCTTTCCAGTTTTTAACTGAAGATATTTCCTTTTTCACCATAGCCCTCTAAGGGCTTCCAAATATCACTTTGCAAATTCCACAAGAACAGCCTTCGCGAAAGTCTCCTTGACGGGAAAGCTGTAAATCTGTGATTGAATTAACAGAAGACAAAGCAGTATCTCAGAAAGCTTATTTCCAGTTTGTAACCAAAGATATTTCATTTTTCACCGTAGCCCCCTATGGGCTTCCAAATACCACATTGAAAATTCCGACAGAACAGTCTTAGCGAAAGGCTTCTTGAGGGGAAAGCTGTAACTCTGTGAGGTAAATTAACAGAACACTAAGAAGTTTCTCAGAAAGCTTCTTTCCACTTTTTAACGTAAGAGATTTCCTTTTGCACCATAGCCCTCTGTGGGCTTCCAAATATCTCTTTGCCAATCCCACAAGAACACTCTTAGCGAAAGACTTCATGAGGGGAAAAGTGTAACACTGTAAGATGATTTAACAGAACACAAAGCAGTCTCTCAGAAAGCTTCTTTCCAGTTTTTAACGGAAGATATTTCCTTTTTCACCAGAGCCCTCTAAGGGCTTTCAAATATCTCTTTGCGAATTCCACAAGAAGATTCGTAGCGAAAGGCTTCCTGAGGAATAAGCTGTAACTCTGTGAGTTGAATTAACAGAACACTGAGTAATTTCTCAGAAAGGTTCTTTTCGGTTTTTATCTTAGGATATCTCCATTTTCACCATAGCCCTCTATGGGCTTCCAATATCACTTTGCAAATTCCACAAAAACAGTCTTAGCGATAGGCTTCTTGATGGGAAAGCTGTAACTCCGTGAGATGAATTAATGAAACACAAAGCAGTTTCTCAGAAAGCTTCTTTCAAGAAGTTAATTGAAGATATTTCCTTTTTCACCATAGACCTCTACGGGTTTCCAAATATCATTTTGCAAATTCCACAAGAACAGCCTTAGGGAAAGGCTTCTTAAGGAGAATGCTGTAACTCTGTGAGACGAATTAACAGAAACCAAAGCAGATTCTCAGAAATCTTCTTTCCAGTTTTCAACTGAAGATATTTCCTTTTTTACCATAGCCCTCTATGGGCTTCCAAATATCACTTTGCAAATTCCACAAAAACTGTCTCAGGGAAAGGCTTCTTGAAGGGAGAGCTGTAATTCTGTGAGATGAATTAATAGAACACAAAGCATTTTCTCGGAAAACTTCTTTCCAGTTTTTAACGGAAGAAATTTCCCTTTCCAACTTAGCCCACTATGGGCTTCGAAATATTACTTTGAAAATTTCACAAGAACAGTCTAAGCGAAAGGTTTCTTGAGATAGACTTTTTGAGGGGAAAGCTGTAACTCTCTGAGTTGAATTAACAGAACACAAAGCAGTTTCTCAGACAGCATCTTTACAGTTTTTAACTGAAGTTATTCCTTTTTCACCATAGCCCTAAATGGGTTTCCAAATATCCCTTTGTCAATTCCACAAGAACAGTCTTAGCAAAAGTCTTCTTGAGGTGAAAGCTGTAACTCTATGAGATGAATTAACACAACGCATAGCACTTTCTCAGACAGGTTCTTTCCAGTTTTTAACTGAAGATATTTCCTTTTTCTCCATAGCCATCTATGGGCTTCCAAATATCACCTTGCAAATTCCACAAGAACAGCCTTAGCGAAAGAATTCTTGAAAGGAAAGCTGTAACTCAGAAAGCTTCTTTACCGTTTTTAACGGAAGATATTTCCTTTTTCACCATAGCCCTCTATGGGCTTCCGAATATCACTTTGCAAATTCCTTAAGAACAGTCTTAGCGAAAGGCTTCTTGAGGGGAATGCTGTAACTCTGTGAGATGAATTAAGAGAACACAAAGCAATTTCTCAGAAAGCTTCTTTCCAGTTTTTAACGGAAGATGTTTCCTTTTTCACCATAGCCCTCTGCGGATTCCAAAGATCACTTTGCAAATTCCATAAGAACAGTCTTAGCGAAAGGCTTCTTGAGGGTAAAGCTGTAACTCTGTGAGATGAATTAACAGAAAACAAAGCAGTTTCTCAGACAGCTTCTTTCCAGTTTTTAACGGAAGATATTTCCTTTTTCACCATCGCCCTCTAAGGGCTTACAAATATCACTTTGCAAATTCGACAAGAACAGTCTTAGCGAAAGACTTCTTGATGGGAAAGCTGTAATTCTGTGAGATGAATTAACAGAGAACAAAGCAGTTTCTCAGAATGCTTCTTTTAAGTTTTTATATTAGGACATTTCCTTTTTCAAAATAGCCCTCTATGGGCTTCCAAATATCACTTTGCAAATTCCACAAGCACAGTCTTACCACACGACTTCATGAGGGGAAAGCAGTAACTCCGTGAGTAGAATTAAAAGAACACAAAACAGTTTCTCAGTAAGATTCTTTACAGTTTCTAAAGACAGATATTTCCTTTTTCAACGTAGCCGTCTAGGGGCTTCCAAATATCACTTTGTAAATTCCACAAGAACAGCCTTAGCGAACGGCTTCTTGAAGGGAAAGCTGTAACTCTGTTAGATGAATTAACAGAAAACAAAGCAGTTTCTCAGAAAACTTCTTTACCGTTTTTAACGGAAGATATTTCCTTTTTCACCATATCCCTCAATGGGCTTCCAAATATCACTTTTCCAATTCGACAATAACAGTCTTAGCGAAAGGCTTCTTGAGGGGACATCTGTAACTCTGTGAGATGAATTAACAGAATACAAAGTAGTTTCAAGGAAAGCCTCTTTCCAGTTTTTAATGCAAGATATTTCCTTTTTCAATGTAGCCCTCTATTAGCTTACACATATCACTTTGCAAATTCCACAAGAACAGTCTTAACGAAAGGCTTCTTGAGGGGAAACTGTAATTCTGTGAGATGAATTAACACAACACGAAGCAGTTTCACAGACAGCTTCTTTCCAGTTTTTAACTGAAGATATTCCTTTTTCACCATAGCCCTCTATGGGCTTCCAAATATCACTTTGCCAATTCCACCAGAACAGTCTTAGCGAAAGGCTTCTTGAGGGGGAAAGCAGTAACTCTGTGAGATGAATTAACGGAACACAAAGCAGCTTCTCAGAAAGCTTCTTTACAGTTTTAAACGGAAGGTATTTCCTTTTTCACCATAGCCCTCTACCGGCTTCCAAATATCACTTTGCAAATTCCACAAGAACAGTCTTAGCGAAAGACTTATTGAGGGGAATGCTGTAACACTGTGAGATGAATTAAGAGAACACAAGGCCGTTTCTCAGAAAGCTTCTTTCCAGTTCTTAACTGAAGATATTTCCTTTTTCTCCATAGCCCTCTATGGGCTTCCCAATATCACTTTGCAAATTCACAAGAACAGTCTTAGTGAAAGGCTTCTTGTCGGGAAAGCTGTAACTCTTTGAGATGAATTAACAGGACACAAAACAGTTTCTCAGAAAGCTTCTTTCCTGTTTTTAACTTAAGATATTACCTTTTTCACGATAGCCCTCTATAGCCTTCCAAATATCACTTTGCAAATTCCACAAGAACAGTCTCAGCGATAGGCTTCTTGAGGGGAAAGCTGTAACTCTGTGAGATCAATTAACAGAACACAAAGCCGTTTGTCAGATAGCTTTTTTCACCATAGCCCTCTATGGGCTTCCAAATATCACTTTTCAAATTCCTCAAGAACAGTCTTAGCGAAAGGTTTCTTGAAGGGAAAGCTGTAACTCTGTGAGATGAAATAAGAGAACCCAAATCCGTTTCACAGAAAGCTTCTTTCCAGTTATTAACGAAAGAGATTTCCTTTTTCAGCATAGTCCTCTATGACCTTCCAAATATCACTTTGTAAATCCCAGAAGAACATAGTTCGCGAAAGGCTTCTTGAGGGGAAAGCTGTAAGTCTCTGAGATGAATTAACAGGACACAAAGCAGTTTCTCAGAAAGCTTCTTTCCAGTTTTTAACTGAAGATATTTCCTTTTTCTCCATAGCCCTCTATGGGCTTCCAAATATCACTTTGCAAATTCCACAAAAGCAGTCTTAGTGAAAGGCTTTTGAGGGGAAATCTGTAATTCCATGAGGTGAATTAAAAGAACACAATGCAGTTTCCCAAAAAGCTTCTTTCCAGTTTTTAAAGGAGATATTTCCTTTTTCAGCATAGCCATCTATGGGCTTCCAAATACCACTTTGAAAATTTCACAAGAACAGTCTTAGCGCAAGGCTTCTTGGGAGGAAAGCTATAACTCTGAGAGATGAACTAACGGAACCCAAAGCAGTTTCTCAGAATGCTTCCTTCCAGTTTTAACTGAATATATTTTCTTTTTCACCATAACACCCTACGTGGTTCAAAATATCACTTTCCAAATCCCACAAGAACAGTCTTTGCAAAAGGCTTCTTGAAGGGAAAGCTGTAACTCTGTGTGATGAATTAAGAGAACACAAAGCCGTTTCTTAGAAACCTTCTTTCCAGTTTTTAACTGAAGATATTTCTTTTTTCAGCATAGCCATCTATGGGCTTCCTAATATCACTTTTTAAATTCCACAAGAACAGTCTTAGTGAGAGGCTTCTTGAGGGGAAAGCTGTAACACTGTGAGATGAGTTAAGAGAACACAAAACCGTTTCTCAGAAGGCTTCTTTCCAGTTTTTAACAGAATTGATTTCCTTTTACACCATAGCCCGCTATGGACTTCCAAATATTACTTTGCAAATTCCACAAGAGCAGTCTTAGCGAAAGGCTTCTTGAGAGGAAAGCTATAACGCTGTGAGATGAATTAAGAGAACACAAAGCAGTTTCTGAAAAAGCTTTTTTTCACTTTTTATCTTAGGATATTTCCTTTTTCACCATAGCCCTCTAAGGGCTCCAAATACCACTTTGCAAATTCCACAAGAACAGTCTTAGCTAAAGCATTTTTCAGGGGAAAGCTGTAACTCTGAGAGATGAATTAACAGAACACAAAGCAGTTTCTCAAAAATCTTCTTTTCAGTTTTTATCTAACGATATTTCCTTTTTCACCATAGCCCTGTTTGGGCTTCCAAATATCTCCTTTTAAATTCCACAAGAAGAGTCTTAGCGAAAGGCTTCTTGAGGGGAAAGCTGTAACTCTGTGATATGAATTAAGAGAAAACAAAGCAGTATCTCAGAAAGCTTCTTTCCACTTTTTAACCGAAGATATTTCCTTTTTCAGCATAGCCCTCTATGGGTTTCGAAATATCACTTTGGAAACTCCATAAGAACACTCTTAGCGAAAGGCTTCATGAGGGGAAAGGTGTAACTCTGTGAGATGAAATAACAGAACACAAAGACTCTTCTCAGAGAGCTTCTTTCCAGTTTTTAACGGAATTGACTTCCTTTTTCACCATAGCCCTCTATGGGCTTCCAAATTTCACTTTGTAAATTCCACAAGAACAGTCTTAGCGAAAGGCTTCTTGAGGGGAAAGCTGTTACACTGTGGGATGAATTAACAGAAAATAAAGCAGTTTCTCAGAAAACTTCTTTCCAGTTTTTAACAGAAGAGATTTCCTTTTTCACCATTGCAACCTATGGGCTTCCAAATATATCTTTGCAAATTTCACAGGAACACTCTTAGCCAAAGTCTTCTTGAGCGGAAAGCTGTAGCTCTGTGAGATGAATTGACTGAACACAGAGCAGTTTCTCAGAAAGCTTCTCTTCATTTTTTATCTTAGGATGTTTCCTTTTCACCATAGCCCTGTAAGGGCTTCCAATTAACACTTTTTAAATTCCACAAGAACAGACTTAGCGAAAGGCTTACTGAGGGAAAGCTGTAACTCTGTGAGATGAATTAAGAGAACACAAAGCCGTTTCTCAGGAAGCTTCTTTACACTTTGTAACGGAAGACATTTCCTTTTTAACCATAGCTCTCTATGGGCTTCCAAATATCACTCTGCAAATTCCACAAGAACAGTCTTAGCGAAGGCTTCTTGAGAGGAAAGCTGTAACTCTGTGAGATTAATTAACAGAACACAACGCAGTTTCTCAGAAAGCTTCTTTCCAGTTTTTAACGAAAGAGATTTCCTTTTTCTCCATAGCACTCTATGGACTTCCAAATATCACTTTGCAAATTCCACAACAACAGCCTTAGCGAAAGGGTTCTTGAAGGGAATGCTGTAACTCTGTTAGATGAATTAAGAGAACACAAGGCCGTTTCTCAGAAAGCTTCTTTCCAGTTTTTAACTGCATATATTTCCTTTTTCTCCATAGCCCTCTATAGGCTTCCAAATATCACTTTGCAATTTCCACAAGAACATTCTTAGAGAAAGGCTTCTTGAGGGGAAAGCTGTAACTCTGTGAGTTGTATTAACAGCACACAATGCAGTTTCTGAAAAAGCTTCTTTCCAGTTTTTAACGGAAGATATTTCCTTTTTCACCGTAGCCCTCTTTGGGCTTCCAAATATCACTTTGCAAATTCCACAAAAACAGTATTTGCGAAATGCTTCTTTAGAGGAAAGCTATAACAGTGTGAGATGAACTAACAGAACACAAAGCAGATTCTCAGAATGCTTCTTTCCAGGTTTTAACTGAAGATATTTTCTTTTTCACCATAATCCTTATGGGCTTCCAAATATCACTTTTCATATTCCACAAGAACAGTCTTAGTGAAAGGCTTCTTGAGAGGAAAGTTGTAACTCTGTGAGATGAATTTAGAGAACACAAAGCCGTTTCTCAGAAAGCTTCTTTCCAGTTTTTAACGGAATAGATTTCCTTTTTCACCATAGCCCTGTATGGGCTTCCAAATATCACTTTGCAAATTCCACAAGAGCAGTCTTAGCGAAAGGCTTCTTAAGGGGAAACCTGTTACACTGTGGGATGAATTAACAGAACAAAAAGCAGTTTCTCAGAAACCTTCTTTCCAGTTTTTAACGGAAGAGATTTCCTTTTCCAGCATAGCCCTCTATGGGTTTCCAAATATCACTTTGCAAATTCCACAAGAACACTCTTAGCGAAAGGCTTTTGAGCGGAAAACCGTAACACTGTGAGATGAATTAACAGAACACAAAGTAGTTTCTCTGAAAGCTTCTTTTCAGTTTTTATCTTCCGTTATTTCCTATTTCACCATAGCCCTTTAAGGGCTTCCAAATGTCACTTTGTAAATTCCACAAGAAGAGACTTAGCGAACGGCTTTTTGAGGGTAAAACTGTAACTCTGTGAGATGAATTAAGAGAACACCAAGCCGTTACTCAGAAAGTTTCCTTCCATTTTTTAACGGAAGAGATTTCCTTTTTCACCATAGTCCTCTAAGGGCTATGAAATATCACTTTGCAAATTCCACAAGAACAGCCTTAGCGAAAGGCTTCTTGAGGGGAAAGCTGTTACTCTGTGAGATGAATTAACAGAACACAAAGCAGTTTCTCGGAAAGCTTCTTTCCACTTTTTACCTGAAGATATTTCCTTTTTCACCACAGCCCTCCAAGGGCTTCCAAATATCACTTGGCAAATTACAACACAACAGTCTTAGCGAAAGCCTTCTTGAGGGGAAAGCTGTAACTCTGTGAGATGAATTAACGGAACACAAAGCCGCTTCTCAGAAAGATTCCTCCCAGTTTTTAACGGAAGAGATTTCCTTTTTCACCATAGCCCTCTATGGGCTTCCAAATATTACTTTGCAAATTCCACATGAACAGTCTTAGCGAAAGGCTTCTTGAGGGGAATGCTGTAACTCTGTGAGATGAAATAAGAGAACAAAAATCCGTTTCTCAGAAAGTTTCTTTCCAGTTTTTAATGAAAGAGATTTCCTTTTTCAGCATAGCCCTCTATGGGCTTCCAAATATCACTTTGTAAATTCCACAAGAACAGTCTTTGCGAAAGGCCTCTTGAGGGGAAAGCTGTAACTCTGTGAGATGAATTAACTGAACACAAAGCACTTTCTCAGAATGCTTCTTTCCAGTTTTAACTTAAGATATTACCTTTTTCACTATAGCCCTCTATAGGTTTCCAAATATCACTTTGCAAATTCCACAAGAACAGTCTTAGTGAAAGACTTCCTGAGGGAAAAGCTGTAACTCTGTGAGATGAATTAACAGAACACAAAGCACTTTCTCAGAAAGCTTCTTTCCTGTTTTTAACGGAAGTGATTTTCTTTCTCACCATAGCCCTCTATGGGTTTCCAAATATCACTTCGTAAATTCCACAAGAACAGTCTTAGTGAAAGGCTTCTTGAGGGGAAAGTGGTAACTCTGTGGGATGAATTAACAGAACACAAAGCAGTTTCTCAGAAAGCTTCTTTCCAGTTTTTAACTGAAGATATTTCCTTTTTCACCGTATACCTCTAAGGGCTTCCGAATATCACTTTGTAAATTCCACAAGAAGAGTCTTAGTGAAAGACTTCTTGAGAGGAAAGCTGTAAGTCTGTGAGATGAATTAACGCAACACAAAGCCGTTTCTCAGAAACCTTCATTCCAGTTTTTAACGGGAGAGATTTTCTTTTTCATCGTAGCCCTCTATGGTCTTCCAAATATCATATTGCAAATTACACAACAACAGTTTAACCGAAAGGCTTCTTGAGGGTAAGGCTGTAGATCTGTGAGATGAATTAAGAGAACACAATGCAGTGTCTCAAAGAGTTTCTTTCCAGTTTTTAACTGAAGATATTTCCTTTTTAACCGTAGGCCTCTGTGGGCTTCCAATTATCACTTTGCGAATTCCACAAGAACAGCCTCAGCGAAAGGCTTCTTGAGAGGAAAGCTATAACACTGTGAGATGAATTAACAGAACATAAAGCAGTTCCTGAAAAAGCTTCCTTTCAGTTTTTATCTTAGGGTATTTCCTTTTTTACCATAGCCCTCTATGGGTTTCCAAATATCACTTTTTAAATTCCACAAGAACAGTCTTAGCGAAAGGCTTCTTAAAGGGAAAGCTGTAACACTGTGAGATGAATTCACAGAACACAAAGCAGTTTCTCAGAAAGCGTCTTTTCAGTTTTTAACTGAAGATATTTCCTTTTTCAGCATAACCCTCTATGGGCTTCCAAATTTCACTTTGCAAATTTCACAAGAACAGTCTTAGCGAAAGGCTTCTTGAGGGGAATGCTGTAGCTCTGTGAGATGATTTAAGAGAACACCAGGTCGTTTCTCAGAAAGCTTCTTTCCAGTTCTTAACTGAATATATTTCCTTTTTCTCCATAGCCCTCTATGGGCTTCGAAATATCACTTTGCAAATTCCACAAAAACAGTCTTAGCGAAAGGCTTCTTGAGGGGAAAGATGTAACTGTGTGAGATGAATTAACAGAACACAATGCAGTTTCTCAAAAAACTTCTTTCCAGTTTTTAACAGAAGATATTTCCTTTTTCACCATAGCCCTCTTTGGGCTTCCAAATATCACTTTGCAAATTCCACAAGAACAGCCTTTGCCAAAGGCTTCTTAAGGGCAAAACTGTAACTCTGTGAGATGAATTAATAGAATACAAAGCAGTTTCTCAGAAAGCTTCTTTCCACTTTTTAAATGAAGATATTTCCTTTTTCACCATAAACCTCTAAGGGCTTCCAAATATCACTTTGGAAATTCCACAAGAACAGTGTTAGCGAAATGCTTCTTGAGGGGAAAGCTGTATCTCTGTGAGATGAATTAAAAGAACACAAAGCCGTTTCGCAGAAAGCTTCTTTCCAGTTTTTAACGGAAGAGATTTACTTTTTCACCATAGCCCTCTATGGGCTTCCAAATATCACTTTGCAAATCCCACAAGAACAGTGTTAGCGAAAGGCTTCTTGAGGGGAATGCTGTAACTCTGTGAGATGAAATAAGAGAACACAAATCCGTTTCTCAGAAAGCTTCTTTCCACTTTTAAACGAAAGAAATTTCCTTTTTCAGCATAGCTCTCCATGGGCTTTCAAATATCACTTTGCAAATTCCACAAGAACAGTCTTAGCGAAAGGCTTCCTGAGGGGAAAGGTTTAACTCTGTGAGATGAATTAACAGAACACAAAGCAGTTTCTCAGAAAGGTTCTTTCCACTTTTTAACGGAAGATATTTCCTTTTTCACCAAAGACCTCTATGGGTTTCCAAATATCACTTTGCAAATTCCACAAGAACAGTCTTAGCGAAAGACTTCTTGAGGGGAAAGCTGTAACCCTGTGAGTTGAATTAACAGAACCCAAAGCTGTTTGTCAAAATGCTTCTTTCCAGTTTTTAACTGAAGATATTTTCTTTTTCACCGTAGCCCTCTATGGAATTCCAAATATTACTTTGCAAATTCCACAACAACAGTCTTAGCGAAAGGGTTCTTGAGAGGAAAGCTATAACTCTGTGAGATGAATTAACAGAACACAAAGCAGTTGCTCAGAAAGCTTCTTTCCAGTTTTTTTTTTTTTTTCAGGTTTGCTAACTATGTTTACTTGTGCCATGTTGGTGTGCTGCACCCATCAACTCGTCATTTACATCAGGTATAACTCCCAATGCAATCCCTCCCCCCTCCCCATGATAGGTCCCGGTGTGTGATGTACCCCTTCCCGAGTCCAAGTGATCTCATTGTTCAGTTCCCGCCTATGAGTGAGAAAATGCGGTGTTTGGTTTTCTGTTCTTGTGATAGTTTGCTGAGAATGATGGTTTCCAGCTGCATCCATGTCCCTACAAAGGACACAAACTCATCCTTTTTTATGGCTGCATAGTATTCCATGGTGTATATGTGCCACATTTTCTTAATCCAATCTGTCACTGATGGACATTTGGGTTGATTCCAAGTCTTTGCTATTGTGAATAGTGCTGCAATAAACATACGTGTGCATGTGTCTTTATAGCAGCATAATTTATAATCCTTTCGGTATATACCTAGTAATTAGATAGCTGGGTCATATGGTACATCTAGTTCTAGATCCTTGAGGAATCGCCATACTGTTTTCCATAATGGTTGAACTAGTTTACAATCCCACCAAAAGTGTAAATGTGTTCCTATTTCTCCACATCCTCTCCAGCACCTGTTGTTTCCTGACTTTCTAATGGTCGCCATTCTAACTGGTGTGAGATGGTATCTCAGTGTGGTTTTGATTTGCATTTCTCTGATGGCCAGTGATGATGAGCATTTTTTCATGTGTCTGTTGGCTGTATGAATGTCTTCTTTTGAGAAATGTCTGTTCATGTCCTTTGCCCACTTTTTGATGCGGTTGTTTGTTTTTTTCTTGTAAATTTGTTTGAGTTCTTTGTAGGTTCTGGATATTAGCCCTTTGTCAGATGAGTAGATTGCAAAAATTTTCTCCCACTCTGTAGGTTGCCTGTTCACTCTGATGGTAGTTTCTTTTGCTGTGCAGAAGCTCTTTAGTTTAATGAGATCCCATTTGTCAATTTTGGTGTTTTAGACATGAAGTCTTTGCCCATGCCTATGTCCTGAATGGTATTACCTAGGTTTTCCTCTAGGATTTTTATGGTATTAGGTCTAACATTTAAGTCTCTAATCCATCTTGAATTAATTTTCATATAAGGTGTAAGGAAAGGATCCAGTTTCAGCTTTCTACTTATGGCTATCCAATTTTCCCAGCACCATTTATTAAATAGGGAATCCTTTCCCCATTTCTTGTTTCTCTCAGGTTTGTCAAAGATCAGATGGCTGTAGATGTGTGGTATTATTTCTGAGGACTCTGTTCTGTTCCATTGGTCTATATCTCTGTTTTGGTACCAGTACCATGCTGTTTTGGTGACTGTAGCCTTGTAGTATACTTTGAAGTCAGGTAGCGTGATGCCTCCAGCTTTGTTCTTTTGACTTAGGATTGTCTTGGAGATGCGGGCTCTTTTTTGGTTCCATATGAACTTTAAAGCAGTTTTTTCCAATTCTGTGAAGAAGCTCATTGGTAGCTTGATGGGGATGGCATTGAATCTATAAATTACCTTGGGCCGTATGGCCATTTTCACGATATTGATTCTTCCTATCCATGAGCATGGTATGTTCTTCCATTTGTTTGTGTCCTCTTTTATTTCACTGAGCAGTGGTTGGTAGTTCTCCTTGAAAAGGTCCTTTACATCCCTTGTAAGTTGGATTCGTAGATATTTTATTCTCTTTGAAGCAATTGTGAATGGAAGTTCATTCCTGATTTGGCTCTCTGTTTGACTGTCACTGGTGTATAAGAATGCTTGTGATTTTTGCACATTAATTTTGTATCCTGAGACTTTGCTGAAGTTGCTTATCAGCTTAAGGAGATTTTGGGCTGAGACAATGGGGTTTTCTAAATATACAATCATGTCATCTGCAAACAGGGACAATTTGACTTCTTCTTTTCCTAACTGAATCCCCTTGATTTCTTTCTCTTGCCTGATTGCCCTAGCCAGGACTTCCAACACAATGTTGAATAGGAGTGGTGAGAGAGGGCATCCCTGTCTTGTGCCAGTTTTCAAAGGGAATTTTTCCAGTTTTTGCCCATTCAGTATGATATTGGCTGTGGGTTTGTCATAAATAGCTCTTATGATTTTGAGGTACGTTCCATCAATACCGAATTTATTGAGCGTTTTTAGCATGAAGGGCTGTTAAATTTTGTCAAAAGCCTTTTCTGCATCGATTGAGATAATCATGTGGTTCTTGTCTTTCGTTCTGTTTATATGCTGGATTATGTTTATTGATTTGCGAATGTTGAACCAGCCTTGCATGCCAGGGATGACGCCCACTTGATCATGGTGGATAAGCTTTTTGATGTGCTGTTGAATCCGGTTTGCCAGTATTTTATTGAGGATTTTTGCATCGATGTTCATCAGGGATATGGGTCTAAAATTTTCTTTTTTTGTTGTGTCTCTGCCAGGCTTTGGTATCAGGATGATATTGCCCTCATAAGATGAGTTAGGGAGGATTCCCTGTTTTTCTATGATTGGAATAGTTTCAGAAGGAATGGTACCAGCTCCTCCTTGTACCTCTGGTAGAATTCAGCTGTGAATCCATCTGGTCCTGGACTTTTATTCATTGGTAGGCTATTAATTATTGCCTCAATTTCAGAGCCTGCTATTGGTCTATTCAGGGATTCAACTTCTCCCTGGTTTAGTCTTGGAAGAGTGTAAGTGTCCAGGAAATTATCCATTTCTTCTAGATTTTCTAGTTTATTTGCGTAGAGGTGTTTATAGTATTCTCTGATGGTAGTTTGTATTTCTGTGGGGTCGGTGGTGATATCCCCTTTATCATTTTTTATTGCGTCTATTTGATTCTTCTCCCTTTTCTTCTTTATTAGTCTTGCTAGCGGTCTGTCAATTTTGTTGATCTTTTCAAAAAACCAACTCCTGGATTCATTGATTTTTTGGAGGGATTTTTGTGTCTCTATCTCCTTCAGTTCTGCTCTGATCTTAGTTATTTCTTGCCTTCTGCTAGCTTTTGAATGAGTTTGCTCTTGCTTCTCTAGTTCTTTTAATTGTGTTGTTAGAGTGTCAATTTTAGATCTTTCCTGCTTTCTCTTGTGGGCATTTAGTGCTATAAATTTCCCTCTACACACTGCTTTAAATGTGTCCCAGAGATTCTGGCATGTTGTATCTTTGTTCTCATTGGTTTCAAAGAACATCTTTATTTCTGCCTTCATTTCGTCATGTACCCAGTAGTCATTCAGGAGCAGGTTGTTCAGTTTCCATGTAGTTGAGAGGTTTTGATTGAGTTTCTTAGTTGATGCAGTTTCTTCCTAGCCTTGATTTTCTTTACATTTTGGCATGTTTTTGCAATGGCTGGTATCGGTTGTTCTTTTCCATATTTAGTGCTTCCTTCAGGGTTTCTTGTAAGGCAGGCCTAGTGGTGAAAAAATCTCTAAGCATTTGCTTATCTGTAAAGAATTTTATTTCTCCTTAACTTATGAAACTTAGTTTGGCTGGATATGAAATTCTGGGTTGAAAATTCTTTTCTTTAAGAATGTTGAATATTGGCCCCCACTCTCTTCTGGCTTGTAGAGTTTCTGCCGAGAGATCTGCTCTCAGTCTGATGGGCTTCCCTTTGTGGGTAACCCGACCTTTCTCTCTGGCTGACCTTAAGATTTTTTTCTTCATTTCAACTTTGGTGAATCTGGCAATTATGTGTCTTGGAATTGCTCTTCTCGAGGAGTATCTTTGTGGTGTTCTCTGTATTTCCTGGATTTGAATGTTGGCCTGCCCTACTAGGTTGGGGAAGTTCTCCTGGATGATATACTGAAGAGTGTTTTCCAACTTGATTCCATTTTCCCCCTCACTTTCAGGCACCCCAATCAGACGTAGATTTGGTCTTTTTACATAATCCCATACTTCTTGCAGGCTTTGTTCATTTCTTTTTCTTGTTTTTTCTTTTGATTTCTCTTCTTGCTTCATTTCGTTCATTTGATACTTAATTGCTGATACTCTTTTCCAGTTGATCGAGTCAGTTACTGAAGCTTGTGCATTTGTCACGTATTTCTCGTGTCATGGTTTTCATCTCTTTCATTTCGTTTATGACCTTCTCTGCATTAATTATTCTAGCCATCAATTCTTCCAATTGTTTTTCAAGACTTTTAGTTTCTTTGGGATGGGTACGTAATTCCTCCTTTAGCTCTGAGAAGTTTGATGGACTGAAGCCTTCTTCCATCATCTCGTCAAAGTCATTCTCCGTCCAGCTTTGATCCGTTGCTGGCGATGAGCTATGCTCCTTTGCCGGAGAAGATGCGCTCTTATTTTTTAAAATTCCAGTTTTTCTGCCCTGCTTTTTCCCCATCTTTGTGGCTTTATCTGCCTCTGGCCTTTAACGGAAGATATTTCCTTTTTCACCATAGCCCTCTATGGGCTACCAAATATCACTTTGCAAATTTCACAAGAACAGTCTTAGTGAACGGCTTCTTGAGGGGAAAGCTGTAACTCTGTGAGATGAATTAACAGAACACAAAGCAGTTTCTCACAAATCTTGTTTCCAGTTTTAATGAAAGATATTTCCATTTTCACCATAGCCCTCTATGGGATTACAAATATCAGGTTGCAATTTCACAAGAACAGTCTTAGTGAAGGGTTTCTTGAGGGGAAAGCTGTAACACTGTGAGATGACCTAACACAACAGAAAGCAATTTCTCAGACAGCTTCTTTTCGGTTTTTATCTTAGGATAATTCCATTTTCAAAATAGCTCTCTATGGGCTTCCAAGTATCACTTTGCGAATTCCACAAGAACAGTCTTATACAAAGGCTTTTTGAGGGGAAAGCTCTAACTCGGGGAGATGTATTAACAGAACGTGAATCAGTTTCTCAGAAAGCTTCTTTGCAGTTCTTAACTGAAGATATTTCCTTTTTCACCATAGCGCTCTATGGGCTTCCAAATATAACTTTGCCAATTCTACAAGAACAGTCTTAGCAAAAGGATTCTTGAGGTGGAAGCTGTAAATCTGTGAGATAAATTAACAGAACACAGAGCGGTTTCTCAGAAAGCTTCTCTTCAGTTTTTCACGGAGGATATTTTCCTTTTCACCATAGCCCTCTATGAAATTCCAAATATCACTTTGCAAATTTCACAAGAACAGTCTTAACGAAAGTCTTTTCAGGGGAAATCTGTAACTCTGTGAGATGAATTAACAGAACACAAAGCAGTTTCTCAGAAAGCTTCTTTACAGTTTTTAACGGAAGATAATTCCTTTTTCACCATTGCCCTATATGGGCTTCCAAATATCACTTTGCAAATTCCACAAGGACAGTCTTAATAAAGACTTTTTGAAGGGAAATCTGTAACTATGAGTGATGAATTAACAGAATACAAAGCAGTTTCCCAGAAAGCTTCTTTACAGTTCTTAACGGAACATATTTCCTTTTTCACCATAGCCCACTATGGGCTTCCAGATATCACTTTGCAAATTCCTCAAGGACAGTCTTAATAAAGACTTTTTGAGGGGAAAGCTGTAACTCTGTGAGGTGAATCAACGGAACACAAAGCTGTTTCTCAGAAAGCTTCTTTTCAGTTTTTATTTTAGGATTCTTCCTTGTTCACCATAGCCCTCTATGGGTTTCCAAATATCACTTTGCAAAATCCACAAGAACAGTGTTAGCGAATGGCTTCTTGAAGAGAAAGCTGTAACTCTGTGACATGAATTAACAGAACACAAAGAAGTTTCTCAGAAAGCTTCTTTCAAGTTTTTAAATGAAGATATTCCTTTTTCACCATAGCCCTCTAAGGGCTACAAAATATCACTTTGCATATTCCACAAGAACAGTCTTAGCGAAAGGCTTCCTGAGGGGAAAGATGTAACTCTGTGAAATGAATTAACAGGACACAAAGCAGTTTCTCAAAGCGCTTCTTTCAAGTTTTTAAATGAAGATATTTCCTTTTTTACCGTAGCCCTCTATGAGCTTCCAAATATCACTTTGCAAATTCCACAAGAACAGTCTTAGCGAAAGGCTTCTGGAGGGGAAAGCTGTAATTCTGTGAAATGAAGTAAGAGAACACAAAGCAGTTTCTATGAAAGCTTCTTTTCAGTTTTTATCTTAGGATATTTCCTTTTTCACCCTAGCCCTGTATGGGCTTCCAAATATCACTTTGCAAATTCCAAAACAACAGTATTAGCGAAAGGTTTCTGGAGGCAAAAGAAGTAACTCTCTGAGATGAATTAACAGAACACAAAGCAGTTTCTCAGAAAGCTTCTTTCCAGTTTTTAACGGAAGATATTTCCTTTTTCACAATAGCCCTCTATGGGCTTCCAATTATCACTTTGGAAATGCAACAAGAACAGTCTTAGCGAAAAGATTCTTGAGGGGAAAGCTGTAACTCTGTGAGATGAATAAACAGAACCCAAAGCAGTTTCTCAGAAAACTTCTTTCCAGTTTTTAACTGAAGATGTTTCCTTTTTCACCATAGCCCTCTACGGGTTTCCAAATATCACTTTGAAAATCCCACAAGAACAGTCTTAGCGAAAGGCTTCTTGTGGGGAAATCTGTACCTCGGTAAGATATATTAACAGAACACACGGCAGTTTCTCAGAAAGCTTCTTTCCAGTTTTTAACAGAAGATATTTCCTTTTTCACCATAGACCTCTATTGGTTTCCAAATATCACTTTGCAAATTTCACAAGAGCAGTCTTAGTGAACGACTTCTTGAGGGGAAAGCTGTAACTCTGTGAGATGAACTCACAGAACACAAAGCAGTTTCTCAGAAAGCTTCTTTTAGGTTTCTATCTCGGGATATTTCCATTTTCACCGTAGCCCTCTGTGGGCTTCCAAATATCACTTTACAAATTCCAAAAAAAACAGTCTTACCGAAAGGCTTCTTCAAGGGAAAGCTGTAACTCTGGGAGATGAATTAACAGAACACAAAGCAGTTTCTCAGAAAGGTTCTTTTCAATTTTTATCTTAGGATATTTCCTTTTCCCCACAGTCCTCTATAGGCTTCCAATTATCACTTTGCAAATTCCACAAGAACACTCTTAGCGAAAGGCTTCTGGAGGGGAAGCTGTAACTCTGTGAGATGTATTAACAGAACACACGGCAGTATCTCAGAAAGCTTCTTTCCAGTTTTTAACGGAAGATATTTCCTTTATCACTATAGTCCTCTATGAGTTTCCAAATATCATTTTGCAAATTTCACAAGAATAGTCTTAGTGAATGGCTTCTTCAGGGTAAAGCTGAAACTCTGTGAGATGAACTAAAAGAACACAAAGCAGTTTCTCAGAAAGCTTCTTTCCAGTTTTTAGTGGAAGAGATTTCCTTTTTCACCATAGCCCTCTATGTGCTTCCTATTATCACTTTGGAAATGCAACAAGAACAGTCTTAGCGAAAAGATTCTTGAGGGGAAAGCTGTAACTCTGTGAGATGAATAAACAGAACCCAAAGCAGTTTCTCAGAAAACTTCTTTCCAGTTTTTAACTGAAGATGTTTCCTTTTTCACCATAGCCATCTACGGTCTTCCAAATATCACTTTGAAAATCGCACAAGAACAGTCTTAGCAATAGGCTTGTGGAGGGGAAGGTTGTAACTCTATGAGATGAATTAACAGAACACAAAGCAGTTTCTCAGAAAGCTTCTTTCCAGTTCTTAACGGATGATATTACCTTTTTAACGATAGCTCGCTATGGGCTTCCAAATATCACTTTGCAAATCCGACAAGAACAGTCTTAGCGAAAGGCTTCTTGTGGGGAAATCTGTAACTCGGTAAGATATATTAACAGAACACACGGCAGTTTCTCAGAAAGCTTCTTTCCAGTTTTTAACTGAAGATATTTCCTTTTTCACCATAGCCCTCTATTGGCTTCCAAATATCACTTTGCAAATTTCACAAGAGCAGTCTTAGTGAACGACTTCTTGAGGGAAAGCTGTAACTCTGTGAGATGAACTCACAGAACACAAAGCAGTTTCTCAGAAAGCTTCTTTTAGGTTTCTATCACGGGATATTTCCATTTTCACCGTAGCCCTCTGTGGGCTTCCAAATATCACTTTACAAATTCCAAAAAAAACAGTCTTACCGAAAGGCTTCTTCAAGGGAAAGCTGTAACTCTGGGAGATGAATTAACAGAACACAAAGCAGTTTCTCAGAAAGGTTCTTTTCAATTTTTATCTCAGGATATTTCCTTTTCCCCACAGTCCTCTATAGGCTTCCAATTATCACTTTGCAAATTCCACAAGAACACTCTTAGCGAAAGGCTTCTGGAGGGGAAGCTGTAACTCTGTGAGATGTATTAACAGAAAACACGGCAGTATCTCAGAAAGCTTCTTTCCAGTTTTTAACGGAAGATATTTCCTTTATCACCATAGTCCTCTATGAGTTTCCAAATATCATTTTGCAAATTTCACAAGAATAGTCTTAGTGAATGGCTTCTTCAGGGGAAAGCTGAAACTCTGTGAGATGAACTAAAAGAACACAAAGCAGTTTCTCAGAAAGCTTCTTTCCAGTTTTTAGCGGAAGAGATTTCCTTTTTCACCATAGACCTCTATGGGCTTCCAAATATCACTTTGCAAATTCCACAAGAACAGTCTTAGCGGAAAGCTTCTTGAGGGGAAAGCTGTAACTGTTTGAGATGAATTAACAGAACACAGAGGAGTTTCTCAGAAAGCTTCTTTTCAGATTTTAACTGAAGATATTTCCTTTTTCACCATAGCCCTCTATGTGCTTCCAAATATCACTTTGCAACTTCCACAACAACCACCTTAGCGAAAGGCTTCTTGAAGAGAAAGCTGTATCTCTGTGAGTTGAATTAACAGAACCAAAGCAGTTTCTCAGAAAGCTTCTTTTCACTTTTTATCTTAAGATATTTCGTTTTTCACCATAGCCCTCTATGGGCTTGCAAATATCACTTTGCAAATTCCACAGGAAGAGACTTAGTGAATGGCTTCTTGAGGTGAAAACTGAAGCTCTGTGAGATGAATTAGCAGAACACAAAGAAGTTTCTCAGAAAGCTTCTTTCCAGTTTTTAACGGATGATATTTCCTTTTTCACCGTAGACCTCTAGAGGATTAAAAATAATATCACTTTGGAAATTCCACAAGAAACGTCTTAGCGAAAGGCTTCTTAAGGGGAAAGCTTTAATTCTGTGAGATGAATTAACAGAACACAAAGCAGTTTCTCAGAAATCTTCTTTCCAGTTTTTAATGGAAGAAATTTACTTTTTCACCATAGCCCTCTATTGGCTTCCAAATATCACTGTGCCAATTTCACAAGAACAGTCTTAGCGAAAGGCTTCTTGAGGGGAAAGCTGTATCTCTTCGAGATTAATTAACAGAACACAAAACAATATCTCAGAAAGCTTCTTTCCAGTATTTATCTGAAGATATTTCCTTTTTCACCATAGCCTTCTATGGCTTCCACATATCACTTTGGAAATTTTTCAAAAACAGTCTTAGCGGAAGGCTACTTGAGGGGAACGCTGTAACCCTTTGAGTTGAATTAACAGAACACAAAGCAGTTTCTCGGAAAGCTTCCTTTCATTTTTTAACTGAAGGTATTTCCTTTTTCACCATAGCTCTCTCTGGGCTTCCAAATATCACTTTGGAAATACCTCAAGAACACTGTTAGCGAAAGGTTTCTGGAGGGGAAAGGTGTAAATCTGTGAGACGAATTAACTGAACACAAAGCAGTTTCTAAGAAAGCTTCTTTTCAGTTTTTATCTTAGGATGTTTCCTTTTTCACCATAGCCCACTATGGGCTTCCAAATATCACTTTGCAAATCCCACAAGAACAGTCTTAGCGAAAGCCTTCTTCAGGGGAAAGCTGTAACGCAGTGAGATTCTTTAACAGAACACACGGCAGTTTCTCAAAAAGCTTCTTTCAAGTTTTTAACGGAAGATATTTCCTTTTTCATCATAGCCCTCTATGAGTTTTCTAATATCACTTTGCAAATTTCACAAGAATACCCTCAGTGAACTGCTTCTTGTAGGGAAAGCTGTAACTCTGTAAGATGAACTAACAGAACACAAAGCAGTTTATCAGAAAGCTTCTTTACTGTTTTTAACGTAAAATATATCCTTTTTCACCATAGCCCTCTATGAGATTCTAAATATCACTTTCCAAATTTCAGAAGATTAGTCTTGTGAACGGCCTCATGAGGGGAAATCTGTAACTCTTTGAGATGAATTAACAGAACAGAAAGAAGTTTCTCAGAAAGTTCCTTTTCGGATTTTATCTTACTATATTTCCTTTTTCAATATAGCCCTCTATGGTCTTCCAAATATCACTTTGCAAATTACACAAGAACACTCTTTGTGAAAGACTTCTTGAGGGGAAGGCTCTAACTATGTGAGATGAATTAACAGAACACAAAGCAGTTTCTCAGTAATCTTCTTTCCAGTTTTTAATGGAAGAAATTTACTTTTTCACCATAGCCCTCTATGGGCTTCCAAATATCACTGTGCAAATTCCACAAGAACAGTCTTAGCGAAAGGCTTCTTGAGGGGAAAGCTGTAACTCTTCGAGATTAATTAACAGAACACAAACCAATTTCTCAGAAAACTTCTTTCCAGTTTTTATCTGAAGATATTTCCTTTTTCACCATAGCCCTCTATGGGCTTCCACGTATCACTTTGGAAGTTTTTCAAAAACAGTCTTAGCGG
Source organism: Chlorocebus sabaeus (assembly GCF_047675955.1). Classification (NCBI taxonomy): domain Eukaryota; kingdom Metazoa; phylum Chordata; class Mammalia; order Primates; family Cercopithecidae; genus Chlorocebus; species Chlorocebus sabaeus. The sequence continues at coordinate 1,266,084 of NW_027327837.1, forward strand.
AAGACTACTTGAGGGGAAAGCTGTAACTCTTTGAGTTGAATTAACAGAACACAAAGCAGTTTCTCGGAAAGCTTCCTTTCATTTTTTAACTGAAGGTATTTCCTTTTTCACCATAGCTCTCTCTGGGCTTCCAAATATCACTTTGGAAATTCCACAAGAACAGTGTTAGTGAAAGGTTTCTGGAGGGGAAAGGTGTAACTCTGTGAGACGAATTAACAGAACACAAAGCATTTTCTCAGAAAGCTTCTTTTCAGTTTTTATCTTAGGATGTTTCCTTTTTCACCATAGCCCTCTATGGGACTCCAAATATCACTTTTCAAATCCCACAAGAACAGACATATCGAAAGCCTTCTTCAGGGGAAAGCTGTAACTCAGTGAGATACTTTAACAGAACACACGGCAGTTTCTCAAAAAGCTTCTTTCAAGTTTTTAAGGGAAGATAATTCCTTTTTCACCATAGCCCTCTATGAGTTTTCTAATATCACCTTTCAAATTTCACAAGAATAGTCTCAGGGAACTGCTTCTTGTAGGGAAAGCTGTAACACTGTGAGATGAACTAACAGAACACAAAGCAGTTTATCAGAAAGCTTCTTTACTGTTTTAAACGGAAAATATTTCCTTTTTCACCATAGCCCTCAATGAGATTCTAAATATCACTTTCCAAATTTCAGAAGAATAATCTTAGTGAACGGCCTCATGAGGGGAAATCTGTAACTCTTTGAGAAGAATTAACAGAACAGAAAGCAGTTTAAGCTCCTTTTCGGATTTTATCTTACTATATTTCCTTTTTCAACATAGCCCTCTATGGTCTTCGAAATATCACTTTGCAAATTACACAAGAACACACTTTGTGAAAGACTTCTTGAGGGGAAAGCTGTAACTCTCTGAGATGAATTTACAGAACACAAAGCAGTTTCTCAGAAAGCATCTTTCCAGTTTTTAACGGAAGATATTTCCTTTTTTACCAAAGCCCTCTATGGGCTTCCAAATATCACTTTGCAAATTTCAAAAGAACAGTGTTAGCGAAATTCTTCTTGAGCTTAAAGCTGTAACTCTGTGAAATGAATTAACAGAACACAAAGCACTTTCTCAGAAAGCTTCTTTCCAGTTTTTAACTGAAGATATTTCCTTTTTCACCATAGCCCTCTATGGGCTTCCAAATATCACTTTACAAATTCCACAAGAACAGTCTTAGCGAAAGGCTTCTTCAGGCGAAAGTTGTAACTCTGTGAGATGAACTAACAGACCACAAAGCAGTTTCTCAGAGAGCTTCTTTTCGGTTTTTAACGGAAGATATTTCCTTTTTCACCATCGCCCTCTATGGGATTCCAAATTTCACTTCGTAAAGTCCACAAGAACAGTCTTAGTTAACGGCTTCTTGAGGGGAAAGCTGTAACGTTGTGAGATGAATTAACAGAACACAAAACAGTTTCTCAGAAAGCTTCTTTCCAGTTTTTAACGGAAAATATTTCCTATTTCACCATAGCCCTTCATGGCTTTCCAAATTACACTTTGCAAATTCCACAAGAACAGTCTTAGCGAAAGTCTTCTGGAGGGATAATCTATAACTCTCTGAGATGAATTAACAGAACACAAAGCAGTTTCTCAGAAGGCTTCTTTTTAGTTTTTATCTTAGGATATTTCCTTTTTCACCAAAGCCCTCAATGGGCTTCCAAATATCACTTTGCAAATACCACAAGAACAGTCTTAGCGAAAGGCTTCTGGAGGTGAAGCTGTAACTCTGTGAGATGAATTAACAGAACAAAGAGCAATTTCTCAGAAATCTTCTTTCCAGTTTCTAACGGAAGAAATTTCCTTTTTCACCATAGCCCTCTATGGACTTCCAAATATCACTTTGCAAATCCCACAAGAACAGACCTAGCGAAAGTCTTCTTGAGAGGAAAGATGTAACTCGGTGAGGTGCATTAAGAGAACACATATCAGTTTCTCAGAAAGCTTATTTCCAGTTTTTAAGTGAAGATATTTCCGTTTTCACTATAGCCCTCTTTGGGCTTCCAAATATCACTTTGCAAATTCCAGAAGAACAGTCTTAGCGAAAGGCTTCTGGAGGGGAAATCTATAACTCCGTGAGATCAATTAAGAAAACACTGTGCAGTTTCTCAGAAAGCTTCTTTTAAGTTTTTATCTTAGGATACCTACTTTTTCACCAGAGCCCTCGAGGAGCTTCCAAATATCACTTTGCAATTTCCACAAGAACAGTCTTAACGAAAGGCTTCTTGAGGGGAAAGCTGTAATCTGTGAGAGGAATTAACAGAACACAAAGTTTCTCAGAAAGCTTCTTTTCCGATTTTTCTTAGTATATTTCTTTTCACCATAGGCCTCAAAGGGCTTCCAAATATCACTTTGCAAATTTCACAAGAACAGTCTTAGTGAACGACTTCTTGAGGGGAAAGCTCTAACTCTGTGAGATGAATTAACGCAACACAAAGAAGTTTCTCAGAAAGCTTCTTTTCAGGTTTTATCTTAGGATTTTCCTTTTTCACCATAGCCCTCTATGGGCTTCCAAATATAACTTTGCAAATTCCACAAGAACAGTCTTAGCGAAAGGCTTCTGGAGGTGAAAGCTGTATCTGTGTGAGATGAATTAACAGAATACAAATCAGTGTGTCAGAAATCTTCTTTTCACTTTTTAACAGAACATAGTTAATTTTTCACCATAGCCCTCTATGGGCTTCCAAATATCACTTTGCAATTTCCACAGAAAGACCCTTAGCGTTAGGCTTCTTGAGGGGAACTCTGTAACTCTGTGAGATGAATTAACAGAACACAAACCAATTTCTCAAAAAGCTTCTTTTCAATTTTTATCTTAGGAGATTTCCTTTTCACCATAGTCCTCTATGGGCTTCCAAATATCACTTTGCAAATTCCACAAGAACAGTCTTAGTGATCGGCTTCATGAGAGGAAAGCTGTAACTCTGTGAGGTTAACTAACAGAACACAACGTAGTTTCTCAGAAAAGTTCTTTCCAGTTTTTAACGGAAGATATTTTCTTTTTCACCATAGCCCTATACGGGCTTCCAAATATCACTTCGCAAATTCCACAAGAACAGTGTTAGCGAAATTCTTCTGGAGGGGAAAGCTGTAACTATGCGAGATGAATTAATAGAACACAATGCAGTTGCTCAGAAATCTGCTTTCCAGTTTTAAATGAAAGATATTTCCTTTTTCACCATCGCCCTCTATGGGCTTCCAAATATCACTTTGCATATTCCAAAAGAACAGTCTTAGTGATCGGCTTCATGATAGGAAAGCTGTAACTCTGTGAGATAAATTAACGGAACACAAAGTAGTTTCTCAGAAAGGTTCTTTCCAGTTTTTAACGGAAGATACTTCCTTTTTCACCATAGCCCACTATGGGCTTCAAAATATCACTTTGCAAATTCCACAAGAACAGTGTTAGCGAAAGGTTTCTTGAAGGGAAAGATGTAACTCTTTGAGATGAATTAACAGAACACAAAGCAGTTTCTCACAAAGCTTCTTTCCAGTTTTTAAAGAAAGATATTTCCTTTTTCACCATAGCCCTCTATGGGATTACAAATATCAGTTTGCAAATTTCCCAAGAACAGTCTTAGTGAAGGGCTTCTTGAGGGGAAAGCTGTAACACTGTGAGATGAAGTAACACAACACACAGCAATTTCTCAGACAGCTTCTTTTCGGTTTTTGTCTTAGGATATTTCCATTTTCAAAATAGCTCTCTATGGGCTTCCAAGTATCACTTTGAAAATTCCACAAGAACAGTCCTATAGAAAGGCTTCCTGAAGGGAAAGCTGTAACTCGGTGAGATGTATTAACAGAACACACGGCAGTTTCTCAGAAAGCTTCTTTCCAGTTTTTAACGGAAGTTATTTCCCTTTTCACCATAGCCTTCCAAGGACTTCCAAATATCACTTTGCAAATTCCACAAGAACAGTCTTAGCGAAAGGCTTCTGGAGGGGAAATTTGTAATTCTGTGAGATGCATTAACAGAACACAAAGCAGTTTCTCAGAAATCTTCTTTCCAGTTTTTAACGGAAGGCATTTCCTTTTTCACCATAGTCTTCTAAGGGCTTCCAAATATCACTTTGCAAATTCCACAAGAACAGTCTTAGCGAAAGGCTTCTTGAGGGGGAAGCTGTAACTCTGTGAGATGAATTAACAGAACACAAAGCAGACTCTCAGAAAGCTTCTTTCCAGTATTTAACTGAAGATATTTCCTTTTTCACTATAGCCCTCTATGGGCTTCCAAATATCACTTTGGAAATCCCACAAGAACAGTCTTAGAGAAAGGCTTCTTGAGAGGAAAGCTGTAACTCGGTGATATGTACTAACAGAACACACCGCATTTTCTCAGAATGGTTCTTTTCAGTTTTTAACGGAAGATATTTCCTTTCTCACCTTAGCCCTCTATGGGATTCCAAATATCACTTTGCAAATTTCACAAAACAGTCTTAGTGAACGGCTTCTTGAGGGAAAAGCTGTAACTTTTTGAGTGAACTAACAAAACACAAAGCAGCTTTTCATACAGCTTCTTTTCGGTTTCTTTCTTAGGATATTTCCATTTTCACCATAGCCTACTATGGGCATCCAAATATCACTTTGGAAATTCCATAAAAACAGTCATCGCGGAAGATTCTTGAGGCAAAAGCTGTAACTCTTTGAGATGAATTAAGAGAACACAAAGCAGTTTCTTAGAAAGCTTCTTTTCAGTTTTTAACTGAAGGTATTTCCTTTTTCACCATAGCCCTCTATGGACTTCAAAATATCACTTTGTAAATTCCACAACAACAGCCTTAGCGAAAGACTTCCTGAGGTAAAAGAGTAACTCTGTGACTTGAATTAACAGAACACAAAGCAGTTTCTCAGAAAGCTTCTTTTCAGTTTTTATCTTAGGATGTTTCCTTTTTCACCATTGCCCCCTATGTGCCTCCAAATATCACTTTGCAATTCCACAAGAACAGTCTTAGTGAACGGCTTCCTGAGGGGAAAGCTGTAACTGTGTGAGGGGAACTAACTGAATACAAAGCAGTTTCTCAGAAAGCTTCTTTTCGGTTTTTATCTTAGGATACTTCCCTTATCACCATAGCCCTCTATGGGCTTCGAAATATCACTTTGCAAATTTCACAAGAAGAGTCCTAGTGAATGACTTCTGGAGGGGAAAGCTGTAACTCTGTGAGATGAATTAACAGAACCGAAAGCAGTTTCTCAGAAATCTTCTTTCAAGTATTCAACGGAAGATATTACCTTTTTCACCATAGCCCTCTATGGGTTTCCAAATATCTCTCTGCAAATTCCACAAGAGTAGTCTTAGTGAAAGGATTCTTGATTGAAAAGCAGTATCTCTGAGAGATGAACTAACAGAACAAAAAGAAGTTTCTCAAAAAGATTCTTTTCAGTTTTTATCTTATCATATTTCCTTTTTCACCATAGCCCTCTAAGGGCTTTTAAATATCACTTTGCAAATTCCACAAGAACATTCTTAACGAAAGGCTTCTGGACGGGAAAGGTGCAACTCTGTGAGATGAATTAACAGAACACAAAGCAGTTTCTCAGAAAGCTTCTTTCCAGTTTTTAACGGAAGATATTTCCTTTTCCACCATAGCCCTCTATGGGCTTCCAAATATCACTTTGCAAATTCCATAAGAACAATCTTAGCGAAAATCTTCTTCAAGGGGAAAGATGTAACTCTATGGGAAGAATTAACAGAACACAAAGCAGTTTCTCAGAAAGCTTCTTTCAAGTTTCTAACGGAAGGTATATACTTTTTCACCATAGCCCTTTATGGTCTTCCAAATATCACTTTGCAAATTCTACAAGAACAAACTTAGCGAAAGGCTACATGAGGGGAAAGCTGTAACTATGTGAGAAGAATTAACAGTAGAGAAAGCAGTCTCCCAGAAAGCTCCTTTACAGTTTTTAACGGAAGATATTTCCTTCTTCACCATAGTCCTCTATGGGTTTCCAAATATCACATTGAAAATTCCACAAGAGCAGTACTAGCGAAAGGCTTCTTGAGGCGAAAGCAGTAACTCTGTGAGATGAATTAACAGAACACAAACAAGCTTCTAAGAAAGCTTCTTTACAGTTTTTAACGGAAGATATTTCCTTTTTCAATATAGCCCTCTATGAGCTTCCAAATATCTCTTTGCAAATTCCACATGAACAGTCTTAGCGAAAGGCATCTTGAAGGGAAGCTGTAACTCTGTGAGATGAATTTACAGAACACAAAGCAGTTTCTAAGAAAGCTTCTTTCCAGTGTTTAACGGAAGATAATTCCTTTTTCCACCATAGCCCTCTATGGGCTTCCAAATATCACTTTGCAAATTCCACAAGAACAGTCGTAGCCAAAAGCTTCTTCATGGGAAAGCTGTAACACTGTGGGAACAATTAACAGAACACAAAGAAGTCTCTCATAAAGTTCTTTCCATTTTTGAACGGAAGTTATATCCTTTTTCACCATAGCACTCTAATGGATTCCAAATATCACTTTGCAAATTCCACAACAACAATCTCAGCGAAAGGCTTCTTGAGGAGAAAACTGTAACTATGTGAGAAGAATTAACAGTACACAAAGCAGTTTCTCAGAAAACTTCTTTACAGCTTTTAACGGAAGATATTTTCTTTTTCGCCATAGTCCTCTACGGGCTTCCAAATATCACTTTGAAAATTCCACAAGAACAGTCTTAGCGAAAGGCTTCTTGAGGGGAAAGCTGTAACTCTGTGAGATGAATTAACGGAACAGAAAGCAGTTCCTCAGAAAGCTTCTTTCCAGTTTTTAACGGAAGATATTTCCTTTTTCACCATAGCCCTCTAAAAGCTTAAAATATCACTTTGCAAATTCCAAAAGAAGAGTCTTAGCGAAAGGCTTCTTGAGGGGAAAGCTGTAACTCTGTGAGATGAATTAACAGAACACAAAGTAGATTCTCAGAAAGCTTCTTTCCAGTTTTTAACGGAAGATATGTCCTTTTTCACCATAGTCCTCTATGGGCTTCCAAATATCACTGCGCAAATCCCACAAAAATAGATTTAGCGAAACTCTTCTTGAAGGGAAAGCTGTAACTCTGTGAGATGAATTAACAGAACACAAAGCAGTTTCTCACAAAGCTTCTTTCCAGTTTTTAACGGAAGATAGTTCCTTTTTCACCGTAGCCCGCTATGGACTTCCAAATATCACTTTGCACATTCCACGAGAACAGTCTTCGCGAAAGTCTTCTTGAGGGGAAAGCAGTAACTCTGTAAAATGAATTAACAGAAAACAAAGCAGTTTTTCAGAAAGCTTCTTACCAGTTTTAAATGGAAGATATTTCCTTTTTCACCTTAACCCTCTCTGGGCTTCCAAATATCACTTTGCAAATTCCACAAGAACAGTCTTAGTGAAAAGCTTCTTGAGGGGAAAGCTGTAACTCTGTGAGATGAATTAACAGAACACAAGGCAATTTCTCAGAAAGCTTCTTTCCACTTTTTAACGGAAGATATTTTCTTTTTCACCATATCCCTCTATGGGCTTCCAAATATCACTTTAAAAATTCCACAAGAAGAGTCTTCGCGAAAGGCTTCTTCATAGGAAAGCTGTAACTCTGTGAGATGAATTAACAGAACACAAAGTTTTTTCTCAGATTGCCTCTTTTCACTTTTTATCTTAGGATATTTCCTTTTTCACCTTAGCCCTCTATGGGCTTGAAAATATCACTATGAAAATTCCACAAGAACAGTCTTAGCGAAAGGCTTCTTTAGGTGAAAGCAGTGACACTGTGAGATGAATTAACAGAACACAAAGCAGTTTCTCAGAAAGCTTCTTTCCAGTGTTTAATGGAAGATATTTCCTTTTTAACCTTAGCCCTCTATGGACTTCCAAAAATCACTTTGCAAATTCCACATGAACAGTCTTAGCGAAAGGCTTCTTATGGGAAACGCAGTAACTCTGTGAGATGAATTAACAGAACAGAAATCAGTTTCTCAGAAAGCTTCTTTCCAGTTTTTAAAGGAAGATACTTCCTTTTTCACCATAGCCCTCTAAGGGCTTCCAAATATCACTTTGCAAATTACACAAGAACAGTCTTAGCGAAAGGCTTCTTGAGGGGAAAGCTGTAACTCTGTGAGATGAACTAAGAGAACACAAAGCAGTTTCTCAGAATGCTTCTTTCCATTTTTTAATGGAAGATATTTCCTTTTTCACCTTAACCCTCTATGGGCTTCCAAATATCTCTTTGACAATTCCACAAGAACAGACTTAGCGAAAGGCTTCTTGAGGGGAAAGCAGTAACTATGAGACGAATTAAGAGAACACAAAGCAGTTTCTCAGAAAGCTTCTTTCCAGTTTTTAACGGAAGATATTTCCTTTTTCACCATAGCACACTATGGGCTTCTAATATCACTTTGCAAAACCCACAAGAAGAATCTTAGAGAATGGCTTCTTGCTGGGAAAGCAGTAACTCTGTGAGATGAATTAACAGAACACAAAGTAGTTTCTCAGAATGCTTCTTTTCAGTTTTTATCTTAGGATATTTCCTTTTTCACCTTAGCCCTCTATGGGCATGAAAATATCACTATGAAAATTCCACAAGAACAGTCTTAGCGAAAGGCTTCTTCAGGTGAAAGCAGTGACTCTGTGATATGAATTAACAGAACACAAAGTAGTTTCTCAGAAAGCTTCTTTCCTGTTTTTATAGGAAGATATATCCCTTTTTACCATATCCCTGTATGTACTTACAAATATCACTTTCCAAATTCCACAAGAACAGTCTTAGCGAAAGGCTTCTTGAGGGGAAAGCAGTAACTATGAGATGAATTAAGAGAACACAAAGCAGTTTCTCAGAAAGCTTCTTTCCTGTTTTTACGGAACATATTTCCTTTTCCACCATAGCCTTCTATGGGCTTCCAAATATCACTTTGCAATTTCCATAAGAACAGTCTTAGCCAAAATCTTCTTCAGGGGGAAGCGGTAACTCTATGGGAAGAATTAACAGAACACAAAGCAGTTTATCAGAAAGCTTCTTTCCAGTTTTTAACGGAAGATATATCCTTTTTCACCATAGCCCTCTATGGGCTGCCAAATATCACTTTGCAAATTCCACAAGAACTGTCTTAGCGAAAGGCTTCTTGAAAGGAAAGCTGTAATTCTGTGAGATGAATTAACAGAACACAAATTGGTTTCTCAGAAAGCTTCTTTCTAGTTTTCAACGGAAGATATATCCTTTTTCAATAGAGCCCTCTATGGGCTTCCAAATATCACTTTGCAAATTCCACAAGAACAGTCTCAGGGAAAGGCATCTTTAGGGGAAAGCTGTAACTCTGTGAGATGAATTAACAGAACACGAAGCAGTTTCTCAGAAAGCTTCTTTCCAGTTTTTAACAGAAGTTACTTCCTTTTTCACCACAGCCCTCTAAGGGCTTCCCAATATCACTTTGCAAATTCCACAAGAACAGTCTTAGCAAAAGGTTTCTTGAGGGGAAAGCTGCAACTCTGTGAGATGAATTAAAAGAACACAAAGTAGTTTCTCAGAAAGCTTCTATCCAGTTTTTAACGGAAGATATTTCCTTTTTCACCATAGCCCTCTATGGGCTTCTATATATCACTTTGTAAATTCCACAAGAACAGTCTTAGCGAAAGACTTCTTGAAGGAAAAGCTGTAATTCTGTGAGATGAATTAACAGAACACAAAGCAGTTTCTCAGAAAGCTTCCTTCCAGTTTTTAACTGAAGATATTTCCTTTTTCACCATAGCCCTCAATGGGCTTCCAAATATCGCTTTGCAAATTCCACAAAAACAGTCTTAGCGAAAGGCTTCTTGAGGGGAAACGTGTAACTCTCTGAGATGAATTAACAGAACAGAAAGCAGTTTCTCAGACAGCTTCCTTCCAATTTTTAACTGAAGATATTTCCTTTTTCACCATAGCCTTCTATGGGCTTCGAAAGATCACTTTGCATATTCCAGAAGAACATACTTAGCGATAGGCTTCTTGAGGGAGAAAATGTAACGGTGAGAGATGAATTAACAGAACCTAAAGCAGTTTCTCAGACGGCTCCTTTCCAGTTTTTAACTGAGGATATTTCCTTTTTCACCATAGCCCTCTGTGGGCTTCTAAATATGACTTTGCAAATTCCACAAGAACACCATTAGCGAAAGGCTTCTTGAAGGGAAAGCTGTAACTCTGTGAGATGAATTAACAGAACACAAACCAGTTTCTCAGAAAGCTTCTTTCCAGTTTTTAATGGAAGATATTTCCTTTTTCACCACAGCCCTCTATAGGATTCCAAATATCACTTTGCCAATTCCACAAGAACAGTCTTAGCGAAAGACTGCTTGAAGGGAAAGCAGTAGCTCTGTGAGATGAATTAACAGAACACAAAGCAGTTTGTTAGAAAGCTTCTTTCCATTTTTTAACTGAAGATATTTACTTTTCACCATAGCACTCTATGGGCTTCCAAATATCACTATGCCAATTCCACAAGAACAGCCTTAGCGAAAATCTTCTTCAAGGGAAAGCTGTAACTCTGTGACATGAATTAACAGAACACAAAGCAGTTTCTCAGAATGCTTCTTTCCAGTTTTTAACGGAAGATATTTCCTTTTTTTCCATAGCCTTCTAGGGGCTCCCAAATATCACTGTGCAAATTCCACAAGAACAGTATTAGCGAAAGGATTCTTGAGGGGAACGCAGTCACTCTGTGAGGTAAATGAACAGAACAAAAAGCAGTTTCTCAGAAAGCTTCTTTCCAGTAATTTATGGAAGATATTTCCTTTTTCATAATAGCCCTCTTTGGGCTACCAAATATCACTTTGCAAATTCCACAAGAACAGTCTTAGCGAAAGACTGCTTGAAGGGAAAGCAGTAGCTCTGTGAGATGAATTAACAGAACACAAAGCAGTTTGTTAGAAAGCTTCTTTCCATTTTTTAACTGAAGATATTTACTTTTCACCATAGCACTCTATGGGCTTCCAAATATCACTATGCCAATTCCACAAGAACAGCCTTAGCGAAAATCTTCTTCAAGGGAAAGCTGTAACTCTGTGACATGAATTAACAGAACACAAAGCAGTTTCTCAGAATGCTTCTTTCCAGTTTTTAACGGAAGATATTTCCTTTTTTTCCATAGCCTTCTAGGGGCTCCCAAATATCACTGTGCAAATTCCACAAGAACAGTATTAGCGAAAGGATTCTTGAGGGGAACGCAGTCACTCTGTGAGGTAAATGAACAGAACAAAAAGCAGTTTCTCAGAAAGCTTCTTTCCAGTAATTTATGGAAGATATTTCCTTTTTCATAATAGCCCTCTTTGGGCTACCAAATATCACTTTGCAAATTCCACAAGAACAGTCTTAGTGAAAGGCTTCTTGAAGGGAAAGGTGTAACTCTGTGAGATGAATTAACAGAACCCAAAGCACTTTTTCAGAAGGTTTCTTTCCAGTTTTTAACGGAAGATTATTCTTTTTCACCATATCCCTCTATGGGCTTCCAAATATCACTTTCCAAATTCCACAAAAAAGTCTTATTGAAAGGCTTCTTGAGGGGAAAGTTGTAACTCTGTGAGATCAATTAACAGAACACAAAGCAGTTTCTCAGGCAGCTTCTTTCCAGTTTTTAACTGAAGATATTCCTTTTTTACCATAGCCCTCCCTGGGCTTCAAAATATCACTTTTCCAATTCCACAAGAACAGTCTTAGCAAAAGGCTTTTGGAGGGGAAAGCTGTAACTCTGTGAGAAGAATAAACACAACACAAAGCAGTTTCTCAAAAAGCTTCCTTACAGTTTTTAACGGAAGAGATTTGCTTTTTCACCATAGCCCTCTACGGGCTTCCTAATATCACTTTGCATATTCCACAAGAATAGTCTCAGTGAAAGGCTTTTTGATGGGAACACAGTAATTCTTTGAAAGGAATTAACAGAACACAAAGCAGTTTCTCAGAAAGCTTCTTTCCAGTTTTTAACTGAAGATATTTCCTTTTTTATCGTAGCCCTCTAAGGGCATCCAAATATCACTTTGCAAATTCCACAAGAACTGTCGTAACGAAGGGCTTCTTGAGTGGAAACCTGTAACTCTGTGAGATGAATTAGCAGAACACAAAGCAGTTTCTCCGAAAGCTTCTTTCAAGTTTTTAACTGAAGATATTTCCTATTTCTCCATAGCCCTCTACTCTCTTCCAAATATCACTTAGCAAATTAAACAGTAACAGTACTAGAGAAAGGATTCTGGAGAGGAAAGCTGTAATTCTGTGTGATGAATTAACAGAACACAATGCAGTTTCTCAGAAATCTTCTTTCCAGTTTTTAACGGATGATATTTCCTTTTTCACCTTAGCGCTCTATGGGCTTCCAAATATGACTTTGCAGATTCCACAAGAACAGTCTTAGCGAAAGTCTTACTGAGGAGAAATCTGTAACTCTGTGAGGTGAACTTAGATAACACAAAGCGGTTTCTCGGAAAGCTTATTTTCAGTTTTTATCTTAGGATATTTCCTTTTTAACCGTAGCCCTCTATGAGCTTCCAATTATAACTTTGCAAATTACACAAGAACAGTCTTAGCAAAACATTTCTTGGGGGGAAAGCTGTAACACTGTGAGATGAATTAACAGAGCACAACGCAATTTCTCAGAAAGCTTCTTTCCAGTTTTTAACTGAAGATATTTCCTTTTTCACAATTGCCCTCTATTGGCTTCCAAATATCACTTTGCAAATTTCACAAGAACAGTCTTAGAGAACGGCTTCTTTAGGGGAAGGTTGTAACTCCTTGAGATGAACTAACAGAACACAAAGTGCTTTCTTAGATAACTTCTTTTCGGTTTTTAACTTAGGATATTTCCATTTTCACGATAGCCCTCTATGGGCTTCCAAATATCACTTTGCAAATTCCACAAGAACAGTCTTAACGGAAGGCTTCTTGAGGAGAAACTGTAACTCTTAGAGATGAATTAACAGAACACAAAGCAGTTTCTAAGAAAGCTTCTTTCAAGTTTTTAACTGAGGATATTTCCTTTTACACCATAGCCTTCTACGGGCTTCCAAATATCACTTTGCAAATTCCACAATAACAGTCTTAGTCAAAGGCTTCTTGAGGGGAAAGCTGTAACTCTGTGAGATGAATTAACAGAACACAAAGTAGTTTCTCAGAAAGCTTCTTTTCAGTTTTTATCTTAGGATATTTCCTTTTACACCATAGCCCTCTATGGGCTTTCAAATATCACTTTGCAAATTCTACAAGAACAGTCTTAGAGAACGGCTTCGTAAGGAGAAAGCTGTAACTCTGTGAGATGAATTAACAGAACACAAAACAGTTTGTCAGAAAGCTTCTTTTCAGTTTTTATCTTAGGATATTTCTTTTTTCACCGTAACCTTCTAAGGGCTTCCAAATATCACTTTGCAAATTCCACAAGAAAAGTCTTAGCGAAAGGCTTCTGTAGGGGCAGCTGTAACTCTGTTAGATAAAGTAACAGAACACAAAGCTGATTCTCAGAAATCTTCTTTCCAGTTTTTAACGGTAAATATTTCCTTTTTCACCCTAGCCCTCTAGAGTCTTCAAGATATCACTTTGCAAATTCCACAAGAACATTCTTAGCGAAACGCTTCTTTCAGGGAAAGCTGTAACTCTGTGAGATGAATCAACAGAACAGAAAGCAGTTTCTCAGAAAGCTTCTTTCAAGTTTTTAACGGAAGATATTTCAGTTTTCCCCATTCCTCTCTATGGGATTCCAAATATCACTTTGCAAATGCCACAAGAACAGTCTTACCAAAAGGCTTCTGGAGGGGAAATCTGTAACTCTGTGAGATGAATTAACAGAACACAAAGCAGTTTCTCAGAAAAATTCTTTTCAGTTATTATCTTAATATATTTTCTTTTTCTCCACTGCCCTCTATGGGCTTCCAAATATCACTTTGCAAATTCCACAAGAACAGTCTTAGGGAAAGGCTTCTGGAGGGGAAAGCTGTAACTCAGTGAGTTGAATTAAAAGAACACAATGCAGTTTCTCAGAAAGCTTCTTTCCAGTTTTTCACTGAAGAAATTTCCTTTTTCACCATAGCCCTATTTGGGCTTCCAAATATCACTTTGCAAATCCCACAAGAACAGTCTTATCAAAAGGTTTCTTGAAGGGAAAGCTGTAATTCTGTGAGATGAATTATCAGAACACAAAGCAGTTTCTCAGAAAGCTTGTTTCCACTTTTTAACTGAAGATATTTCCTTTTTCACTGAAGACCTCTAGGGGCTTCCAAATATCACTTTGCAAATTCCACAAAAACACTCTTAGCCAATGACTTCTGTAGGGGAATGCTGTAACTCTGTTAGATAAATTAACAGAACACAAAGCAGTGTCTCAGAAATCTTCTTCCCACTTTTAAACGGAAGATATTTCCTTTTTCTCCATAGGTCAATATGGACTTCCAAATATCACTTTGCAAATCCCACAAAACAGACTTACCGAAAAGTTTCTTGAGAAAAAAGCCGTAAATCTGTGAGATGAATTACCAGAACACAAAGCAGTTTCTCAGAAAGTTTCTTTCCAGTTTTTAGCTGAAGATATTTCCTTTTTCATCATGGCCCTCAATGGGCTTCCAAATATCACTTTGCAAATTGCACAAGAACAGTCTTAGCGAAAGGCTTCTTGAGGGAAAATCTGTAACTCTGTGATACAAATTAAGAGAACACAAAGCAGTTCCTCAGAAAGCTTCTTTTCAGTTTTTATCTTAGGATATTTCCATTTTCACCATAGATCTCTTTGGGCTTCCAAATATCATTTTGCAAATTCCACAAGAACAGTCTTAGCGAAGGGCGTCTTGAGGAGAGAGCTGTAACTCTCCGAGATGAATTAACAGAACACAAAGCAGTTTCTCAGAAAGCTCTTTCCAGGTTTTAACTGAAGATATGTCCTTTTTCACCATAGCTCTCTATGGGCTTCCAAATATCACTTTGCAAATACCACAGGAACAGTCTTAGCGAAAGGCTTCTGGAAGGGAAAGCTGTAACCCTGTGAGATGAAATAACAGAACACAAAGCAGTTTCTCAGAAAGCTCCTTTCCAGTTTTTAAAGGAAGATATTTCCTTTTTCACCATAGCGCTCTATGGGCTTCCAAATATCAGTTTGCAAATTCCACAAGAACAGTCTTAGGTAAAGGCTTCTGGAGGGGAAAGCTGTAACTCTGTGAGATGAATTAAGGGAACACAAAGCAGTATCTCAGAAAGCTTCTTTCCAGTTTTTAACTGAATATATTTCCTTATTCACCATAGTCCTCTATGGGCTTCCAAATATCTCTCTGCAAATCCCACAAGAACAGTCTTAGTGAAAGGCTTCTTGAGGGGAAAGCTGTAACTCGGTGAGGTGTATTAACAGAACACACGGCAGTTTCTCAGAAAGCTTCTGTTCAGTTTTTAACGGAACATATTTCCTTTTTCACCATAGCCCTCTAGGGGCTTCCAAATATCACTTTGAAAATTCCAATAGAACAGTCTTAGGGAAAGGCTTCTTGAGGGGAAAGTTGCAATTTGGTGAGATGTATTATCAGAACACACGGCAGTTTCTGATAAAGTTTCTTTCCAGTTTTTAACGGAAGATATTTCCTTTTTCACCAAAGCCCTCTATGGGCTTCCAAATATCACTTTACAAATTTCACAAGAACAGTCTTAGTGAACGGCTTCTTGAGGGGAAAGTTGTAACTCTGTGAGATGAACTAACAGATCACAAAGCAGTTTCTCAGAGAGCTTCTTTTCGGTTTTTAATGGAAGATATTTCCTTTTTCACCATAGCAATCTACGGGCTTCCAAATATCACATTGCAAATTCCACAAGAACAGTCTTAGCGAAAGACTTCTTGAGGGAAAGCTGTAACTCTTTGAGATGAATTAACAGAACACAAAGCAGTTTCTCAGAAAACTTCTTTCCAGTTTTAACGGAAGATATTTCCTTTTTCACCATAGCCCTCAATGGGCTTCCAAATATCAGTTTGCAAATTCCACAAGAACAGTCTTAGCGAAAGGCTTCTTGAAGGAAAACCTGTAAGTCGGTGAGATGTATTAACACAACACACGGTAATGTCTCAGAATGCTTCTTTCCAGTTTTTAATGGAAGATATTTCCTTTTTCACCAGAGTCCTCTATGGGCTTCCAAATATCATTTTGCAATATTCACAAGAACAGTCTTAGTGAACGGATTCTTGAGGGGAAAGCTGTAACTCTGTGAGATGAACTAACAAAACACAAAGCAGTTCCTCAGAAAGCTTCTTTTTGGTTTTTATCTTAGGATATTTCCACTTTCACCATAGCCCTCTATGGGCTTCCAAATATCACTTCGCAATTTCCACAAGAACAGTCTTAGCGAAAGTCTTCTTGACGGAAAAGCTGTAACTCTGTGAGATGACTTAACAGAACACAGAGCAGTTTCTCAGAAAGCTTCTTTCCAGTTTTTAACTGAAGATATTTCCTTTTTCAGCATAGCCCTCTATGGGCTTGCAAATACCACTTTGCAAATCCCTCAAGAACACTCTTAGCGACAGCCTTCTTGAGGGGAAGGCTGTAACTCGGTGAGATGAATTAACAGAACAGAATGCAGTTTCTCAGAATGTTTCTATCCACAGTTTAACTGTAGACATTTCCTTTTTCACTGTAGCCCTCTATGGGCTTCCAAATATCACTTTGCAAATCCCACAAGAGCTGTCTTAGCGAAAGGCTTCTTGAGGGGAAAGCTGTAACTCGGTGAGGTGTATTAACAGAACACATTGCAGTTTCTCAGAAAGCTTCTTTCCAGTTTTTAACGGAAGATATTGCCTTTTTCACCATAGCCTCCTATGAGTTTCCAAATATCACTTTGCAAATTTCACAAGGGCAGTCTTAGTGAACGATTTCTTTAGGGGAAAGCTCTAACTCTGTGAGATGAAGTAAGAGAACCCAAAGCCGTTTCTCAGAAAGCTTCTTTTCAATTTTTATCTTAGGATATTTCCTTTTTCACCATAGGCCTCTATGGGCTTCCAAATATCACATTGCAAATTCCACAAGAACAGTCTTAGTGAAAGGATTCTTGAGGGGAAAGCTGTAACTCGGTGAGATGTACTGCACCAATACACGGCAGTTTCTCAGAAAGCTTCTTTCCAGTTTTTAACTGAAGATATTTTCTTTTTCACCATAGCCCTCTGTGTGCTTCCAAGTATCATTTGCAATTCTCTGGTTTCTCTTCAGACTGTATAAATCTTTCGCCTTTTACCAAATATCACTTTGCAAACTCCACAAGAACAGTCTTAGGGAAAGGCTTCTGGAGGGAAAAGCTGTAACTCTTAAAGGCAAATTGACAGAACACAAAGCAGTTTCTCATACAGCTTCTTTTGAGTTTTTAACTGAAGATATTTCCTTTTTCACCATAGCCCTCTATGGGCTTCCAAACATCACCTTGCAAATTCCAAAAGAACAGTCTTAGGGAGAGGTTTCTGTAGGGGAAAGCTGTAACTCTGTGAGATGAATTAACAGAACACAAAGCAGTTTCTCAGAAAACTTCTTTCCAGTTTTTAACTGAAGAAATTTCCTTTTTCACCATAGCCCTCTATGGGCTTCCAAATATCACTGTGCAAATCCCACAAAAACAGTATTAGCGAAAGGTTTCTTGAGGGGAAATCTGTAACTCGTTGAGGTGTATTAACAGAACACAAAGCAGTTTCTCAGAAATCTTCTTTCCAGTTTTTAACGGAAGATATTTCCTTTTTTAACCGTAGCCCTCTGTGGGCTTCCAAATATCACTTTGTAAATTCCACTAGAACAGTCTTAGCCAACAGCTTCTTGAGGGGAAAGCTGTAACGCCGTGAGATGTATTAACAGAACACACGGCAGTTTCTCTGAAAGCTTCTTTCCAGTATTTAACGAAGATATTTCCTTTTTCTCCGTAGCCATCTATGGGTTTCCAAATATCACTTTGCAAATTTCACAAGAACAGTCTTAGTGAACGGCTTCTTGAGGAGAAAGCTGAAACTCTGTGAGATGAACTGACAGAACACAAAGCAGTTTCTCATAGAGCTTCTTTTCGGTTTTTAGCAGAAGATATTTCCCTTTTCACCTTAGCCCTCTATGGGCTTCCAAATATCACTTTCCAAATTCCACAAGAACAGTCTTAACGAAGGGCTTCTGGAGGGGAATGTTGTAACTCAGTGAAATAAATTAACAGAACACAAAGCAGTTTCTCAGAAACTTTCTTTCCAGTTTTTAACTGAAGATATTTCCTTTTTCACCATAGACCTCTTGGGGTTCCAAATATCACTTTGCAAATTCCACAAGAATTGTCTTAGGGAAAGGCTTCTGGAGGGGAAAGCTGTAACTCTGTGAGATGAATTAACAGAACACAAAGCAGTTTCACAGAAAGCTTCTTTCCAGTTTTTAACTGAAGAAATTTCCTTTTTCAGCATAGCCCTCTAGGGGCTTCCAAATACCACTTTGCAAATCCCACAAGAACACTCTTAACGAAAGGCTTCTTGAGGGGAAAGCTGTAACTCCGTGAGATGAATTAACAGAACAGGAAGCAGTTTCTCAGAATGATTCTATCCACAGTTTAACTGAAGATATTTCCTTTTTCACCGTAGCCCTCTGTGGGCTTTCAAATATCACTTTGCAAATCCCACAAGAGCAGTCTTAGCGAAAGGCTTCTTGAGGAGAGAGCTGTAACTCGGTGAGGTGTATTAACAGGACACATGGCAGTTTCGCAGAAAGCTTCTTTCTAGTTTTTAAAGGAAGACATTGCCTTTTTCACCATAGCCTCCTATGGGTTTCCAAATATCACTTTGCAAATTTCACTAGAGCAGTCTTAGTGAACGACTTTTTGAGGGGAAAGCTCTAACTCTGTGAGATGAATTAAGAGAACCCAAACCGTTTCTCAGAAAGCTTCTTTTCAATTTTTTTCTTAGAATATTTCCTTTTTCACCATAGGCCTCTATGGGCTTCCAAAAATCACATTGCAAATTCCACAAGAACAGTCTTAGTGAAAGGCTTCTTGAGGCAAAGCTGTAACTCGGTGAGATGTATTACACCAACACACGGCAGTTTCTCAGAAGGCTTCTTTCCAGTGTTTAACGGAAGATATTTCCTTTATCACCATAGTCTTCTATGGGTTTCCAAATATCAGTTTGCAAATTTCACAAGAATAGTCTTAGTGAACGGCTTTTTCAGTGGAATGCTGAAACTCTGTGAGATTAACTAAAAGAACACAAAGCAGTTTCTCAGAAAGCTTCTTTCCAGTTTTTAATGGAAGAAATTTCCTTTTTCACCATAGCCCTCTATGGGCTTCCAAATATCACTTTGCAAATTCCACAAGAACAGTCTTAGCGGAAGGCTTTTTGAGGGGAAAGCTGTAACTCTTTGAGATGAATTAACAGAACACAAAGCAGTTTCTCAGAAAGCTTCTTTTCAGATTTTAACTGAAGATAATTTCTTCTTCACCATAGCCCTTCTTGTGCTTCCAAATATCACTTTGCAAATTCCACAAGAACAGTCTTAGAGAAAGGCTTCCTGAGGAGAAAGCTGTACCTCTGTTAGTTGAATTAACAGAACCAAAGCAGCTTCTCAGAAACTTCTTTTCAGTTTTTATCTTAAGATATTCCTTTTTTCACCATAGCCCTCTATGGGCTTCCAAATATCACTTTGCAAATTCCACAAAAAGAGTCTTAGTGAATGGCTTCTTCAGGTGAAAGCTGAAACTCTGTGAGATGTATTAGCAGAACACAAAGCAGTTTCTCAGAAAGCTTCTTTCCAGGTTTTAACGGAAGAAATTTCCTTTTTCACCATAGCCCTCTAGAGCATTCCAAATATCACTTTGGAAATTCAGCAAGAAGGGTCTTAGCGAAAGGCTTCTTGAGGGGAAAGCTGTAACTCTGTGAGATGAATTAACAGAACACAAAGCAGTTTCTCAGAAATCTTCTTTCCAGTTTTTAACGGAAGATATTTACCTCTTCACCAGAGCCCTCTATGGGCTTCCAAATATCACTGTGCAAATTCCACAAGAACAGTCTAAGCGAAAAGCTTCTTGAGGGGAAAGCTGTAACTCTTCGAGATTAATTAACAGAACACAAACCAATTTCTCACAAAGCTTCTTTCCAGTTTTTATCTGAAGATATTTCCTTTTTCACCATAGCACTCTATGGTCTTCCAAATATCACTTTGCAAACCCACAAGAACAGTCTTAGCGAAAGGCTTTTTGAGGGAAAAGCTGTAACTCTGTGAGATGAATTAACAGAACACAAAGAAGTTTCTCAGAAAGCTTCTTTCCTTTTTTTATATAAGGATATTTCCTTTTTCTTCATTGCCCTCTGTGGGCTTCCAAATATCACTTTGCAAATTCCACAAGAGTAGTCTTAGCGAAAGGCTTCTTGAGGGGAAAGCTGTAACTCTCTGAGATGAATTAACAGAACACAAAGCAGTTTCTCAGAAAGTTGCTTTCCAGTTTTTATCTGAAGATATTTCGTTTTTCACCATAGCCCTCTATGGGCTTCCAAATATCACTTTGCAAATTTCACAAGAACAGTCCTAGTGAACGGCTTCTTGAGGGGAAAGGTGTAACTCTGTGAGATGAACTAACAGAACACAAAGCAGTTTCTCAGAAAGCTTCTTTTCAGTTTTCAACTGAAGATATTTCCTTTTTCACCATAGCACTCTATTGGCATCCGAATACCACTTTACAAATTCCACAAAAACAGTCTTATCCAAAGGCTTCTTCAGGCGAAAGCTGTAACTCTGTGGGATTAATTAACACAACACAAAGCAGTTCCTCAGAAAGCTTCTTTTCAGTTTTTATCTTAGGATTTTCCTTTTTCACCATAGCCCTCTATGGGCTTCCAAATATCACTTTGAAAATTCCACAAGAACAGTCTTAGCGAAAGGTTTCTGGAGGGGAAAGCTGTATCTCTGTGAGGTGGATTAACAGAATACAAATCAGTGTGTCAGAAATCTTCTTTGCAGTTTTTAACGTAGCATAGTTCCTTTTTCACCATAGCCCTCTATGGGCTTCCAAATATCACTTTGCAAATTACACAAGAACAGTCTTAGCGAAAGGCTTCTGGAGGGGAAAGCTGTAACTCTGTGAAATGAATTACCAGAACACAAGCAGTTTCTCAGAACGCTTCTTTTCAGTTTTTATCTTAGGATGTTTTCTTTTTCACAATAGCCCTTTTGGGCTTCCATATATCACATTGCAAATTTCACAAGAATAGTCTCAGTGAACTGCTTCTTGAAAGGAAATCTGTAACTCTGTGGGATGAACTAACAGAACACAAAGCAGTTTTTCAGACAGCTTCTTTTCGGTTAGTATCTTAGGATATTTCCATTTTCACAATAGCCCTCTATGGGCTTCCACATATAACTTTGGAAATTCCTCAAAACAGTCTTAACAGAAGGCTTCTTGAGGGAAAAGCTGTAACTCTTTGAGATGAATTAACAGAACACAAAGAAGTTTCTCGGAAAGCTTGTTTTCATTTTTCAACTGAAGGTATTTCCTTTTTCACCATAGCTCTCTCTGGGCTTCCAAATATCACTTTGCAAATTCCACAAGAACAGTGTTAGCGAAAGGTTTCTGTAGGGGAAAGCTGTAACTCTGTTAGACGAATTAACAGAACAGAAAGCAGTTTCTCAGAAAGCTTCTTTTCAGTTTTTATCTTAGGATGTTTCCTTTTTCACCATAGCCCTCTATGGGCTTCCAAATATCACTTTGCAAATTCCACAAGAACAGTCTTAGTGAACGGCTTCTTGAGGGGAAAGCTGTAACTCTGTGAGGAGAATTAACAGAGCACAAAGCTGTTTCTCAGCAATCTTCTTCCCAGTTTTTAACGGAGGATATTTCCTTTTTCACCATAGCCCTCTGTGGGATTCCAGATATCATTTTGCAAATTCTACAAGAACAGTGTAATCGAAAGTCTTCTGGAGGGGAAAACTGTAACTATGTGAGATGAATTAGCAGAACACAAAGCAGTTTCTCAGATATCTTCTTTCCAGTTTTTAACGAAAGATATTTCCTTTTTCACCATAGCCCTCTATGGGCTTTCAAATATCACTTTGCAAATCCCACAAGAACAGTCTTAGCGAAAGACTTCTTGACGGGAAAGCTGTAATTCAGTGAGATGCTTTAACAGAACACACGGCAGTTTCTCAAAAAGCTTCTTTCACGTTTTTAACGGAAGATATATCCTTTTTCACCATAGCCATCTATGAGTTTTCTAATATCACTTTGCAAATTTCACAAGAATAGTCTCAGTGAACTGCTCCTTGAAAGGAAATCTGTAACTCTGTGAGATGAACTAACCGAACACACAGCAGTTTATCAGAAAGCTTGTTTACAGTTTTTAACGGAAAATATTTCCTTTTTCACCATAGCCCTCTATGAGATTCTAAATATCACTTTCCAAATTTCAGAAGAACAGTCTTAGGGAACGGCCTCATGAGGGGAAATCTGTAAATCTTTGAGATGAATTAACAGAACAGAAAGCAGTTTCTCAGAAAGCTTCTTTTCGGATTTTATCATACTATATTTCCTTTTTCAACATAGCCCTCTATGGTCTTCCAAATACCACTTTGCAAATTGCACAAGAACAGTCTTTGTGAAAGACTTCTTGAGGGGAAAGCTGTAACACTCTGCGATGAATTTACAGAACACAAACAGTTTCTCAGAAAGCTTCTTTTCAGTTTTTATCTTAGGATATTTCCTTTTTCAGCATAGCCCTCTATGGGATTCCAAAAACATTTTGCAAATTCCACAAGAACAGTCTTAGCGAAAGGATTTTCAACGGGAAATCTGTAAATCTGTGAGATGAGTTAACAGAATACAAAGCGGTTTCTCAGAAACCTTCTTTTCGTTTTTTATCTTAGGATATTTCCTTTTTCACCAAAGCCCTCTATGGGCTTCCAAATATGACTTTGCCAATTCCAGAAGAACAGTCTAAGCGAAAGGCTTCTTGAGGGTAAAGCTGTAACTCTGTAAGATGAATTAACAGAACACAAAACATTTTCTCAGGAACCTACTTTTCAGTTTTTACCTTAGGATATTTCCTATTTCACCATTGCCCTCTATGGGATTCCAAATATCACTTTGCAAATTCCACCTGAAGAGTCTTAGCGAAAGGCTTCTTGAGGGGAAAGCTGTAACTCTGTGAGATGAATTAAGAGAACACCAAGCAGTTTCCTAGAAAGATTCTTTCCAGTATTTAACGCAACATATTTCCTTTTTCTCCGTAGCCATGTATGGGCTCCCAACTATCACCTTGCAAATTCCACAGGAACAGTCTTAGTGAATGGCTTATTGAGGGGAAAGCTGTAACTCTTTGAGATGAATTAAGAGAACACAATTCACTTTCTCAGAAAGCTTCTTTTCGGTTTTTATCTTAGGATATTTCCTTTTTTGCCCTAATCATCTATGGGCTTCCAAATATCACTTTGCAAATTCCACAAGAACAATCTGAGTGAACGGCTGCTTGAGGGTAAACTGTAACTCTGTGAGATGAATTAACAGAACCTAAAGCAGTTTCTCAGAAAGCTTCTTTGCAGTTTTTAACGGAGGATATTTCCTTTTTCTCCGTAGCCCTATATGGGCTTCCAAATATCACTTTGCAAGTTCTACAAGAACAATCTTAGCGAAAGGCTTCTGACGGAAAACCTCTAATTCTGTGAGATGAATTAACAAAACACAAAGCAGTTACTCAACAGTCTTCTTTCCAGTTTTTAAAGGTGGATATTTCCTTTTTCACCATAGCCCTCTAAGGGCTTCCAAATATCACTTTGCAAATTCCACAAGAACAGTCTTAGCGAGAGGGTTCTTGAGGTGAAAGCTGTAACTCGGTGAGATGTATTAACAGAACACACGGCAGTTTCTCAGAATGCTTATTTCCAGTTTTTAACGAAAGATATTTTCAATTTCACCATAGCCTTCTATGAGCTTCCAAATATCACATTGTAAATTTCACAATAACAGTCTTAGTGAACGACTTCTTGAGGGGAAAGCTGTAACTCTGTGAGATAAACTAACACAACACAAAGCAGTTTCTCAGACAGTTTCTTTTCGGTTTTTATCTTAGGATATTTCCATTTTCACCACAAACTTCTATGGGCTTCCAAATATCATTTTGCAAATTTCACAAGAACAGGCTTAGTGAGCGACTTCTTGAGGAGAAAGTTGTAACTCTGTGAGATGAATTAACACAACACAAAGCAGTTTTTCAGAAAGCTTCTTTCCCGGTTTTACCCGACGATTTTTCCTTTTCCACCATAGCCCACTATGGGCTTCCAAATATCACTTTGCAAGTTCCAGAAGTACAGACTTAGAGAAAGGCTTCTTGAGAGAAAAACTGTAAATCTTTGAGATGAATTAACAGAACACAAAACAGTTTCTCAGAAAGCTTTCTTTCAGTTTTTTTCTTAGGATATTTCCTTTTTCACCATAGCCCTCTATGGGCTTCCAAAAACATTTTGCAAATTCCACAAGAGCAGTCTTAGCGAAAGGATTCTGGACTGGAAAGCTGTAATTCTGTGAGATGAATTAAAAGAACACAAAGCAATTCTTCAGAAATCTTCTTTCTAATTTTTAACGGAAGATATTTCCTTTTTCACCATAGCCCTCTAGGGGCTTCCAAATATCACTTTGCAAATTCCACAAGAACAGTCTTAGTGAAAGGTTTCTTGAGGGGAAAGTTGTAACTCTGTGAGATGAACTAACAGAACACAAAGCAGTTTCCCAGAAACCTTCCTTTCGGTTGTTATCTTAGGATATTTCCATTTTCACCTTAGCCCTCTAGGGGTTCCAAATATCACTTTGTAAATTACACAAGATCAGTCTTAATGAAAGGCTTCTTGAGGGGAAAGGTGTAAGGCTGTAAGATGAATTAACAGAACACAAAACAGTTTCTCAGAAAACTACATTTCAGTTATTATCTTAAGATATTTCCTTTTTGTCCAAAGCCCTCTATGGGCTTCCAAATATCACTTTGCAAATTCCACAAGAACAGTCTTAGGGAACTGCTTCTGGAGGGGAAAGCTGTAACTCAGTGAGTTGAATTAACAGAACACAAAGCAGTTTCTCAGAAAGCTTCTTTCCAGTTTTTAACTGAAGAAATTTCCTATTTCACCATAGCCCTATTTCGGCTTCCAAATACCACTTTGCAAATCCCACAAGAACAGTCTTTTCGAAAGGTTTCTTGAAGGGAAAGCTGTAATTCTGTGAGATGAATTATCAGAACACAAAGCAGTTTCTCAGAAAGCTTCTTTCCAGTATTTAACTGAAGATATTTCCTTTTTCACCGAGGCCCTCTAGGGGCTTCCAAATATCACTTTACAAATTCCACAAAAACACTCTAAGCGAATGACTTCTGTAGGGGAATGCTGTAACTCTGTTAGATAAATTAACAGAACACAAAGCAGTGTCTCAGAAATCTTCTTCCCAGTTTTTAACGGAAGATATTTCGTTTTTCTCCATAGCCCACTCTGGACTTCCAAATATCACTTTGCAAATTCCACAAAACAGACTTACCGAGAAGCTTCTTGAGAAGAAAGCTGTAACCCTGTGGGATGAATTACCAGAACACTAAGCAGTTTCTCAGAAAGTTTCTTTCCAGTTTTTAACTGAAGATATTTCCTTTTTCATCATGGCCCTCTATGGGCTTCCAAATATCACTTTGCAAATTGCACAAGAACAGTCTTAGCGAATGGCTTCTTGAGGGAAAATCTGTAACTCCGTGATACGAATTAAGAGAACACAAAGCAGTTCCTCAGAATGCTTCTTTTCAGTTTTTATCATAGGATATTTCCTTTTTTACCATAGCTCTGTTTGGGTTTCCAAATATCATTTTGCAAATTCCACAAGAGCAGTCTTAGCGAAAGGCTCCTGGAGGGGAAAATTTTAACTCTGTGAGATGAATTAACAGAACACAAAGCAGTTTCTCAGAAATCTTCTTTCCAGTTTTATCGGAAAATATTTCCTTTTTCTCCATAGACCACTATGGACTTCCAAATATCACTTTGCAAATTCCACAAAACAGACTTACCGAAAAGCTTCTTGAGAAGAAAGCTGTAACTCTGTGAGATGAATTACCAGAACACAAAGCAGTTTCTCAGAAAGTTTCTTTCCAGTTTTGAACTGAACATATTTCCTTTTTCATCATGGCCCTCTATGGGCTTCCAAATATCACTTCGCAAATTCCACAAGAACAGTCTTAGCGAATGGCTTCTTGAGGGAAAATCTGTAACTCTGTGATACGAATTAAGAGAACACTAAGCACTTCCTCAGAAAGCTTCTTTTCAGTTTTTATCTTAGGATATTTCCTTTTTCACCCTAGCTCTCTTTGGGCTTCCAAATATCATTTTTCAAATTCCAAAAGAACAGTCTTAGCGAAAGGCTTCTGGAGGGGAAAGTTTTAACTCTGTGAGATGAATTAAGAGAACACAAAGCAGTTTCTCAGAAATCTTCTTTCCAGTTTTTAACGGAAGTTATGTCCTTTTTCACCATAGCCCTCTATGGGCTTCCAAATATTACTTTGCAAATTCCACAAGAACAGTCTTAGCGAAAGGCTTCTGGATGGGAAACTTGTAAATCTGTGAGATGTATTTACAGAACACACGGCAGTTTATCTTAAAGCTTCTTTCCAGTTTTTAACTGAAAATAGTTCCTTTTTCACCATAGCCCTCTATGGGCTTCCAATTACAACTTTGCAAATCCCACAAAGACACTCTTAGTGAACGGCTTCTTGAGGGAAGATCTGTAACTCTGTGAGATGAATTAAGAAAACAAAAAGCAGTTTCTCAGAAAGCTTCTTTCCAGTTTTTAACTGAAGATATTTCCTTTTTCACCATAGCCCTCAATGGGCTTCCAAATATCACTTTGCAAATCCCACATGAACAGTCTTAGCGAAAGGCATCTTGATGGGAAAGCTGTAACTCGGTGAGATGTATTAACAGAACACACGGCAGTTTCACAGAATGCTTAAAGTGTTTTAACGGAAAATATTTCCTTTTTCACCATAGCCTTCTAAGGGCTTCCCAATATCACTTTGCAAATTCCACAAGAAGTGTCTTAGCAAAAGGCTTCTTGAGAGGAAAGATGTAACTCCGTGATATGAATTAACAGAACACAAAGCAGTTTCTCAGAAAACTTCTTTCCAGTTTTTAACTGAGGATATTTCCTTTTTCACCTTAGCCCTCTATGGGCGTCCAAATATCACTTTGCAAATTCCACAAGAACAGTCTTCGAGAAAGGCATCTTGAGGGGAAAGCTATAACTCTGTGAGATGAATTAACAGAACACAAAGAAGTTTTTCAGAAATCTTCTTTCCAGTTTTTAATTGAAGATATTTCCTTTTTCACCATAGGCCTCTGTGGGCTTCGAAATATCACTTTGCAAACTACACAACAACAGTCTTAGCCAAAGGCTTCTTGAGGGGAAAGGTGTAACTCTGTGATATGAATTAACAGAACAAAAAGCCGTTTGTCTGAAAGCTTCTTTTCGGTTTTTATCTTAGGTTGTTTCCTTTTTCACCATAGCCCTCATTGGGCTTCCAAATATCAATTTTTAAAGTCCACTAGAACAGTCTTAGCGAAAGGATTCTTGAGGGGAAGCTGTAAAACTGTGAGATGAATTAACAGAACACGAAGATGTTTCACAAAAAGCTTCTTTTCAGTTTTTATCTTAGGATATTTCCTTTGTCACCAGAGCCCTCTATGGGCTTCCAAATAACACTTTGAAATTCCACAAGAACAGTTTTAGCGAAAGGCTTCTGGAGGGCAAAGCTGTAACTCTGTGAGATGTATTAACACAACACAAAGCAGTTTCTCAAAAAGCTTCTTTTCAGTTTTTATCTTAAGATATTTCTTTTTTCACAATAGCCCTCTATGGGCTTCCAAATATCACTTTGCAAATTCCACAAGAACACTGTTAGCGAAGGGCTTCTTGAGGGGAAAGCTGAAACTCTGTGAGATGAATTAACAGAACCCAAAGTAGTTTCTCAGAAAGCTTCTTTCCAGTTTTTAACTGAAGATATTTCCTTTTTCAACATAGACCTCTATGGACTTCCAAATATCACTTTGCATATTCCACAAGAACAGTCTTAGTGAACGGCTCCTGGAGGGGAAAGCTGTACCTCTGTGAGATGAATTAGTAGAACACAAAGCAGTTTCACAGAAAACTTCTTTCCATTTTTTAACGGAAGATACTTCCCTTTTCACCATAGCCCTCTATGGGCTTCCAAATATCTCTCTGCAAATTCCACAAGAAAAGTCTTAGCTAAAGGCTTCTTGATTGAAAAGCAGTAACTCTGAGACATGAACTAACATAACAAAAAGCAGTTTCTCAAAAAGCTGTTTTTCAGTTTTTATCTTGTCATATTTCCTTTTTCACCATTGCCTTCTATGGGTTTTTAAATATCACTTTGCAAATTCCACAAGAACATTCTTAACGAAAGGCTTCTGGAGGGGAAAGGTGCAACTCTGTGAGATGAATTAACAGAACACAAAGCAGTTTCTCAGAAAGCTTCTTTTCAGTTTTTAACGGAAGATATTTCCTCTTACAGTATTGCCCTCTATGGGCTTCCAAATATCACTTTGCAAATTCCACAAGAACAACCTTTCCGAAAGGCTTTTTGAAGGGAAAGCAGTAACCCTGTGAGTTGTATTAACAGAACAAAAAGCAGTTTCTCATAAAGGTTCTTTCAGTTTTTATCTTAGGATACTTCCTTTCTCACCTTAGCCCTCTATGGGCTTCCAAATATCACTTTGCAAATTCCACAAGAACATTTTTTTTTTTTTTTTTTTTTTTTTTTTTTTTTTTTTTGTGATGGAGTCTTGCTCTGAAGCCCGGGCTGGACTGCAGTGGCCGGATCTCAGCTTACTGCAAGCTCCGCCTCCCGGGTTTATGCCATTCTCCTACCTCAGCCTCCGGAGGAGCTGGGACTACAGGCGCCCGCCACCTCGCCCGGCTAATTTTTTGTATTTTTAGTAGAGACGGGGTTTCACTGTGTTAGCCAGGATGGTCTCGATCTCCTGACCTCGTAATCCGCCCGTCTCGGCCTCCCAAAGTGCTGGGATTACAGGCTTGAGCCACCGCGCAGGGCCCACAAGAACATTCTTAGTGAGCGGCTTATTGCGGGGAAAGCTGTACTTCTCTGAGATGAATTAGCAGAACACAAAGCAGTTTTTCAGAAAGCTTCTTTCCAGTTTTTAACGGAAGATATTTCCTTTTTCAAAAAGCCCTCTAAGGGCTTCCAAATATCACCTTGCAAATTCCACAGGAACAGTCTTAGCAAAAGGATTCTGGAGGGGAAAACTGTAACTCTGTGAGATGAATTAACAGAACACAAAGAAGTTTCTCGAAAGCCTCTTTCCAGTTTTTAACGGAAGATATTTCCTTTTTCACCATAGCCCTCTATGGGCTTCCAAATATCACTTTGCAATTTCCACAAGAACAGTCTCAGCGAGAGGCTTCTGAAGGGGAAAGCTGTAACTCTGTGAGAGGAAATAACAGAAAACAAAGCAGTTTCTCAGAAAGCTTCTTTACAGTTTTTAACTGACTATGTTCCCTTTTTCACCATAGCTCTCTATGGGCTTCCAAATATCACTTTGCAAATTCCACAAGAACAGTCTTAGTGAAAGGCTTGTTGTGGCGAAAGCTATAACTCTGTGAGCTGAATTAAGAGAATACAATGCAGTTTCTCAGAAAGCTCCTTTTCGCTTTTTATCTTAGGAAATTACCTTTTTCGCGATAATCCTCTATGGGCTTCCAATATCACTTTGCAAATTCCACAAGAACAGTCTCAGTGAACGGCTTGTTTAGGTGAAAGTTGAAACTCTGTCAGAAGAATTAACAGAACACAAAGCAGTTTCTCAGAAAGTTTCTTTACAGTTTTTCACTGAAGATATTTCCTTTTTCACCATAGCCCTCTATGGGCTTCCAAATATCGCTTTACAAATTCCACCAGAACAGTCTTAGCGATAGGCTTCCTGAGGGGAAAGCTGTAACTCTGTGACATGAATTAAAAGAACACAAAGCAGTCCTTCAGAAAGCTTCTTTCTAGTTTTTAACGGAAGATATTTCCTTTTTCACCATAGCCCTGTATGGGCTTCCAAATATCACTTTGCAATTTCCATAAGAACAGTCTTAGCCAAAATCTTCTTCAGGGGGAAGCTGTAACTCTAGGGGAAGAATTAACAGAACACAAAGCAGTTTCTCAGAAAGCTTCTTTCCAGTTTTTTACCAGAGATATTTCCTTTTTACCATAGCCCTCTATGGCCTTCCAAATATCCCTTTGCAAATTACACAAGAACGGACTTAGCGAAAGGCTTCTTGAATGGAAAGCTGTAACTCTGTGAGATCATTAACAGAACACATAGCAGTTTCTCAGATACCTTTTTTTCAGTTTTTATCTTAGCATATTTCCTTTTACAACATAACCCTCTATGGGCTTCCAAATATCACTTTGCAAACTCCACAAGAACAGCCTTACAGAACGATTTCTTGCGAAGAAAGCTGTAACTCTGTGAGATGAATTAACAGAACACAAAGCAGTTTCTCAGAAAGATTCTTTCCCATTTTAAACGGAAGATATTTCCTTTTCAGCATAGCCCTCTGTGGGCTTCCAAATATCACTTTGCAAATTCCACAAAAACAGTCTTAGCGAAAGGCTTCTTAAGAAAGGCTTCTTGTGGGGAAACTGTAACTCTGTGAGTTGAATTAACAGAACACAAAGCAGTTTCTCAGAAAGCTTATTTTCAGTTTTTATCCTAGGATCTTTCCTTTTTCACCATAGCCCTCTATGGGCTTCCAAATATCACTTTGTTGATTTCACAAAAACAGTCTTAGTGAACAGCTGCTTGAGGGGAAAGCTGTAACACTGTGAGTTGAACTAACAGAACACAAAGCAGTTTCTCAGAAATCTTCTTTCCAGTTTTTTTTTTTAAATTTATTTATTATTATTAAACTTCAAGTTGTAGGGTACACGTGCACAACGTGCAGGTTTGCTACATATGTATACTTGTGCCATGTTGGTGTGCTGCACCCTTCAACTCCTTATTTACATCAGGTATAATTCTTTCCAGTTTTTAACGAAAGTTATTTCCTTTTTCACCTAATCCCTCTATGGGATTCCAAACATCACTTTGCAAATTTTACAGAAACAGTCTTAGCGAAAGGCTTCTTGAGCAGAAAGCTGTAACTCTCTGAGATGAATTAACAGAACACAAAGCAGTTTCTCAGAAAGCTTCTTTTAGGTTTTTATCTTAGGATATTTCCATTTTCACTATAGCCCCCTATGGCCTTCCAAATATCACTTTGCAAATTCCACAAGAACAGTCTTTGCGAAAAGCTTCTTGAGGGGAAAGCTATAACTCTGTCAGATGAATTAACAGAACACAAAGCAGTTTCTCAGAAAGCTTCTTTCCTGGTTTTAACTGAACTTGTTTCGATTTTCACCATAGCCCCCATGGGCTTACAAATGTCACTTTGCAAATTCATCAAGAACAGTCTTAGCGAAAGTCTTCTTGAGGGGAAAGCTGTAGTTCTGTGAGATGAATTAACAGACCACAAAGCAGTTACTCAGAAAGCTTCTTTCAGTTTTTATCTTAGGATATTTCCTTTTTTCATAGCCCTCTCTGGGCTTCTAAATATCACTTTGCAAAGTTCACAAAAACATTCCTACCGAAAGGCTTCTTGATGGGAAAGCTATAACTCTGTGAGATGAATTAAGAGAACACAAAGCAGTTTCTCAGAAAGCTTCTTTTCAGTTTTTATCTTAGGATATTTGCTTTTTCACCATATCCCTTTATGGGTTTCCAAATATCACTTTGCAAATTCCACAAGAACAGTCTTAGCAAAAGGCTTCTTGAGGGGAAAGTTGCAACTCTGTGAGATGTATTAACAGAACCCAAAGCAGTTTGTCAGAAATCTACTTTCCAGTTTTCAACTGAAGATATTTCCTTATTTACCTTAGCCCTCTATGGGCTTCCAAATATCACTTTGCAAATTCCACAAGAAAAGTCTTAGCGAAAGGATTCTTGAGGAGAAAGCTGTAACTCTGTGAGATGAATTAATAGAACACAATGCAGTTTCTCAGAAAGATTCTTTCAAGTAGTTAACTGAAGATATTTCCTTTTTGACCATAGTCCTCTACGGGCTTCCAAATATCACTTACCAAATTCCACAAGAACAACCTTAGTGAAAGGCTTCTTGAGGAGAACGCTGTAACTCTATGAGATGAATTAACAGAACACAAAGCAGTTTCTCAGAAAGCTTCTTTCCAGTTTTTTTCTGAAGATGTTTCCTTTTTCACCGTAGCACTCCATGGGCTTCCAAATATCCCTTTGAAAATTTCAGAAGAACAGTCTTCATGAAAGGTTTCTTGAGGGGAAAGCTTTAACTCTGGAGATGAATTAACAGATCACAAAGCAGTTTCTCAGAAAGCTTCTTTTCGGTTTTTATCTTAGGATATTTCCAGTTTCACCATAGCCCTCTATGGGCTTCTAAATATCACTTTGCAAATTCCACAAGAACACTCTTAGCGAAACGCTTCTTGAGGAGAAAGCTTTAACACTGTGAGTTGAATTAACAGAACACAAAGCGGTTTCTCAGAAAGCTTCTTTTCAGTTTTTATCCTAGGATATTTCCTTTTTCACCATAGCCCTCTATGGGCTTCCATATATCACTTTGAAAATTCCACAGGAACAGTCTTAGTGAACGGCTTCTTGACGGGAAAGCTGAAACTCTGTGAGATGAATTATCATAGCATCAGGCAGTTTCTCAGAAAGATTCTTTCCAATTTTTAACGGAAGACATTTCCTATTTCAAAATAGCCCTATAAGGGTTTCGAAATATCACCTTGCAAATTCCACAGGAACTGTCTTAGTGAATGACTTCTTGAGGGGAAAGCTATAACACTGTGAGATGAATTAAGAGAACACAATGCAGTTTCTCAGAAAGCTTCTTTTGGGTTTTTATCTTAGGATATTTCCCTTTTCGCCACAACCCTCTATCGGCTTGCAATATCACTTTGCAAATTCCACAAGAACAGTCTCAGTGAATGGCTTCTTGACGGGAAAGCTGTAACTGTGTGAGATGAATTAACAGAACACAAATCAGTTTCTCAGAATGCTTCTTTTCAGTTTTTATCTTAGGACATTTCCTTTTTCACCATAGCCTTCTATGGGCTTCCAAATATCACTTTGCAAATTCCACAAGAACAGACTTAGCGAAAGGCTTCTTCAGGGGAAAGCTGTAACTCTGTGAGATGAATTAACAGAACACAAAGCAGCTTCTCAGAAAGATTCTTTCCAGTTTTTTACAGAAGATATTTCAATTTTCACCATAGCCCCCTAAGGGCTATCAAATATCACTTTGCAAATTCCAAAACAACAGTCTTAGCGAAAGGCTTCTTGAGGGTACAGCTGTGACCCTGTGAGATGAATTAAGAGAACACAAAGCAGTTTCTCAGAAAGCTTCTTTCCAGTTTTAAACTGAAGGTATTTCCTTTCTCACCATAGACCTCTATAGGCTTCCAAATATCACTTTGCAAATTCCACAAGAACAGCCTTAGCGGAAGACTTCTTGAGAGAAACCTGTAGCTCTGTGAGATCAATTAACAGAACGCAAAGCAGTTTCTCAGAAAGCTTCTTTTCAGTTTTTATCTTAGCATATTTCCTTTTTCACCATTGCCCTCTATGGGCATCCAAATATCACTTAGCAAATTCCACAAAAAGAGCCTTAGCGAAAGACTTTTTCAGGAGAATGCTGTAACTCTGTGAGATGAATTATCAGAACACAAAGCAGTTTCTCAGAAAGCTTCTTTCCACTTTTTAAGTGAAGTTTTTTCGTTTTTCACCATAGACCCCTATGGGCTCCCAAATATCTCTTTGCAAATTCCACAAGAACAGTCTTAGCGAAAGGCCTCTTGAGGGGATAGCTGTAACTCTGTGAGATGAATTAATAGAACACAAAGCAGTTTCTCAGAAAGCTTCTTTTCAGTTTTTATCTTAGGATATTTCCTTTTTTCATAGCTCTCTAAGGGTTTCTAAATATCACTTTGCAAATTTCACAAGAGCAGTCTTAGCGAAAGGCTTTTCCAGCGGAAAGCTGTAACTCTGAGAGATGAATTAACAGAATGCAAAGGAGTTTCTCAGAAAGCTTCTTTCCAGTTTTTAACTGAAGATATTTCCTTCTTTACCATAGCCCTCTATAGGCTTCCAAATATCACTTTGCAAAATCCACAAGAACAGCCTTAGCGAAAGGCTTCTTGAGGGGAAAGCTGTAACTCCGTGAGATCAAATAAGAGAACACAAAGCGGTTTCTCAGAAAGTTTCTTTTCAGTTTCTATCTTAGGATATTTCCTTTTTCACCATAACCCTCTACGTGTTTCCAAATATCACTTTGCATATTCCACAAGAACAGTCTTATCGAAAGGCTTCTTGGTGTAAAAGCTATAACACTTTGAGATGAATTAACAGAACACAAAGCAGTTTCTCAGAAAGCTTTTTTCAGCCTTTAACGGAAGACAGTTCCTTTTTCACCATAGCCCTCTACTTGCTTCACAATATCACTTTGCTAATTGTAGAAGAACAGTCTTTGCGAAAGTCTTCTTGAGGGGAAAGCTGTAACACTGTGTGATCAGTTAACGGAAAACAAAGCAGTCTCTCAGAACGTTTCTTTCCAGTTTTTAACGGAAGATATTTCCTTTTTCACCATAGACCTCTAAGGACTTCCAAATATCACTTTGCAAATCCCACAAGAAAAGTCTTAGCGAAAGGCTTCATGAAGGGAAACTGTAACACTGTAAGATGATTTAACAGAACAAAAAGCAGTTTCTCAGAAAGCTTCTTTCCAGTTTGTAACCGAAGATATTTCGTTTTTCACCGTAGCCCCCTATGGGCCTCCAAATATCACTTTGAATATTCCACCAAAACAGTCTTAGCGAAAGGCTTCTTGAGGGAAAAGCTCTAACTCTGTGAGATGAAATAGAACGAAAAGCAGTTTCTCAGAAAGCTTCTTTCCGGTTTTTAACGGAAGAGATTTCCTTTTTCACCATAGCCCTCTGTGGAGTTCCAAATATCACTTTGCCAGTCCCACAAGAACAGTCTTAGCGACAGGCTTCATGAGGGGAAAACTGTAACTCTGTAAGATGATTTAACTGAACACAAAGCAGTTTCTCAGAAAGCTTCTTTTTGGTTTTTATCTTAGGATATTTCCCTTTTCTCCATAATCCTCCATTGGCTTCCAATATCACTTTGCAAATTCCACAAGAACAGTCTCAGTGAACGGCTTCTTGACGGGAAAGCTGTAACTGTGTGAGATGAATTAAAAGACAAAGCAGTTTCTCAGAAAGCTTCTTTTCAGTTTTTATCTTAGGACAATTTCTTTTTCACCATAGCCTTATATGGGCTTCCAAATATCACTTTGCAAATTCCACAAGAACAAAGTTAGCGAAAGGCTTCTTCAGGGGAAAGCTGTAACTCTGTGAGATGAATTAAGAGAACACAAAGCAGTTTCTCAGAAAGCTTCTATCCAGTTTTTAACGGAAGATATTTCCTTTTTCTGCATAGACTTCTAACGGCTTCCAAATATCACCTTGCAAATTCCACAGGAACAGTCTTAGTTAACGGCTTGTTGTGGCGAAAGCTATAACTCTGTGAGATGAATTAAGAGAATACAATGCAGTTTCTCTGAAAGCTCCTTTTCGGTTTTTATCTTAGGAAATTACCTTTTTCGCGATAATCCTCTATGGGCTTCCAATATCACTTTGCAAATTCCACAAGAACAGTCTCAGTGAACGGCTTGTTTAGGGGAAAGCTGTAACTCTGTGAGATGAATTAAGAGAACACAGCGCAGTTTCTCATAAAGCTTCCTTTCGGTTTTTATCTTAGGATATTTTCTGTTTCGCCAGAGCCCCCTATGGGCTTCCAAATATCACTTTGCAAATTCCACAAGAATAGTCTTAGGGAAAGACTTCTTGAGGGGAAAGCTGTAACTCTTTGAGATCAATTAACAAAAAAAAGCAGTTTCTCAGAAATCTTCTTTCAAGTTTTTAACGGAAGATATTTACTTTTTCACCATAACCCTCTATGGGCTTCCAAATATCACATTTCAAGTTCCACACGAACAGTCTTAGCGAAAGGCTTTAGGAGGAGAAAGCTTAACCGTTTTTCAGAAAGCTTCTTTCCACTTTTTAACGGAAGATAATTCCTTTTTCACCATGGCCCTCAATGGGCTTCCAAATATCACTTTGCAAATATCACAAGAACAGTCTTACTGAACGGCTTCTTGAGAGGAAAGCTGTAACTCTCTGAGATGAACTAACAGAACACAAAGCAGTTTCTCAGAAAGCTTCTTTCCAATTTTTAACGGAAGATATTTCCTTTTCCACCATAGCCCTCTAAGGGCTTCCGAATATCACTTTGCAAATTCCACAAGAACAGTCTTAGCGAAAGGATTCTTGAGGTTAAATGTGTAACTCTGTGGGATGAATTAACAGAACACAAAGCCGTTTCTCAGAAAGCTTCTTTCCAGTTTTTAACAGAAGATATTTCTTTTTTCACCATAGCCCTCTATGGGCTTCCAAATATCACTTTGCAAGTTCCACAAGAACAGTCTTAGCGATTGGCTTCTTGAGGGGAAAGCTGTTACTCTGTGAGATGAATTAAGACAACACAAAGCCGTTTCTCAGAAAGCTTCTTTCCAGTTTTTAACGGAATTGATTTCCTTTTTCACCATAGCCGTCTATGGGCTTCCAAATATCACTTTGCAAATTCCACAAGAACAGTCTTAGCGAAAGGCTTCTTCAGGGGAAGGCTGTTACTCTGTGGGATGATTTAACAGAACAAAAAGCAGTTTCTCAGAAAGCTTCTTTCCAGTTTTTAACGGAAGAGATTTCCTTTTTTACCATAGCCCTCTAAGGACTTTAATTATCACTTTGCAAATACCACAAGAACAGTCTTAGCGAAAGTCTTCCTGAGCGGAAAGCTGTAACTCTGTGAGATGAATTAACGAAACACAATGCAGTTTCTCAGAACACTTCCTTTCGGTTTTTATCTTACGATATATACTTTTTCGCCGTAACGCTCTAGTGGCTTCCAATAGCACTTTGCAAATTCCACAAGAACAATCTCAGTGAATGGTTTCTTCAGGGGAAAGCTGTAACTCTGTGAGATGAATTAACAGAACACAAAAAGCAGTCTCTCAGAAACCTTCTTTACATTTTTTAACAGAAGGTATTTCCTTTTTCACCATAGCCCTCCATGGGCACCCAAATATCTCTTTGCAAATTCCACAAGAACAGTCTTAGAGAATGGCTACTTGAGGGGAAATCTGTAATTCTGTGAGATGAATTAACAGAACACAAAGCAGTTTCTTAGAAAACTTCTTTTCAGTTTTTATCCTAGGATGTTTCCTTTTTCACCGTTGCCCTGTATGGGCTTCCAAGTATCACTTTGCAAATTCCACAAGAAGAGTGTTAGCGAAATTCTTCTTGAGGGGAAAGCTGTAACTCTGTAAGATGAATTAACAAAACACAAGGCAGTTTCCCAGAAAGCTTCTTTCCAGTTTTTAATGGAAGACATTCCCTTTTTCACCATAGCCTTCTATGGGCCTCCAATATCACTTTGCCTATCCAACAAGAACAGTCTTAGCGAAAGGTTTCCTGCGGAGAAATATGTAACTTTGTGAGATGAATTAACAGAAAACAAAACAGTTTCTCAGAGAGCTTCTTTCCAGTTTTAAATGGAGGATAATTCCTGTTTCACCATAGCCCTCTATGGGTTTCAAAATATCACTTTGTAAATTCCACAAGAACAGTCTTAGCGAAAGGCTTCTTGAGGCGACAGCTCTGACTCTGTGAGATCAATTAACAGAACACAAAGCATTCACCCAGAAAGCTTCTCTCCTCTTTTTAACTGAAGAAAATTCCTTTATCACCATAGTCCTCTATGGGCTTCCAAATATCACTTTGCAAATCCCACAAGAGCAGTCTTAGCGAAAGGCTTCTTGAGGGGAAAGCTGTAACTCTGTGAGATGAATTAACAGAAGACAAGACAGTTTCTCAGAAAGCTTCTTTCCAGTTTTCAACGGAAGATATTTCCTTTTTCACCATAGCCCACTGTTGGCTTCCAAATATCACTTTGCAAATTCCAAAAGAATAGCCTTAGCCAAAAGCTTCTTGAGGAGAAAGCTGTAACTCTGTGAGTTGAATTAACAGAACACAAAGTAGTTTCTCAGAAAGCTTCTTTTCGCTTTTTAACTTAGGATATTCCCTTTTTCACCATAGCCCTCTATGGGCTTCCAAATATCACTTGCAAATTCCAGAGTAAGAGTCTTAGCGAAATTCTTCTTGAGGGGAAAGCTGTAACTCTGTGAGATGAATTAACAGAACAGAAAGTAGTTTCTCAGAAAGATTCTTTCCAGTTTTTAACGGAAGATATTTTCTTTTTCACCAGAGCCCTCTAAGGACTTCCAAATATCACATTTGAAATTCCACAAGAACAGTCTTAGCGAAAGGATTTTTGAAGAGAAAGATGTCAATCTGTAAGATGAATTAACAGACACAAAAGAGTTTCTCAGAAATCTTCCTTTCACTTTTTAACGGAAGATGATTTCTTTTTCACCCTAGCCCTCTATGGGCTTGCAAATATCACTGGGCAAATTCCACAAGAACAGCCTTAGCGAAAGTCTTCGTCGGGAGAGGGCTCTAACTCTGTGAGATGAATTAACAGAACACAAAGCAGTTTCTCAGAAAGTTTCTTTCCAGTTTTTAATGTAAGATATTTCCTTTTCCAACATAGCCCTCCATGGGCTTCCAAATATCACTTTGCAAATTCCATAAGAACAGTCTTAGCGAAAGGCTTCTTGAAGGGAAAGCTGTAACTCTGTGAGATGAATTAACAGAACCCACAGCAGTTTCTCAGAAATCTTCTTTCCAGTTTTTAACGGAAGATAATTCCTTTTTCAGCATAGCCCTCTATGGGCTTCCAAATATCACTTTGCTAATTCCACAAGAACAGTCATTGGGAAAACCTTCTTGAGGGGAAAGCTGTAACTCTGTGAGATGAATTAACAGAACGCAAAGCAGTTTCTCAGAAAGCTTCTTTTCAGTTTATGTCTTAGGATATTTCCTTTTTCTCCATAGCCCTCCATGGGCTTCAAAATGCCACCTTGCAAATTAAACAAGAACAGCCTTAGCGAAAGCCTTCTTGAGCCGAAAGCTGTAACTCTGTGAGATTAATTAACAGAATACAAAGCAGTTTCTCAAAAAGCTTCTTTCCAATTTTTAACTGAAGATGTTTCATTTTTCACCGTAACCCCCTATGGCTTCCAAATATCACTTTGCAAATTCCACAAGAACAGTCTTAGCAAAAGGCTTCTTGAATGGAAAGCTGTAACCCTGTGAAAAGAAATAACAGAATAAAAAGCAGTTTCTCAGAAAGCTTCTTTTCAGTCATTATCTCAGAATATTTCCTTTTTCACCAATGCCCTCTAAGGGCTTCCAAATATCAATTTACAAATTCCAAATGAACAGTCTTAGTGAACGGCTTCTTGAAGGGAAAGCTGTAACTCTGTGAGATGAATTAACAGAACACTAAGCAGTTTCTCAGAAAACTTCTTTTCAGTTTTTATCTTCGAATATTTCCTTTTTTACCATAGCCCTCTATGCGCTTCCAAATACCACTTTGCAAATTCCACAAGAAGAGTCTTAGGGAAAGGTTTCTTGAGGGGAAAGGTGTAACTCTGTGAGATGAATTAAAAGAACCCAAGGCAGATTTTCAGAAATCTGGTTTTCATTTTTTAAAGAAAATATTTCCTTTTTCACAATAGCCCTCTATTGGTTTCCAAATATCACTTTGCAAATTGCACAAGAACAGTCTTAGCGAAAGGCTTCTTGATTAGAAAGCTGTAACTCTGTGAGATGAATTAACCGAACACAAAACAGTTTCCAGAAAGCTTCTTTCCAGTTTTTAACGGAAGATATTTCCTTTTTCACCATAGTCCTCTATGGGCTTCCAAATATCACTTTGCAATTTCACAAGAACTGTCTAGTAAATGGCTTCTTGAAGGGAAAGCTGTAACTCCGTGAGATGAACTAGCAGAACACAAAGCAGTTTCTAAGAACGCTTCTTTTCGGTTTTTATCTCAGGATATTTCCATTTTCACCATAGACCTGTAAGGGTTTCCAAATAAGACTTTGCAAATTCCACAACAAATGCGTTATTGAAAGGCTTCTTGAGGGGAAAGCTGTAATTCTCTGAAATGAATTAACAGAACACAAAGAAGTTTCTCAGAAAGATTCCTTTGGGTTTTTACCTTAGGATATTTGCTTTTTCACCATAGCCCTCTATGGGCTTCAAAATATCACTTTGAAAATTCCACAAGAACAGTCTTCGGGAAAGGTTTCTTGAGGGGAAATCTGTAACTCCGTGAGGTAAATTAACAGAACCCAAATCAGTTTCTCAGATATCTTATTTCCAGTTTTTAACGGAAGATATTTCCTTTTTCACCTTAGCTCTCTGTGGGCTTCCAATATCACTTTGCAAATTACAAAAGAAAAGTCTTAGCGAAAGACTTCTTGAGGAGAAAGCTGTAACACTGTGAGATGAATTAACAGAACACAAAACAGTTTCTCAGAAAGCTTCTTTCCAGTTTTTAAAGTAAAATATTTCCTTTTTCACCATAGCCCTCTATGGGCTTCCAAATATCACTTTGCGAATTCCACAAGAACAGCCTTAGCGAAAGGCTTCTGGAGGGGAAAGCTGTAACTCTGTGAGATGAATTAAGAGAACACAAAGCAGTTTCTCAGAAAGCTTCTTTTCAGTTTTAAACTGAATATATTTCCTTTTTTACCATAGCCCTCTATGTGCTTCCAAATATCAGTTTGCAAATTTCACAAAAACTTAGTGAACGGCTTCTTGAGGGGAAAGCTGTAACTCTGTGAGATGAACTAACAGAACACAAAGCAATTTACCAGAAAGCTTCTTTTCAGTTTTTATCTTAGCATAATTCCATTATCAGCTTAGACCTCTATGGGCTTCCAAATATCACTTTGCATATTCCACAAGAACAGTCTTAGAGAAAGGCTTCTTGAGGGGAAAACTGTAATTCTGTGAGATGAATTAAGAGAACACAGCGCAGTTTCTCAGAAAGCTTCCTTTCGGTTTTTATCTAAGGATATTTTCTTTTTCGCCAGAGCCCCCTGTGTGCTTCCAAATATCACTTTGCAAATTCCACAAGAACAGTCTTAGGGAAAGACTTCTTGAGGGGAAAGCTGTAAATCTCTGAGATCAATTAACAAAAAAAAAAAGCAGTTTCTCCGAAATCTTCTTTAAAGTTTTTAACGGAAGATATATCCTTTTTCACCATAGTCCTATATGGGTTTCCAAATATCACATTTCAAGTTCCACAAGAACAGTCTTAGCGAAAGGCTTTTGGAAGAGAAAGCTTAAATCTGTAATATGAATTAACAGACACAAAACTGTTTTTCAGAAAGATACTTTCCACTTTTTAACGAAAGATATTTCCTTTTTCACCATAGCCCTCTATGGGCTTCCAAATATCACTTTAAAAATTTCACAAGAACAGTCTTACTGAACGGCTTCTTGAGAGGAAAGCTGTAACTCTGTGAGATGAATTAATAGAACACAAAGCAGTTTTTCAGAGAACTTCTTTCCACTTTATATCGGAAGATATTTCCTTTTTCACCATAGCCCTCTATTGGCTTCCAAATATCACGTGGCAATTTCCACAAAACAGTCTTATCGAAAGGCTTCCTGGAGGGAAATCTGTAACACTGTGAGATGAATTACCAGAACAAAAAGCAGTTTCTCAGAAAGCTTCTTTTCAGTTTTAAACTGAAGATATTTCCTTTTTTTACCATAGCCCTCTACGGGCTTGCAAATATCACTTTGCAAGTTAAACAAGAACAGCCTTCGTGAAAGACTTCTTGAGGGGAAAGCTGTAACTCTGTGAGATGAATTAACAAAACACAAAGTAGTCTCTCAGAAATCTTCTTTCCAGTTTTTAACTGAAGATATTTGCTTTTTCAACAAGGCCGTTTATGGGCTTCCAAATATCACTTTGCAAATTCCACAAGAAGAGATTTAGCGAAAGGCTTCTTGAAGGGAAAGCTGTAACTCTTTGAGATGAATTAAGAGAACACAAAGCAGTTTCTCAGAAAGCTTCTTTTCAGTTTTTATTTTAGGATATTTCCTTTTTCACCATAGCCCTCTATGGGTTTCCAAATATCACGTTGTAAATTCCACACAACAGTCTTAGCGAAAGGCTTCTTGAGGAATAGCTGTAACTCTCTGAAATGAATTTAAAAGAACACAAGGCAGTTTCTTAGAAAGATTCTTTCCAGTTTTTAACGGAGGATATATCCTTTTTCACCGTAGCTCTCTATGGGATTCCAAATATCATTTTCAAATTCCACAAGAACAGTCTTAGAGAAAAGTTTCTTAAGGGAAAGGCTGTAACTCTGTGAGATGAATTAACAGAACACAAAGCAGTTTCTCAGTAAGATTCCTTTCGGTTTTTTTTTTTAGGATATTTCCTTTTTCACCGCAGCTCTCTATGGGCTTCAAAATATCACTTTGCAAATTCCACAAGAACAGTCTTAGGGAAAGGGTTCTTGAGGGGAAAGCTGTAACTCTGTGAGATGAATTAACAGAACCCAAAGGAGTCTCTCAGAAATCTTCTTTCCAGTTTTTAACAGAAGATATTTCCTTTTTCACCTTAGCCCTCTGTGGGCTTCCAAATATCACTTTGCAAATTACCCAAGAAAAGTCTTAGCGAAAGGATTCTTGAGGAGAAAGCTCTAACTCTGTGAGATGAATTAACAGAACAAAAAGCAGTTTCTCAGAAAGCTTCTTTCCAGTTTTTAACTGAAGATATTTCCTATTTCACCATAGCCCTCTCTGGGCTTCCAAATATCACTTTGCAAAATTAACAAGAACAGCCTTCGCGAAATACTTTTTGGGAGGAAAGCTGTAACTCTGTGAGATGAATTAACAGAACACAAAGCAGTTTCTCAGAAAGATTCTTCCCAGTTTTTACGGAGGATATTTCCTGTTTCACCACAGCCCTCTATGGGATTCCAAATATCACTTTTCAAATTCCACAATAACAGTCTTAGGGAAAGTCTTCTTGACGGAAAAAGTGTAACTCTATGAGATGTATTAAAAGAACCCAAAGCAATTTCTCAGAAATCTTCTTTTCATTTTTTTAACGGAAAATATTTCCTTTTTCACCTTAGCCCTCTATGGGCTTCCAAATATCACTTTGTAAGTTCCACAAGAAGAGTCTTAGCGAAAGGCTTCTTCAGGAGAAAGCTGTAACTCTGTGTGATGAATTAACAGAACACAAAACAGTTTCCAGAAAGCTTCTTTCCAGTTTTTAACGTAAGATAATTCCTTTTTCACCATAGCCCTCTATGGGCTTCCAAATATCACTTTGCAAATTCCACAAGAACAGTCTTAGCGAAAGGCTTCTGGAGGTG
The DNA here is from genome assembly GCF_047675955.1 of Chlorocebus sabaeus. NCBI lineage: Eukaryota > Metazoa > Chordata > Mammalia > Primates > Cercopithecidae > Chlorocebus > Chlorocebus sabaeus. The sequence goes on from NW_027327837.1 coordinate 1,309,515, forward strand.
AAAGCTGTAACCCTGTGAAAAGAAATAACAGAATAAAAAGCAGTTTCTCAGAAAGCTTCTTTTCAGTTTTTATCTGAGGATATTTCCTTGTTCACCGTAGCTCTCTATGGGTTTCAAAATATCATTTCGCAAATTCCACAAGAACAGTCTTAGCGAAAGTTTTCTGGAGGGGAAAGCTCTAACTCTGTGAGATGAATCAACAGAACACAAAACAGTTTCTTAGAAATCTTCTTTCCAGTTTTTAACGGAGTATATTTTCTTTTTCACCATAGCCCTCCATGGGCTTCCAAATATCACTTTGCAAATTCCACAACAACAGCCATAGCGAAAGGCTTCTTGAATGGAAAGCTCTAAATCAGTGAGTTGAATTTACAGAACACAAAGCAGTCTCTCAGAAAGCTTCTTTTCAGTTTTTATCTTAGGATATTTCCTTTTACACCATAGCCCTCCATGGGCTTCCAAATATCACTTTTCAAATCTGACAAGAACAGTCTTAGCGAAAGGATTCTTGTGGGGAAAGCTGTAACTCGGTGAGATGTATCAACAGAACACACAGCAGTTTCTCAGAAAGCTTCTTTCCAGTTTTTAACTAAGGATATTTCCTTTTTCAACATTGCCCCCTATGGGCTTCCAAATATCAATTTGCAAATTCCAAAAGAACAGTCTTAGCGAAAGGTTTCTTTAGGTGAAAGCTGTAACTCTGTGAGATGAATTAACAGAACACAAATCAGTTTCTCAGAAAGCTTCTTTCCAGTTTTTAACTAAAGATATTTCCTTTTTCACCACAGCCCTCTACGGGCTTCCAAGTATCACTTCGCTAATTTCACAAGAACAGTCTTAGTGAACGGCTTCTTGAGTGGAAAGCTATAACTCTGTGAAATGAACTAACAGAACGAAAAGCGGTTTCCCAGAAAACTTCTTTTCTTTTTTTAACTTAGGATATTTCCATTTTCACCATTGCCCTCTAGGGGCTTCCAAATATCACTTTGCAAATCCCACAAGAGCAGTCTTGCCGAAAGGCTTCTAGAGGTGAAAGCTGTAACTCGGAGAGATATATTAACACAACACACGGCAGTTTCCCAGAATGCTTCTTTCCAATTTTTACCTGAAGATATTTCCTTTTTCACCATAGCCATCTAGAGGTTCCAAATATCACTTTGCAAATTCCACTAGAACAGTCTTAGCGACAGACTTCTTGAGGGGAAAGGTGTAACTCTGTGAGATGAATTAACAGAACAAAAAGCAGTTTCTCTGAAAGCTTCTTTCCAGGTTTTTTCTAAGGATATATAACCTTTCATCATAGTCTTCTATGGGCTTCCAAATATCACTTTTCAAATTCCACAAGAACAGTCTGAGCGGAAGGCTTCTTGAGGGGAAAGCTGTAAGTCTGTGAGATGAATTAACATAACACAAAGTAGTTTCTCAGAAAGTTTCTTTTCAGTTTTTGTTTTAGGATATTTCCTTTTCCACCATAGGCCTCTAGGGACTTCGAAATATCACTTTCCAAATTCCACAAAAACAGTCTCAGCGAAAGGCTTCTTGAGGGGAAAGCTGTAACTCTGTGAGATGGATTAACAGAACACAAAGCAGTTTCTCAGAAATCTTCTTTCCAGTTTTTAACTGAAGATATTTGCTTTTTCACCACAGCCATCTAACGGCGTCCAAATATCACTTTGCAAACTGCACAAGAACAGAATTAGCGAAAGGCTTCTTGAGGGGAAAGCTGTAACTCTGTGAGATGAATTAACAGAACACAAATCAGTCTCTCAGAAATCTTCTTTCCTGTTTTTAACTGAAGAAGTTTCCTTTTTCACCAAAGCCCTCTATGGGTTTCCAAATATCACTTTGCAAATTCCACAAGAACAGTCTCAGCGAAAGACTTCTTTAGGGGAAAGCTGTAACTGTGTGAGATGAATTAACAGAACACAAAGCAGTTTCTCAGAAATCTTCTTTCCAGTTTTTAACGGAAGATATTTCCTTTTTCACCTTAGCCATCTACGGCCTTCCAAATATCACTTTGCAATTTCCACAAGAACAGTCTCTGCGAAAGGCTTCTTGAGGGGAAGGTGTAACTCTGTGAGATGAATTAACAGAACACAAAGCAGTTTTCAGAAAGCTTCTTTCCAATTTTTACCTGAAGATATTTCCTTTTTCACCATAGCCATCTAGGGGTTCCAAATATCACTTTGCAAATTCCACTAGAACAGTCTTAGCTAAAGGCTTCTTGAGGGGAAAGGTGTAACTCTGTGAGATGAATTAACAGAGCACAAAGCAGTTTCTCTGAAAGGTTCTTTCCAGGTTTTAACTGAAGATATTTCCTTTCTCTCCATAGCCCTCTATGGGCTTCCAAATATCACTTTGAACATTCCACAAGAACAGTCTAAGTGAAATGCTTCTTGAGGGGAAAGCTGTAACTCTTTGAGATGAATTAGGAAAACAGTACGCAGTTTCTCAGAATGCTTCTTTTAAGTTTTTAACTGAAGATATTTCCTTTTTCACCATAGCCCTCTATGGGCTTCCAAATATCACTTCGAACATTCCACAAGAACAGTCTTAGCGAATGACTTCTTGAGGGGAAAGATGTAACTCTGTGAGATGAAATAACAGAACACAGAGCAGTTTCTCAGAAAGCTTCTTTCCAGTTTTGAACGGAAGATATTTCCTTTTTCACCATAGCCCTGTATGGGCTTCCAAATATCACTTTGCCAATTCCACAAGAACAGTCTTAGCGAAAGGCTTCTTGAGGGGAAAGCTGTAACACTGTGAGATGAATTAACAGAACACAAAACAGTTTCTCAGAAAGCTTCTTTGCAGTTTTTTTCTTAGGATATTTCCTTTTTCACCATAGCGCGTTTTGGGCTTTGAAATATCACTTTTAAAATTTCACAAGAACCCTCTTAGTGAACGGCTTCTTGAGGGTAAAGCTGTAACTCTGTTGAATGAATTAACAGAACACAAAGCAGTTTTCCAAAGCTTCTTTCAGTTTTTATCTTAGGATATTTCCTTTTTCATCCTAGCCCTCTATTGGCTTCCAAATATCACTTTGCACATTCCACAAGAATAATCTCTGCGACTGGCTTCTTGAGGGGAAAGCTGTAACTCTGTGATATGAATTAACAGAACACAAAGCAGTTTCTCAGACAGCTTCTTTCCAGTTTTTAACTGAAGATATTTCTTTTTAACCTTAGCCCTCTTGGGGCTTCCAAATATCACTTTACAAATTTCACAAGAACAATCTCAACGAAAGACTTCTTGAGGGGGAAGCTATAACTCTGTGAGATGCATTAAGAGAACACAAAGCAGTTTCTCAGAAAGTTTCTTTCCAGTTTTTAACGGAAGATATTTCCTTTTTCACCATAGCCTTCTATCAGCTTCCAAATATCACTTTGCAAATTCCACAAGAACAGTGTTAGCGAAAGGCTTCTTGAGGGGAAAGCTGTACCTCTCTGAGATGAATTAACAGAACACAAAACAGTTTCTCAGAAGGCTTCTTTATAATTTTTAACGGAATATATTTCCTTATTCACCATAACCTTCTATGGGCTTCCAAATATCACTTTGCAACTTCCACAATAACAGACTTAGTGAAAGGATACTAGAGGGGAAAGATGTAACTCTGTGAGATGAATTAAGAGAACAAAAAGCAGTTTCTCAGAAAGTTCTTTCCAGTTTTAAACTGACGATATTTCCTTTTTCACCATAGCCCACTATGGGCTTCAAATTTCACTTTGCAAATTTCACAAGAAATCACTTAGTGAACGGCTTCTACAGGGGAAAGCTGTAACTCTGTGAGATGAATTAACAGAACACAAAGCAGTTTCTCAGAAAGCTTCTTTCCAGTTTTTAACTGGTGATATTTCCTTTTACACCGTACCCCTCTATGGGCTTCCAAATATCACTTTGCAAATTTCACAAGAACAGTCTTAATGAACGGCTTGTTGAGTTGAAAGCTGTAACTCTGTGAGACGAACTAACACAACAGAAAGCAGTTTCTCAGAAAGCTTCTTTCCAGTTTTTAATGGAAGATATTTCTTTTTTCACCATAGACCTGTATGGGCTTCCAATTATCACTTTGCAAATTCCACAAGAACAGTATTAGCGAAAGGCTTCTTGAGGTCAAAGCTCTAACTCTGTGTCATGAATGAACAGAACACAAAGCAGTTTCTCAGAAAGCTTCTTTTCAGTTTTTATCTTAAGATATTTCCTTTTTCACCGTAGCCGTCTACGGGCATCCAAATATCAGTTTGCAAATTCCACAAGAACAGTTTTAGCGAATGGCTTCTTGAGGGGAAAGCTGTAACTCTGTGAGATGAATTAAGAGAACAGAAAGTAGTTTCTCAGAAACCTTCTTTGCAGTTTTTAAGTGAAGATATTTCCTTTTTCACCACAGCCCTATATGGGCTAACAAAAATATTTTGGAAATTTCACAAGAACAGTATAGTGAACGACATCTTGAGGGGAAAGCTGTAACTCTGTGAGATGAACTAACAGAACACAAAGCAGCTTCTCAGAAAGCTACTTTCCAGTTTTTAACTGAAGATATTTCCTTTTTCACCAAAGCCCTCTATGGGCTTCGAAATATCACTTTGCAAGTTACACAAGAACACTCTTAGGGAAAAGGTTCTTGAGGGGAAAGCAGTAACTCTGTGAGATGAATTAACAGAACACAAAGCAATTTCTCAGACACCTTCTTTTTAGTTTTTATCATAGGATATTTCCTTTTTCACCATAGCTCTGTATGGGCTTCAAAATATCATTTTGCAAATTCCACAAGAACAGTCTTAGCGAAAGGCTTCTTAAGGGGAATCCTGTAACTCTGTGAGATGAATTAACAGAACACAAAGCAGTTTCTCAGAAAGCTTCTTTCCAGTTTTTAACGGAAGATATTTCCTTTTTCACCATAGCACTCTATGGGCTTCCAAATACCACTTTGCAAATTGCACAAGAACAGTCTTAATGAACGGGTTCTTGAGGGGAAAGCTGTAACTCTGTGAGACGAATTAATGGAACACAAAGCAGTTTCTGAGAAAACTTCTTTTCAGTTGTTTTCTTAGGATATTTTCTTTTTCTCCGTAGCCCTCTATGGGCTTACAAATATGACTTTGCAAATTTCACAAGAGCAGTCTTAGCGAAAGGATCCTTGAGTGGAAAGCTGTAACTCTGTGGGAAGAATTAGCAGAACACAAAGCGGTTTCGCAGAAAGCTTCTTTACAGTTTTTAACGGAAGATATTTCCTTTTTCACCATAGCCCGCTATGGTCTTCCAAATATCACTTTACAAATACCACCAGAACTGCCTTAGCGAAAGGCTTATTGAAGGGAAAGCTGTAACTCTGTGAGATGAATTAACAGAACACAAAGCAGTTTCTCAGAAAGCTTCCTTCAAGATTTTAACGGAAGATTTTTCCATCTTCACCACAGCCCTCTATGGACTTCCAAATATCACTTTGCAAATTCCACAAGAACAGTCTTAGCGAAAGGCTTCTTGAGGGGAAAGCTGTAAATCTGTGAGATGAATTAGCAGAACACAAAGCAGTTTATCAGAAAGCTTTTTTCCAGTTTTTAACGGAAGGTCTTTCCTATTTCACCTTAGCCCTCTATGGGCTTCCTAATATCACTTTGCAAATTCCAAAAGAACAGTCTTAGCGAAAGGCTTCTTGAGAGTAAAGGTGTAACTCTGTGAGATGAATTAACAGAACACAGAGGAGTTTCTCTGAAAGCTTCTTTCCAGTTTTTAACGGAAGATATTTCCTTTTCAACCATAGCCCTATAGGGGCTTCCAAATATCACTTTGCAAATTCCACAAGAACAGACTTAGCGAAAGGATTCTAGAAGGGAAAGCTGTAACTCTGTGAGATGAATTAACAGAACACAAAGCAGTTTCTCAGAAAGCCTCTTTCCGGTTTTTAAAGAAAGATATTGCGTTTTTCAACATAGCCCTCTAAGGGCTTCCAAATATCACTTTGCAGATTCCACAAGAACAGTCTTAGCGAAAGTCTTCTTGAGGGGAAAGTTGTAACTCTGTGAGATGAATTAACAGAACACAAAGCAATTCCTCAGAAAGCTTCTTTTATGTTTTTAAATAAGATATTTCCTTTTAAACCATAGCCCTCTATGGGCTTCCAAGTATCACTTTCCAAATTCCAGCAGAACAATCTTAGCGAAAGTCTTCTTGAGTGGAAAGCTGTAACTCTGTGAGATGAAATAACAGAACACAAAGCACTTTCTCAGAAAGCTTCTTTACGGTTTTTAATGGAAGATATTTCCTTTTTCACCATAGCCCTTTAGGGGATACCAAATATCATTTTGAAAATTCCACAAGAACTGTCTTAGAGAAAGTCTTCTTGAGGAGAAAGCTGTAACTCTGTGAGAGGAATTAACAGGACACAAAGCACTTTCTCAGAAAGCTTCTTTCCAAATTTATAACGGAAGATATTTCCTTATTCACCATTGCTCTCTATGACCTTCTAAATACCACTTTCCAAATGACACAAGAAGAGTCCCAGCGAAAGACTTCTTGAGGGGAAAGTTGTAACTCTGTGAGATGAATTAACAGAACAAAATGCAGTTTCTCAGAAAGCTTCTTTCCAGTTTTCAACTGAAGATATTTCCTTTTTAACCGTAGCCCTATATGGGCTTCTAAATATCACTTTCCAAATTCCGCAAGAACAGACTTAGTAAAGTTCTCCTTGAGGGGAAAGCTGTAACTCTGTGAGATGAATTAATAGAAAACAAAGCAGTTTCTCAGAAAGCTTCTTTCCAGTTTTTAACGGAAGATATTTCCTTTTTCAACAAAGCCCTCTATGGGCTTCCATATATCACTTTTAAAATTCCACAAGAACAGTCTTAGCGAAAGGCTTCTTGAGGAGAAACCTGTAACTCTGTGAGATGAATTAACAGAACAAAAAGTATTTTCTCAGAAAGCTTCTTTGCAGTTTTTAACGGAGGATATTTCCTTTTTTACCATAGCCCTCTATGGGCTTCTAAATATCACGTTCTAAATTCCTCAAGAACAGTCTTAGCGAAAGGCTTCTTGAGGGGAAAGCTATAGCTCTGTGATATGAATTAACAGAACACAAAGCAGTTTCCCAGAAAGCTTATTTTCAGCTTTTATCTTAGGCTATTTCCTTTTTCATCGTAGACCACTGTTGGCTTCTAAATATCACTTTCCAAATTCCAGAAGAACAGTCTTAGGGTAAGGCTTCTTGACGGGAAAGCTGTAACTCTGTGAGACGAATTAACAGAACACAAGGCAGTTTCTCAGAAATCTTCGTTCCAGTTTTTAACGGCAGTTATTTCCTTTTTCACTATAGCCGTCTATGGGCTTCCAAATATCACTTTGCAAATTTCACAAGAACAGTCTTAGCGAAAGGCTTCTTGGGGGAATGCTGTAACTCTGTGAGATGAATTAACAGAACACAATGCAGTTTCCCAGAAAGCTTCTTTCCACTTTTTAATGGAAGATATTTCCTTTTTCACCATAGCCCTCTATGGGCTTCCAATTATCACTTTGCAAATTCCACAAGAACAGTCTTAGCGAAAGGATTCTTGAGGTGAAAGCTGTAACTCTGTGAGATGAATTAATAGAACACAAAGCGGTTCCTCAGAAAGCTTCTTTCCAGTTTTTAACGGAAGATATTTCCTTTTTCACCAAAGCCCTCTATGGGCTTCCAAATATCACTTTGCAAATTCCGCAAGAACTGTCTTCGCCAAAGGCTTCTTGAGGGAAAAGTGTAAGTCTGTGAAATGAATTAACAGAACTCAAAGCAGTTTCTCAGAAAGCTTCTTTCCAGTTTTTAACGGAGGATATTTCCTTTTTCACCATAGCCCTCTATGGGCTTCTAAATATCACGTTCTAAATTGCACAAGAACAGTCTTATTGAAAGGCTTCTTGAGAGGAAAGCTGTAACTCTGTGAGATGAATTAAGAGAACACAACGCAGTTTTTCAGAAAGCTTTTTTTCATTTTTTATCTTAGGCTATTTCCTTTTTCACCGTAGACCTCTGTAGGCTTCTAAATATCACTTTCCAAATTCGAAAAGAACCGTCTTAGGGAAAGGCTTCGTTAGGGTAAAGCTGTAACTTTGTGAGATGAATTAACAGAACACAACGCAGTGTCTCAGAAAGCTTCTTTCCCGTTTTAAACCAAAGATATTTCCTTTTCACCATTGCTCTCTATGGCCTTCGAAATGTCACTTTGCAAATTCCACAAGAACAGTCATAGCAAAAGGCTTCCTCAGGGGAATGCTGTAACTCTGTGGGATGAATTCACAGATCAGAAAGCTGTTCTCAGAAAGCTTCTTTCTAACTTTTATGGCGGATATTTCCTTTGGCCCTATAGTCTTCAAAGGGAACCGAATTATCCCTTCTCAGATTCCACAGAAATAAAGTTAGCAAACAGCTCTACGACATGTAGCTCTCACTCAGTGAGTGGAAGTCACATATCACAAAGCACTTTCACAAACAGTTCTTTTCAGTTTTTATCTTAGGATATTTCCTTTTTCACCATAACCCTCTATGGGCTTACCAATACCACTCTGCAAATTCCACAAGAACAGTCTTACCGAAAGGCTTCTTAAGGGGAAAGCTGTAACTCTGTGAGGTGAATTAACAGAACACAAAGCAGTTTCTCAGAAAGCTTCTTTTCAGCTTTTATCTTAGGATATTTCCTTTTTCACCATAGCCCTATAAGGTCTTACAAATATCACTATGAGTATTACACAAGAAGAGTCTTAGCAAAAGTCTTTTTGAGGGTAAAGCTGTAAGTCTTTGAGATGAATTAACAGAACACAAAGCAGTTTCTTAGAAAGTTTCTTTCCATTTTTTAACTGAAGATATTTCCCTTTTCACCACAGTCGTCTATGGGCTTCCAAATATCACTTTGCAAATTCAAAAAGAGCAGTCCTAGCGAAAGTCTTCTTGAGTGGAATGCTGTAACTCTGTGAGATGAATTCACAGATCTCAAAGAAGTTTCTCAGAAAGCTTCTTTCTCACTTTTAGCGGCAGATATTTCCTTTGGTCCTATAGTCTTCAAAGGGATCCAAAATAACAGTTCTCCGATTCCATAGAAATAAGGCTATCAAACAGCTCTAGGAAATACAGCTGTAACTCAGTGAGTGGAAGTCACATAATACTAAACCGTTTCTCAGAGAGCCTCTTTCAGTTTTTAACTGAAGCTATATCCTTTTTCACTGTAGCCCTCTATGGGCTTCAAAATATCACTTTGAAAATACAACAAGAACAGTCTTAGCGAAAGGCTTCTAGAGGGGAAAGCTGTAACTCTGTTAGGTGAATTAACAGAACACAAAGCAGTTTCTCAGGAATGTTCTTTACAGTTTTTATCTGAAGATATTTCATTTTAACCATAGCACTCTATGGGCTTCCAAATATCACATTTCAAATTCCCCAAGAACAATCTTAGCAAAAGACTACTTGAGTGGAAAGCTGTAAGTCTGTGAGATGAATTAAAAGAACACAAACCAGTTTCTCAGAAAGCTTCTTTCCAGTTTTTATCTGAGGCTATTTCGTTTTCACCATAGCCATCTATTGGCTTCTAAATATCATTTTTCAAATTGCACAAGAATAATCTTAGCGAATGGCTTCTTGAGGGGAAAGCTGTAACTCTGTGAAATGAATTCGCAGATCACAAAGAAGTTTCTCAGAAAGCTTCTTTCTAACTTTTAGCGGCAGATATTTCCTTTGGCCCTACAGTCTTCAAAGGGATCCGAAATAACAGTTCTCAGATTCCACAGAAATAAGGATGCCAAACAGCTCTACGAAATACAGCTTTAACTCAGTGAGTGGAAGTCATATATCACAAAGCAGTTTCTCAGAAAGCTTCTTTTCAGTTTTTAACTGAAGATATATCCTTTTTCACTATAGGTCACTGTGAGCTTCCAAATACCACTTTGCATATTCCACAAGAACTGTCTTAGTGAAAGGCTTCTTGAGGGGAAGCCTGTAACTCTGTGAGATGAATTAACAAAACACAAAGCAGATTCTCAGAAAGGTTCTTTTCAGTTTTTATCTTAGGATATTTACTTTTTCACCATCGACTTCTATGGGCTTAAAAATATCACTTTGAAAATTCCACAAAAACAGTCTTAGCGAAAGGCTTCTAGAGGGGAAAGCTGAAACTCTGTGAGGTGAATTAACAGAATACAAAGCAGTTTCTCAGAAAGCTTCTTTCCAGTTTTTAACTGAAGGTAGTTCCTTTTTCACCATAGCCCTCTACGGGCTTTCAAATATCACTTTGCAAATTCCACAAGAACAGTCTTAGCGAACGGCTTCTTGAGGGGAAAGCTGAAATTCTGTCAGATGAATTAACAGAACACAAAACAGTTTCTTCAAAAGCTTCTTTCCAGTTTTTATCCGAGGACATTTCCTTTTACACCATAGCCCTCTCACGGCTTCCAAATATCACTTTCCAAATTCCACAAGAACCATCTTAGCGAAAGACTTCTGGAGGGGAAAGCTGTAACTCTGCGAGATGAATTAAGAGAACACAAAGCAGTTTCTCAGAAAGATTCTTTCCAGTTTTTAATTGAAGATATTACCTTCTTCACCATATCCCTCCATGGGCTTACAAATATCACAATGCAAATTCCACAAGAAGAGTCTTAGCGAAATGCTTCTTGAGGGGAAAGCTGTAACTCTGTGAGATGAATTAACAGAACACAAAGTAATTTCAAAGAAAGACTCTTTCCAGTTTTTAACGGAAGTTATTTCCTTTTTAACCAAAGCCCTCTATGGGCTTACAAATATCACTTTGTAAACTCCACAAGACCAGTCTTAGCGAAAGGATTCTTGATAGGAAAGCTGTAAATCTGTGTATAAATTAACAGAACACAAAGCAGTTTTTCAGAAAGCTTCTCTCCAGTTTTTAACTGAAGATATTTCCTTTTTCACCATAGCGCTCTATGGGCTTCCAAATATCTCTTTGGAAATTCCACAAGAACAGTCTTAGTGAAGGGCTTCTTGAGGGTAGAGCTGTAATACTGTGAGATGAATTAACAGAACACAAAGCAGTTTCTCAAAAAGCTTCTTTTCAGTTTTCATCTTAGGCGATTCCCTTTTTCACCATAGCCCTCGAGGGGTTCCAAATATCACTTCTCCAATCCCACAAGAATTGTCTTAGCGAAAGGCTTCTTTTGGGGAAAGCTGTAACTCTGTGAGGTGAACTCACAGATCACAAAGAAGTTTCTCAGAAAGCTTCTTTCTCACTTTCAGCAGCGGATATTTCCTTTGGCCCTATAGTCTTCAAAATGATCCAAAATAACAGTTCTCAGATTCCACAGAAATTAGGCTAGCAAACAGCTCTACGAAATAGAGTTGTAACTCAGTGAGTGGAAGACATATATCAAAAAGCAGTATCTCAGAAACCTTCTTTTCAGTTTTTAACTGAAGATATATCTTTTTTCACCATAGCCCTCTAAGGGCTTCCAAATATCACTTTGCAAATTCCAGAACACTCTTATCAAAAGGCTTCTTGAGGGAAAAGCTGTAGCTCTGTGAGATGCATTAACAGAACACAAAGCGATTTCGCAGAAAGATTCTTTCCAGTTTTTATGTTAGGATATTTCCTTTTTCACCGAAGCCCTATATAGGCTTAAAAATATCACTTTGAAAATTAAACAAGAACAGTCTTAACAAAAGTCTTCTTGAGGGTAAAGCTGTAAGTCTTTGAGATGAAATAACAAAACACAGAGCAGTTTCTCGGAAAGCTTCTTCCCAGTTTGTAACTGAAGATATATCTTTTTTCACCATAGCCCTCTATGGGCTTTCAAATATCACTTTGCAAATACCACAAGAGCAGTCTTCGCGAAAGGCTAATTGAGGGGAAAGCTGTAACTCTGTGAGATGAATTAAAAGAACACAAAGCAGTTTCACAGAAAGCTTCTTTCCAGTTTTTAACAGAAGATATTTCCTTTTTCACCGTAGCCCTCTATGGTCTTCCAAATATCACTTTGCAAATTCCAAAAGAACAGTCTTAGCGAAAGGCTTCTTGAGGAGAAAGCTGTAACTGCCTGAGATGAATTAACAGAACACAAAGCAGTTTCTCAGCAAATGTCTTTGCAGTTTTTATCGTAGGATATCTCCTTTGTCACAATAGCTCTCTAAGGGCTTACAAATATCACGTTGCAAATTCCACAAGAACCGTCTTAACAAAAGGCTTGCTGAGGGGAAAGCTGTAACTCTTTGAGATGAATCAACAGAACACAAAGGAGTTTCTCAGAAAGCTTCTTTCCACCATTTATCTTAGGATATTGCCTTTTTCACCATAGCCCTATTTGGGCTTAAAATATCACTTTGAAAATTACACAAAACAATGTTAGCAAAAGTCTTCTTGAGGGTAAAGCTGTAACACTTTGAGAGGAATTATCAGAAAACAAACCACTTTCTCAGAAAGCTTCTTTGCAGTTTTTAATTGAAGATATTTCCTTTTTCATCGTAGACCTCTATGGGCTTCCAAATATCACTTTGCAAATTCCACAAGAACAGTCTTAGCGAAAGGCTTCTTGAGGGGAAACCTGTAACCTTGTGAGATGTATTAACAGAACACAAAACAGTTTCTCAGAAAGCTACTTTCCAGTTTTTAGCTGAAGATATTACCTTTTTCACCGTAGCCCTCTGTGGGCTTCCAAATATCACGTTGCAAATTACACAAGAACAGTCTTAGGGAATGGATTCTTGAGGGGAAAGCTGTCACACAGTGAGATGAATTAATAGAACACAAAGCAGTTTCTCAGAAAGCTTCTTTCCAGTTTTTTTCTGAGGACATTTCTTTTTCACTGTAGCCCTCTATGGGCTTCCAAATATCACTTTGCAAATTCCACAAGAACAGTCTTAGAGAACAGCTTCTTGAGGGGAGAGTTGTAACTCTGTGAGATGAATTAACAGAACACAAGGCGGTTTCTCAGAAAGCTTCTTTTCAGTTTTTATCTTAGGATATTCAATTTTTCACCAAAGCCCTCTGTGGTCTTCCAAATATCACTTTGCAAATTCCCCAAGAAAAGTGTTACCGAAAAACTTCTTGAGGGGAAAGCTGTAACTCTGTGAGATGAATTCACAGATCACAAAGTAGTTTCTCAGAAAGCTTCTTTCTCACTTTTAGCAGCGGATATTTCCTTTATCCCTATAGTCTTCAAAGGGATTCGAAATAACAGTCCTCAGATTCCACAGAAATAAGGCTAGCACACAGCTCTATGAAATACAGCTGTAACTCAGTGAGTGGAAGTCACATATCACAAAGCAGTTTCTCAGAAAGGTTCTTTTCAGTTTTTATCGGAAGATATATCCTTTTTCTCCTTAGCTCTCTATTAGCTTCCAAATATCACTTTGAAAATTCCACAAGAACAGTCTTAGCGAAAGGCTTTTTGAGGGGAATGCTGTAATTCTGTAAGATGAATTAATAGAACACAAAGAAGTTTCTCAAAAGCTTCTTTCTTGTTTTTATGTTAGAATGTTTCCTTCTTCACCATAGCCCACAATGGGCTTCCATATATCACTTTGCAAATTCCACAAGAACGTTCTTAGCGAAAGGCTTCTGGAGGAGAAAACTGTAACTCTGTGAGATGAATTAACAGAACACAAAGCAGTTTCTCGAAAGCTTCTTTCCAGTTTTTAACGGAAGATATTTCCTTTTTCACCATAGCCCTCTATGGGCTTCCAAATATCACTTTGCAATTTCCACAACAACAGTCTTAGCAAAAGGCTTTTTGAGGGAAACGCTGTAACTCTGTGAAAGAATTAACAGAACACCAATCAGTTTCTCAGAAAGATTCTTTCCAATTTTAACGGAAGATATTTCTATTTTCACCATAGCCCTCTATGGGCTTCCAAATATCACCTTGAAAATTCCACAAGAACAGTCTTAAGGAAATGCTTCTTTAGGGGGAAAGCTGTAACTCTGTCACGTGAAATAGCAGAACACAAAGCAGTTTCTCAGAAAGCTTCTTTTCGGTTTTTATCTTAGGATACTTCCATTTTCACCATAGCCCTCTATGGGCTTCGAAATATCACTTTGCAAATTTCCCAATAATAGTCTTTGTGAACGGCTCCTGGATGGAAAAGCTGTACCTCTGTGAGATGAATTAATAGAACACAAAGCAGTTTCACAGAAAACTTCTTTCCATTTTTTAACTGAAGATATTTCCTTTTTCACCATATAACTCTAATGGCTCCCGAATATTTCTCTGCAAACTCCACAAGAACATTCTTAGCGAAAGGATTCTTGATTGAAAAGCAGTAACACTGAGAGATGAACTAACACAACACAAAGTAGTTTCTCACAAAGCTTCTTTTCAGTTTTTATCTTGGGATATTTCCTTTTTCATCATAGCCCTCTATGGGTTTCCAAATATCACTTTGTAAACTCCACAAGAACAGTCTTAGCGAAAGGCTTCTTGAGGGGAAAGCTGTATCTCTGTGAGATGAATTAACAGAATACAAAGCAGTTTCTCAGAGGGTTTCTTTTCAGTTTTATTTTAGGCTATTTCCTTTTCCACCATGGATTTCTATGGGCTTCCAAATATCACTTTGTAAATTCCACAACAACAGTCTTAGCGAAAGGCTTCTTAAGGGGAAAGCTGTAACTCTGTTAGATCAATTTACAGAAGACAAAGCAGTTTCTCAGAAAACTTCTTTGCAGTTTTTAACGGAACATATTTCATTTTCAACATAGTCCTCTACGGGCTTCCAAACATCATTTTGCAAATTCCACAAGAACAGTCTTAGTGATCGGCTCCTTGAGTGGAATGCTGTATATCTGTGAGATGAATTAACAGAAGACAAAACAGTTTCTCAGAAAGCATCTTTACAGTTTTTAATGGAAGATATTTAATTTTCACCATACCCGCTATGGACTTCCAAATATCCCTTTTCAAATTCCACAAGAACAGTCTTAGTGAAAGGATACTTCAGGGGAGGATGTAACACTGTGAGATGAATTAACAGAACACAAAGCAGTTTCTTAGAAAGCTTCTTTCCAGTTTTTAACTGAAGATATTTCCTTTTTCACCATAGCCCTCTTTGGGCTTCCAACTATCACTTTGCAAATTTCACAACACCACTTTAGCGAAAGGCTTCTTTAGGGGAAAGCTGTAACTCTGTGTGATGAATTAACAGAACACAAAGCAGGTTCTCAGAAATCTTCTTGCAGTTTTTCTCTTTCGATATTTCCTTTTTCAACATGGCCCTCTCTGGGCTTCCAAATATCACTTTGCAAATTCCAAAAGAACAGTCTTAGCGAATGGCTTCTTGAGGGGAAGGTTGTAACTCTGTGAGATGAATTAACAGAAAAGAAATCAGTTTCTCAGAAACTTCTTTTCAGTTTATAACTGAAGATATTTCCTTTATCACCATAGCCCTCTATGGGCTTGCCAGTATCATTTTGCAAATTCCACAAGAACAGTATTAGCGAAAGGCTTCTTCAGGGCCAAGCTGTTACAGTGTGAGATGAATTAACAGACACAAAGCACTTTCTATAAAGCTTCTTTTCAGTTTTTATCATAGGATATTTCGTTTTTCACCATAGCACTCTCTGGGCTTCCAAATATCACCTTGCAAATGACACAAGAACAGTCTTAGCGAAAGACTTCTTCACGGCAAAGTTGTAACTCTGTGAGATGAATTAACGGAACATGAAGCAGTTTCTCAGAAAGCTTCTTTTCAGTTCTTATCTTAGGATATTTCCTTTTTCACCATATTCCTCTATGGGCTACCAAATATCACTTTGCAAATTCCACAAGAACATCCTTTGCGAAAGGCTTCTTGAGGGGAAAGCTGCAACTCTGTGAGATGAATTAACCGAACACAAAGCAGTTTCTCAGAAAGCTTTTTCCAGTTTTTAACTCAAGATATTTCCTTTTTCACCATAACCCTCTAGGGGTTTCGAATTATCACTTTGCAAATTTCAAAAGAACAGTCTTAGTTAATGGCTACCTGATGGGAAAGCTTTAAGTCTGTGAGATGAATTAACACAACACAAAGCAGTTTCTCAGAAATTTTTTTGCAGTTTTTAACTGAAGATATTTCCTTTTTCACCATAGCCCTCTATGGGCTTCCGAATATCACTTTGCAAATTCCACAAGAACAGTCTTAGCGAATGGCTTTTTGAGGGGAAAGCTGTAGCTCTGTGAGATGAATTATCAGAACACAAAGCAGTTTTTCAGAAATCTTCTTTGCAGTTTTTAACTAAAGATATTTTGTTTTTTACCGTAGCCCACTATGGGCTTCCCAATATCACTTTGCAAATTCCACAAGAACAGTCTTAGCGAAAGGCTTCTTGAGGGGAAAGCTGCAACTCTGTGAGATGAATTAACAGAACATAAAGCAATTTCTCAGAAATTTTCTTTCCAGTTTTTAACGGAAGATATTTCATTTTCACCATAGACCTCTATGGGCTTCCAAATATCCCTTTACAAATTACACAAGAACAGTGTTAGCGAAAGGCTTCTTGAGGGAAAAGCTGTAACTCTGTGAGATGCATTAACAAAACACAAAGCGGTTTCTCCGAAGGCTTCTTTTCAATTTTTATCTTAGGATGTTTTCTTCCTCACCATAGCCCACTATGGGCTTCCAAATATCACTTTGCAAATTCGACAAAAGCAGTCTTAGGGAATGGCTTTTAGAGAAGAAAGCTGTAACACTGTAAGATGTATTCAGAGAACACAAAGCAGTTTCTCAGAAAGTCTCTTTCCAGTTACTTACAGAAGATATTTCCTTTTTCACCATAGCCTTCTATGGGCTTCCAAATATCACTTTGTTAATTACACAAGAAAAGTCTTAGTGAAAGGCTTCTTGAGGGGAAAGCTGTAACTCTGTGAGATGAATTAACAAAAAACAAAGCAGTTTCTCAGAAAGCTACTTTTCAATTTTTATCTTAGGATATTTCCTTTTCCACCATAGCCCTCTGTGGGCTTCCAAATATCACTTTGCAAATTCCACAAGAAGAGTCTTAGCGAAAGTCTTCTTGAGGGGAATGCTGTAACTCTGAGATGCATTAACAGAACACAAAGCAGTTTCTCAGAAAGCTTCTTTTCAATTTTTATCTTAGGATATTTCCTTTTACACCATAGCCCTCTATGGGCTTCCATATATCACTTTGAAAATTCCAGAAGAACAGTCTTAGGGAATGGCTTCTTGAGGGGAAAGCTGTAACTCTGTGAGATGAATTAACAGAACACAAAGCAGTTTCTCAGGAAGCTTCTTTTCAGTTTTCAACTGAAGATATTTCCTTTTTCACCATAGCCCTCTAAGGGCTTCCAAATATCACTTTCCGAAATCCACAAGAACAGTCTTAGCGAAAGGCTCCCTGAGGGGGAAGCTGCAACACTCTGAGATGAATTAACAGAACACAAAGCACTTTTTCAGAAAGCTTCTTTCCAGTTTTTAACTGAAGCTATTTCCTTTTCCACCATAGCCCTCTATGGGCCTCAAAATATCACTTTGTAATTCCACAAGAACAGTATTAGCAAAAGGCTCCTTTAGGGGAAAGCTGTAACCCTGTGAGATGATTTAACGGAACACAAAGCAGTTTCTCAGAAAATTCTCTTCAGTTTTATTTTTAGGATATTTCGTTT
The DNA here is from genome assembly GCF_047675955.1 of Chlorocebus sabaeus. Taxonomy (NCBI): domain Eukaryota; kingdom Metazoa; phylum Chordata; class Mammalia; order Primates; family Cercopithecidae; genus Chlorocebus; species Chlorocebus sabaeus. The sequence goes on from NW_027327837.1 coordinate 1,327,095, forward strand.
TTCACCATAGCCCTCTAAGGGCTTCGAAATATCACTTTGCAAATTCCACAAGAACAGTCTTAGCGAATGGCTTCTTGAGGGGAAAGCTGTAACCCTATGAGATGAATTAACTGAACACGAAGCAGTTTCTCAGAAAAATTCTTTTCAGTTTTTAACTACAGATATTTTCGTTTTCACCATAGCTCTATATGGGCTTCCAAATATCACTTTGCAAATTCCACAAGAACAGTCTTAGCGAAAGGCTTCTTGAAGGGAACGCTGTAACTCTGTGAGATGTATTTACAGAACACAAAGCAGTTTCTCAGAAACTTCTATCCAGTTTTTAACGGAAGATATTTCCTTTTTCCCCGTAGCCATCTATAGGCTTCCAAATATCACTTTGCAACTTCCACAAGAACAGTCTTAGCGAAAGACTTCTTGACGGGAAAGCTGTAACTCTGTGAGATGAATTAACAGAAAAGAAATCAGTTTCTCAGAAAGCTTCTTTTCAGTTTATAACTGAAGATATTTCCTTTATCACCTTAGCCCTCTATAGGCTTCCAAATATCATTTTGCAAATTCAACAAGAACAGTATTAGCGAACGGCTTCTTCAGGGGCAAGCTGTTACTGTGTGAGATGAATTAACAGAACACAAAGCACTTTCTCATAAAGCTTATTTTGAGATTTTATCTTAGGATATTTCCTTTTTCACCATAGCACTTTATGGGCTTCCAAATATCACCTTGAGAATTCCACAAGAACAGTCTTAGCGAAAGACTTCTTGAAGGGAAAGTTGTAACTCTCTGAGATGAATTATCGGAACACGAAGCAGTTTCTCAGAAAGCTTCTTTTCAGTTCTTATCTTAGGATATATCCTTTTTCACCGTATTCCTCTATGGGCTTCCAAATATCACTTTGCAAATTCCACAAGAACACTCTTAGCGAAAGGTTTCTTGAGGGGAAAGCTGTAACTCTGTGAGATGAATTAACAGAACACATAGCAGTTTCTCAGAAAGCTTCTTTCCAGTTTTTAACTGAAGATATTTCCTTTTTCACCATAGCCCTCTGTGAGCTTCCAAATATCACTTTGCAAATTCCAAAAGAACAACTTTAGCGAAAGGATTCTTGAGGGGTAAGCTGTAACTCTGTGAGATGAATTAGCAGAACATAAAGCAGTTTCACAGAAATCTTCTTTGCAGATTTTAACGGAAGATATCTCATTTTCACCCTAGCCCACTATGGGATTCCAAATATCACTTTGCAAATTCCACAAGAACATTCTTAGGGAATGGCTTCTTGAGGGGAAAGCAGTAACACTGTGAAATGAATTAACAGAAAAAAGCAGTTTCTCAGAAAGCTTCTTTGCAGTTTTTAACTGAAGATATTTCCTTTTTCACCATAGCTCTCTATGGACTTCCAAATATCACTTTGCAAATTCCACAAGAAGAGTCATAGCGAAAGGCTTCTTGAGTGGAAAGCTGTAACTCTGTGAGATGAAATTAACAGAACACAAAATATTTTCTCAGAAAGCTTCTTTCCAGTTTTTAACTGAATTTATTTCCTTTTCACTATAGACTTCTATGGGCTTCTAAATATCACTTTGCAAATTCCCCAAGAACAGTCGTAGTGAATGGCTTCTTGAAGGCAAAGCTGTAACTCTCTGAGATGAATTGACAGAACAGAAAGCAGTTTCTCAGAAAGCTTCTTTGCAGTTTTTAACTGAAGATATTTCCTTTTTCACCATAGCCCTCTCTGGGCTTCCAAATATCTCTTTGCAAATTCCACAAGAACTGTCTTAGGGAATGGCATCTTGAGGCGAAAGCTGTAACTCTGTTAGATGAATTAACAGAACACAAAGCAGTTTCTCAGAAAGCTTCTTTTCAATTTTTTTCTTAGGATATTACCATTTCAACCATACCCCTCAGTGGGTTCCAAATATCACTTTGCAAATTCCACAAGAACTGTCTTAGCGAAAGGTTCTTGAGGGGAAAGCTGTGACTATGTGAGATGAATTAACAGAACACAAAGCAGTTTCTGAGAAAGCTTCTTCCCAGTTTTTAACTTAAGATATTTCGTTTTTCACCGTAGCCCTCTATGGGCTTCCGAATATCACTTTGCAAATTCCACAAGAACAGTCTTAGCCAAAGGCTTCTTGAGGGGAAAGCTGTAATTCTGTGAGATGAATTAACAGAACATAAAGCAATTTCTCAGAAATCTTCTTCGCAGTTTTTATCGGAAAATATTTCATTTTCACCATAGACTTCTATGGGCTTCCAAATATCACTTTACAATTCCACAACAACAGTCTTAGCGAAAGGCTTCTTGAGGGAGAAGCTGTAACTCTGTGAGTTGCATTAAGAAAACACAAAGCGCTTTCTCCGAAGGCTTCTGTTCAATTTTTATCTTAGGATGTTTTCTTCCTCACCATAGCCCTCTAAGGGCTTCGAAATATCACTTTGCAAATTCCACAAAAGCAGTCTTAGGGAATGGCTTTTTGAGAAGAAAGCTGTAACTCTGTAAGATGAAGTATCAGAACACAAAGCAGTTTCTCAAAAAGCCTCTTTCCAGTTTTTTACGGAAGATATTTCCTTTATCATATTGGCCCTCTATGGGCCTCCAAATATCACTTTGCAAATTACACAAGAACAGTCTTAGTGAAAGGCTTCTTGAGGGGAAAGCTGTAACTCTGTGAGATGAATTAACATAACACAAAGCATTTTCTCAGAAAGCTTCTTTTCAATTTTTATCTTAGGATATTTCCTTTTTCACCATAGCCCTCTACGGGTTTTCATATATCACTTTGCAAATTCCACAAGAACAGTCTTAGGGAATGGCTTCTTGAGGCGAAAGCTGTAACTCTGTGAGATGAATTAACAGAACACAAAGCAGTTTCTCAGGAACTTTCTTTTCAATTTTTAACTGAAGATATTTCTTTTTCACCATACCCCTCTAAGGGCTTCCAAATATCACTTTGCAATTTCCCCAAGAACAGACTTAGCCAAAGGCTTCTTGAGGTGAAAACTGAAACTCTGTGAGCTGAATTAGCAGAACACAAAGCAGTTTCTCAGAAAGCTTCTTTCCAGTTTTTAACGGATGATATTTCCTTTTTCACCGTAGCCCTCTAAGGGCTTCCAAATATAACTTTGCACATTCCACAAGAACAGTCTTAGCGAAAGGCTTCTTGAGGGGAAAGCTGTAACTCTGTGAGATGAATTAACAGAACACAAAGCAGTTTCTTAGAAAGCTTCTTTCCAGTTTTTAACTGAAGATATTTTCTTTTTCACCATAGCCCTCTAAGGGCTTCCAAATATCACTTTGATTATTCCACAAGAACTGTCTTAGCGAAGGGTTTCTGGAGTGGAAAGCTGTAATTTTTTTAGATGAATTCACAGAACACGCGGCAGTTTCTAAGAATGTTTCTTTCCAGTTTTTAACGGAAGATATTTCCTTTTTCACCATAGCTCTCTATGGGCTTCAAATATCACTTTGCATATTCCACAATAATAGTCTCAGCGAAAGGATTCTTGAGGGGAACACAGAAACTCTGTTAGATGAATTAACAGAACACAAAGCCGTTTCTCAGAAACCTTCTTTCCCGTTTTTAACGGAAGGTATTTCCATTTTCACCATAGCCCTCTATGGGCTTCCAAATATCACTTTCCAAACACCACAAGAACAGCCTTAGCGAAAGGCTTCTTGAAGGGAAAGCTGTAACTCTGTGAGATGAATTAACAGAACACAACGCAGTTTCTCAGAAAGCTTCTTTCCAGTTTTTTATGGAGGATATTTAATTTTTCGCCATAGCTCTCTAAGGATTTCCAAATATCACTTTGCAAACTCCCCAAGAACAGTCTAAGCAAAAGGTTTCTTGAGTGGAAAGCTATAACTCTGTGAGAAGAATTCACAGAACACAAAGAAGTTTCTCAGAAAGCTTCTTTCCAGTTTTTAACGGAAGATATTTCCTTTTTCACCATAGCCCTCTGGGGACTTCCAAATATCACTTTGCAAATACCACAAGAACGGTCTTAGCGAAAGGCTTCTTTAGGGGAAAGCAGTAACTCTGTGAGATGAATTAACAGAACAAAAAGCAGTTTCTCAGAATGATTCTTTACAATTTTTTACTGAAGATATTTAATTTTTCACCATAGCCCTCGAAGGGCTTCCAAATATCCCTTTGCAAATTCCACAAGAACAGTCTTAGCGAAAGGATTTTTGAGGGAAAGCTGTAACTCTGCGAGGTGAATTAACAGAACCCAAAGTAGTTTCTCAGACAACTTCTTTCCCTTTTTTAACTGAAGATATTTCCTTTTTCACCGTAGCCCTCTATGGGCTTCCAAATATCACTTTAGAAATTCCACAAGAACAGCAATAGCGAAAGACTTTTTGAAGGGAAAGCTGTAACTCTGTGAGATTAATTAACAGAACACAAAGCAGTTTCTCAGAAAGCTTCTTTCCAGTTTTTAACAGAAGATATTTCCTTTTTCACCGTAGCCCTGTATGGGCTTCCTAATATCACTTTGCAAATTCCAAAAGAACCGTCCTAGCGGAAGGTTTCTTGAGGGGAAAGCTGTAACTCTGTGATATGAATTAACAGAACACAAAGCCGTTTCTCAGAAAACTTGTTTTCAGTTTTTATATTAGGATATTTCCTATTTCACCATAGCCCTCTACGGGCTTCCAAATAACACCTTGCAAATTTTGCAAGAATAGTCTTAGTTAACGGCTTCTTGAGGGGAAAGCTGTAACTCTTTGAGATGAATTAACATTACACAAAGCAGTTTCTCAGAAATCTTCTTTCCAGTTTTTAACTTAAGATATTTCCTTTTACACCATAGCCCTCTATGGGCTTCCAAATATCACTTTGCAAATTTCACAAGAACAGTCTTAGCGAACGGCTTCTTGAGGGGAAAGCTATAACTCTGTGAGATGAATTAACAGAAAACAAAGCAGTTTCTCAGAACGCTTCTTTCCAGTTTTTAACGGAAGATATTTCATTTTCAACATAGCCTTCTGGAGCTTCCAAATATCACTTTTCAAATTCCACAACAACAGTCTTAGCGAAAGGCTTTTTGAGGGGTAAGCTGTAACTCTGTGAGATGAATTAACAGAACACAAGGCAGATTCTCAGAAAGCTTCTTTCCAGATTTTATTGGAAGATATTTCCTTTTTCACCATAGCTCTGCATGGGCTTCCAAATATCACATTGCAAATTCCACTAGAACAGTCTTAGCGAAAGGCTTCCTGAGTTGAAGGCTGTAACACTGGGAGATGAATTAACAGAACAAAAAGCAGTTTCTCTGTAAGCTTCTTTCCAGTTTTTATCTTAGGATATTTCCTTTTTCACCATTTCCCTATATAGGCTTCCAAATATCCTTTTCAAATTCCAAAAGAACTCTCTTAGCGAATGGCTTCATGAGGGGAATGCTGTAACTCTGTGAGGTGAATTAACATAACACAAAGCAGTTTCTCAGAAAGCTTCTTTCCAGTTTTTAACCGAAGATATTTTCTTTTTCACCATAGCCCTCTACGGGCTTACAAATATCACTTTGCAAATTCCACAAGAACAGTCTTAGTTAACGGCTTCTTTAGGGGAAAGCTGTAACTCGGTGAGATGAATTAACCGAACACAAAGCATTTTCTCAGAAAGCTTCTTTCCAGTTTTTAACTGAAGATATTTCCTTTTTCACGATAAACCTCTATGGGCTTCGAATTATCACTTTGCAAATTTCAAAAGAACAGTCTTAGTTAACGGCTACCTGAGGGGAATGCTGTAAGTCTGTGAGATGAATTAACACAACTCAAAGCAGTTTCTCAGAAAGCTTCTTTCCAGTTTTTAACAGAAGATGGTTCCTTTTTACCCTAGCCCTCTAGGGGTTTCGAAAAATCTCTTTGCAAATTCCACAAGAACACTCTTAGCGAAAGGCTTCTTGAGGGGAAAGCTGCAACTCTGTGAGATGAATTAACCGAACACAAAGCAGTTTCTCAGAAAGCTTCCTTCCAGTTTTTAACTGAAGATATTTCCTTTTTCATCATAACCCTCTACGGCCTTCGAATTATCACTTTGCAAATTTCAAAAGAACAGTCTTAGTTAACGGCTCTCTGAGGGGAAAGCTGTAACACTGTGAGATGAATTAACACAACACAAAGCAGTTTCTCTGAAAGATTCTTTCCAGTTTTTAACGGAAGATATTTCCTATTCCACCATAGCCCTCTATGGGCTTCCAAATATCACTTTGAACATTCCACAAGAACAGTCTCAGCGAAAGGCTTCCTGAGGGGAAAGCTGTAACTCTGTGAGAACAATTAACAGAACACAAAGCAGTTTCTCAGAAAGATTCTTTTCAGTTTTTACCTTAGGATATTTCCTTTTTCACCATAGCCCTCTATGGGCTTTCAAATATCACATTGGAAATTCCACAACAACAGTGTTAGCGAATGGCTTCCTGAGATGATAGGTGTAACACTGTGAGATGAATTAACAGAACACAAAGCAGTTTTCAGAAAGCTTCTTTTCAGTCTTTAACTGAAGATATTTCCTTTTTCACGGTAGCACTCTATGGGCATTCAAATATCCCTTTGGAAATTCCACAAGAAGAAACTTATCGAGAGGCATCTTGAGGGGAAGCTGTAACTTTGTGAGATGAACTAACAAAACACAAAGCAGTTTCTCAGAAAGCTTATTTCCAGTTTTTAACGGAAGATATTTCCTGTTTCACCATAGCCCTCTATGGGCTTCCAAATATCACTTTGCTAATTCCACAAGAACAGTTTTAGGGAACGCCTTCTTGAGGGGAAAGTTTAGCTCTGTGAGATGAAATAACAGAACACAAAGCAGTCTCTCAGAAAGCTTCTTTCCAGTTTTTAACGGAAGATGGTTCCTTTTTAACCCTAGCCCTCTAGGGGTTTCCAAAAATCTCTTTGCAAATTCCACAAGACCAGACTTAGCGAAAGGAGTATTAAGGGGAAAGCCGTAAGTCTGTGAGATGAATTAACAGAACACAAAGCAGTTTCTCAGACAGTTTCTTTCCAGTTTTTAACGGAAGACATTTCCTTTTTCACCATAGCCCTCTATGGGCTTCCAAGTATCACTTTGCAAATTCCACAAGAACAGTCTTAGCGAAACGTTTCATGTGGGGAAAGCTGTAACTCTGTTAGATGAATTAACAGAACACAAAGCCGTTTCTCAGAAAGCTTCTTTCCAGTTTTTAACGGAAGATATTTCATTTTCACCATAACCCTCCAGGGGCTTGCAAATATCACTTTGCAAATTCCACAAGAACAGTCTTAGCGAAAGGCTTCTTGAGGGAAAAGATGTAACTCTGTGAGATGAATTATCAAAACAAAAAGCAGTTTCCCAGAAAGCTTCTTTCCAGTTTTTAACTGAAGATATTTTCTTTTTCACCATAGCCCTCTATGGGCTTCCAAATATCACTTTGTAAATTTCACAAGAACAGTCTTAGTGAAACGCTTCTTGAGGAGAAATCTGTAAGTCTGTGAGATGAATTAACACAACATAAAGCAGTTTCTGAGAAAGCTTCTTTCCATTTTTTAACGGAAGATATTTCCCTTTTCACCATAGACCTCTATGGGCTTCCAAATATCACCTTGCAAATTACACAAGAACGGTCTTAGCGAAAGGCTTCTTAAGGGAAAAGCTGTAACTCTGTGAGAAGAAATAACAGAACACAAAGCAGTATATTAGAATGATTCTTTTCAGTGTTTATTTTAGGATATTTCCTTTTTCACCATAGCCCTCTATGGGCTTCCAAATATCACTTTGGAAATTCCACAAGAACAGTCTTAGCAAATGGCTTCTTGAGGGGAGAGCTGAAACTCTGTGAGATGAATTAACAGAATACAAAGCAATTTCTCAGAAAGTTTCCTTTCAGTCTTTAACTGAAGATATTTCCTTTTTCACCATAGCCCTCTATTGTCTTCCTTATATCACTTTGCAAATTCCACAAGAAGAGTCTTAGTAAAACGCTTCTTGAGGGGAAAGCTGTAACACTGTGAGATGAATTAGCAGAACACAAAGCACTTTCTCAGAAAGCTTCTTTTCAGTTTTTATCATAGGATATTTCCTTTTTCAGCATAGCCCTCTATGGGCTTCCAAATATCACTTTGCAAATTGCACAAGAACAGTCTTCACAAAAGGCTTCTAGAGGGGGAAGCTATAACGCTGTGAGATGAATTAACAGAACACAAAGCAGTTTCTCAGAAACCTTCTTTCCAGTTTTAACGGAAGATATTTCATTTTCACCATAACACTCCACGGGCTTCCAAATATCACTTTTCAAATTCCACAAGAACAGTCTTAGCGAAAGGCTTCTTGAGGGTAAAACTGTAACTCTGTGACATGAATTAACAGAACACAAAGCAGTTACTCAGAAAACTTCTTTGCAGTTTTTAATTGAACACATTTTCTTTTTCACCATAGCTGTCTATGGGCTTCCAAATATCACTTTGCAAATTCCACAAGAACAATCTTAGCGAAAGCCTTCTTGAGGGAAAAGCTGTAACTCTGTGAGATGAATTAACAGGACACAAAGAAGTTTCTCAGAAAGTTTCTTTCCAGTTTTTAACCCAAGGTATTTCCTTTTTCACCATAGCCCTCTTTGGGCTTCCAATTATCACTTAGCAAATTTCACAAGAACAGTCTTAGTGAACGGCTTCTTGAACGGCTTCTTGAGGGGAAAACTGTAACTCTGTGAGATGGATTATCACAAAACAAAGCAGTTTCTCAGAAAGCTTCTTTCCAGTTTTAACTGAAGATGTTTCCTTTTTCACCCCTGCCAAATATATGCTTCCAAATATCACCTTGGAAATTCCACAAGAACTGTCTTAGCGTAAGACTTCTTGAGGGGAAAGCTGTAACTCTGTGAGATGAATTAACAGAACACAGGAGAGTTTCTGAGAAAGCTTCTTTACAGTTTTTAACTGAAGTTATTTCCTTTTTCACCATAGGCCGCTATGGGCTTCCAAATATCACTTTGCAAATTCCACAAGAACAGTCTTAGCGAAAGGCTTCTTAAGGGAAATCCTGGAACTCTGTGTGATGAATAAACAGAACACAAAGCAGCTTCTCAGAAAGCTTCTTTACAGTTTTTAACGGAAGATATGTCCTTTTTCACCATAGCCCTCTATGGTCTTCCAAATATCAGTTTGCAAATTCCACAAGAACAGTCTTAGTGAAAGGCTTCTTGAGGGGAAAGTTGTAACTCTGTGAGATGAATTAACAGAACACAAAGCAGTTTCTCAGAAAGTTTCTTTTCAGTTTTTCTCTTAGGATATTTTGTTTTTCACCATAGCCCTCTATGGGCTTCCAAATATCACTTTGCAAAATCCACACGAACAGACTTAGCGAATGGCTTCTTGTGGGGAAAGCTGTAACTCTGTGAGATGAATTAACAGAAACAAAGCAGTTTCTCAGAAAGCTTCTTTTAAGTTTTTATATTAGGATATTTCCTATTTCACCATAGTCTTCTATGGGCTTCCAAATAACACCTTGCCAATTCCGCAAGAACTGTCTTAGTTAACGGCCTCTTGAGGGGAAAGCTGTAACACTGTGAGATGAATTAACATTAAACAAAGCAGCTACTCAGAAAGCTTCTTTCCAGTTTTTAACTTAAGATATTTCCTTTTTCACCCTAGCCCTCTATGGGCTTCCAAATATCACTTTGCAAATTTCACAAAACAGGCTTAGTGAACGGCTTCTTGAGGGGAAAGCTGTAATTCTGTGAGATGAATTAACAGAAAACAAATCAGTTTCTCAGAAAGCTTCTTTCCAGTTTTAACGGAAGATATTTCATTTTCAACATAGACCTCTGGAGCTTCCAAATATCACTTTGCAAATTACACAAGAACAGTCTTAGCGAAAGGCTTTTTGAGGGGGATGCTGTAACTCCGTGAGATGAATTAACAGAACACAAGGCAGATTCTCAGAAAGATTCTTTCTAGATTTTATTGGAAGATATTTCCTTTTTCACCATAGCCCTCCATGGGCTTCCAAATATCACATTGCAAATTCCACAAGAACAGTCTTAGCGAAAGGCTTCTTGAGTTGAAAGCTGTAAATCTGTGAGATGAATTAACAGAACAAAAAGCAGTTTCTCAGAAAGCTTCTTTCCAGTTTTTATCTTAGGATATTTCCTTTTTCACCATTTCCCTTTATGGGCTTCCGAATATCACTTTGCAAATTCCACAAGAACACTCTTAGCGAAAGGCTTCTTGTGGGGAAAGCTGCAACTCTGTGAGATGAATTAACAGAACACATAACACTTTCTCGGAAATCTTCTTTCCAGTTTTTAACTGAAGATATTTTCTTTTTCATCGTAGCCCTCTGTGAATTTCCAAATATCTCTTTGCCAATTCCATAAGAACAACTGTAGCGAAAGGATTCTTGAGGGCTAAGCTGTAACACTGTGAGATGAATAAGCAGAATATAAAGAAGTTTCTCAGAAATCTTCTTTGCAGATTTTAACGGAAGATATCTCATTTTCACCCTAGCTCTCTGTGAGCTTCCAAATATCACTTTGCAAATTCCACAAGAACAGTCTTAACGAATGGCTTCTTGAGGGGAAAGCTGTTACGCTGTGAAATGAATTAACAGAACACAAAGCAGTTAATCAGAAAGCTTCTTTGCAGTTTTTAATGGAAGATATATCCTTTTTCACCATAGCCCTCTGTGGACTTCAAAAATATCACTTTGCAAATTCCACAAGAACAGTCTTAGCGAAAGGCTTCTTGAGGGGAAAGCTGTAACTCTGTGAAATAAATTAACAGAACACAAAGCAGTTTCTCAGAAATCTTCTTTGCAGTTTTTAACTGAAGATATTTCCTTTTACACCATAGCCCTCCATGGGGTACCAAATATCACGTTGCAAATTTACAAGAACAGTCTTCGTGAACGGCTTCTTGAGGGGAAAGCTGTAACTCTGTGAGATGTATTAACAGAACACAAAGCAGTTTCTCGGAAAGCTTCTATCAAGTTTTTAACGGAAGATATTTCCTTTTTCACCGTAGCCCTCTATGGGCTTCCAAATATCACTTCGTAAATTCCACAAGAACAGAATTCGCGAAAGGCTTCTTTAGGGGAAAGCTCTAACTCTCCGAGATGAATTAAGACAACACAAAGCAGTTTCTCAGAAAGCTTCTTTCCAGGTTTTAACGGAAGATATTTCCTTTTTCACCATAGCCCTCTATTGGTTTAAAATATCACTTTGCAAATTTCACAAGAACAGTCTTAGTGAACGGCTTCTTGAGGGGAAAGCTGTAACTCAGTGAGATGAATTAACGGAACACAAAGCAGTTTCTCAGAAAGCTTCTTTTCAGTTTTTAACTGAAGATATTTCCTCTTTCACCATAGCCCTCTATGGGCTTACAAATATCACTTTGCAAATTCCACAAGAAGAGTCTTAGCGAAAGGCTTCTTGAAGGGAAAGCTGTAACACTGTGAGATGAATTAACAAAGCACAAAGCAGTGTCTCAGAAATCTTCCTTGCAGTTTTTAACTGTAGATATTTCCTTTTTCAACATAGCCCTCTAAGGGCTTAAAATATCATATTGCTAATTTCAAAAGAACAGTCTTAGTGAACGGCTTCTTTAGGGGAAGCTGTAACTCTGTGAGATGAATTAACGGAACACAAACCAGTTTCTCAGAAAGCTCCTTTCCAGTGTTTAACGGAAGATATTTCCTTTTTCACCATAGCCCTCTATGGGCTTTCAAATATCACTTTGCAAATTCCACAAGAATAGTCTTAGCGAAAGGCTTCTTGAGGGAATAGCTGTAACTGTGTGAGATGAACTAACAGAACACAAATCACTTTCTCAGAAATCTTCTCTGCAGTTTTTACCTGAAGATATTTCCTTAAACACCATAGCTCTCCAGGGGCTTCCATATATCACCTTGCAAATTTCACAAGAACAGTCTCATGGAAAGGCTTCTTGAGGGGAATGCTGTAACTCTGTGAGATGAATTAACAGAACACAAAGAAGTTTCTCAGAAAGCTTCTTTCCAATTTTTAACTGAAGATATTTCCTTTTTCACCATAGCCCTCTATGGGCTTCCATGTATCACTTTGCAAATTCCACAAGAACAGTCTTATCGAAAGGATTCTTGAAGGGAAAACTGTAACTCTGTGAGATGAATTATCAGAACAGAAAGCACTTTCTAAGAAAGCTTCTTTAAAGTTTTTAACGGAAGATATTTTCTTTTTCACCATAGCCCTCTAAGGACATCCAAATATCAATTTGCAAATTCCACAAGAACAGCTTTATCGAAAGGCTTATTTAGGGGAAAGCTGCAACTCTGGGAGATGAATTAACAGAAAACAACGCAGGTTCTCAGAAAGCTTCTTTGCAGTTTTAAACTGAAGATATTTCCTTTTTGACCGTAGCCTTCTATGGGCTTCGAAATATCACTTTGCAAATTTCACAAGAACAGTCTTAGTGAACGTCTTCTTGAGGGGAAAACTGTAACTCTGTGAGACGAATTAACAGAACACAAAGCAGTTTCTCAGACAGCTTCTTTGCAGTTTTTAACGAAATATATTTCATTTTCACCATAACCCTCTATGGGCTTCCAAATATCACTTTGCGAATTCCAGAAGAACTGTCTTAGCAAATGCCTTCTTGAGGGGAAAGCTATAACTCTCTGAGATGAATTAACGGAACACAAAGTAGTTTCTCAGACAGCTTCTTTGCAGGTTTTAACTGAAGATATTTCCTTTTTCTCCATAGCCCTCTATGGGCTTCCAAATATCACTTTGCAAATTTCACAAGAAGAGTCTTAGTGAACCGTTTCTTGAGGGGAATGCTGTAACTCTCTGAGATGAATTAGCAGAACACAAAGCAGTCTCAGAAAGCTTTTTTCCAGTTTTTAATGAAAGATATTTCATTTTCACCATAGCCTTCAATGGGCTTCCAAATATCACTTTGCAAATCCTTCAAGAACATTCTTGGGAAAGGCTTCTTGAGGGGAAAGCTGTAACTCTGTTGGATGAATTAACAGAACACAAAGCAGTTTCTCAGAAAGCTTCTTTAAAATTTCCAACTGAAGATATTTCCTTTTTCACCATAGCCCTCTAGGGGCTTCCAAATATCACTTTGCAAATTCCACAAGAACAGTATTAGCGAAAGGCTTCTTGGTGGGAATGCTGTAACTCGGTGAGATGAATTAACAGAACACAAAGCATTTTCTCAGAAAGCTTCTTTGCGGTTTTTATCTTAGGATATTTCCTTTTTCACCATAGACTTCTATGCACTTCCAAATATCACTTCGCAAATTCCACAGGAACAGTCTTAGCGAATGGCTTCTTGAGGGAAAGCTGTAACTCTGTGAGATTAATTCACAGAAAACAAAGGAGTTTCTCAGAAAGCTTCTTTGCAGTTTCAAATTGAAGATATTTCCTTTTTCACAATAGCACTCCATGGGCTTCCAAATATCACTTTGCAAATTTCACAAGAACAGACTTAGTGAACGCCTTCTTGAGGGGCAAGGTGTAACTCTGTGAGATGAATTAACAGAACACAAAGCAGTTTCTCAGAAAGCTTCTATCCAGTTTTTAATGGAAGATATTTCAATTTCACCGTAGCCTTCTATGGGCTTCCAATTATCGCTTTGCAAATCCCACAGGAACAGTCTTAGCAAATGGCTTTTTGAAGGGAAAGCTGTTACTCTCTGCGATGAATTAACAGAACACAAAGCAGTTTCCCAGACAGCTTCTTTTCAGTTTTAAACGGAAGATATTTCCTTTTTCACCATAGCCCTCTATAGGCTTCCAAATATCACTTTCCAAATTTCACAAGAACTGTCTTAGTCTACGGCTTCTTGAGGGTAAAGCTGCAAATCTGTGAGATGAATTGACAGAACAGAAAGCAGTTTCTCAGAAAGCTTCTTTCCAGTTTTCAACTCAAGGTATTTCCTTTTTCACCATAGCCCTCTATGAGCTTCCAAATAACACTTTGCAAATTCGACAAAAACAGTCATAGCGATAGTCTTCTTGAGGGGAATGCTGGAACTCTTTGAGATGAATTAACAGATCACAAGGCAGTTTCTCAGAAATCTTCTTTTCCGTGTTTAACTCAGGATATTTCCTTTTTCACCACAGCCCTCTATGCACTTCCAAATATCATTTCGCAAATTCCACAAAAACGGTCTTAGCGAATTGCTTCTTGAGGGAAAACTGTAACTCTGTGTGATGAATTCACGGAAAACAAAGGAGTTTCTCAGAAAACATCTTTGAAGTTTTAAACTGAGTATATTTCCTTTTTCACCATAGCACTCTTTGGGCCTCGAAATATCACTTTGCAAATTCCACAAGAACAGGCTGAGCAAAAGTCTTCTTGGTGGAAAAGCTGTAACTTTGTGAGAAAAAGTAAAAGAACACAAAGCAGTTTCTCAGAAAGCTTCTTTTCACTTTTTATTTTAGGATATTTCCTTTTTCACCGTAGCCCTCTATGGGCTACCAAATATCACTCTGGAAATTTCACAAGAACAGTCTTAGCGAATGGATTCTTGAGGGGAGAGCTGCAACTCTGTGAGATGAATTAACAGAACAGAAAGCAGTTTCTCAGAAAGCTTCTTTTCAGTATTAACTGAAGATATTTCCTTTTTCACCAAAGCCCTCTATGGGCTTCTAAATATCATTTTCAAAATTCCACATCAACAGTATTAGCGAAAGGATTTTTGTGGAGAAAGCTGTAATTCTGTGAGATAAATTTACAGAACACAAAGCAGTTTCTCAGAAAGCTTCTTTCCAGTTTTTAACTGAAGATATTTCCTTTTTCACCAAAGCCCTCTACGGGCTACCAAATATCACCTTGCAAATTCCACAAGAACACTCTAAGCGAAAGTCTTCTTCAGGGGAAAGCTGTAACTCTGTGAGATGAATTAACAGAACACAAAGCAGTTTCTCAGAAAGCTTCTTTCCAGTTTTTAATGGAAGATATTTCCTTTTTCACAAAACCCCACTATGGGCTTCCAAATATCACTTTTCAAATTCCAAAAGAACAGTCTTAGCGAAAGGCTTCTTGAGGGAAAATCTGTAACTCTGTGAGATGAATTAACAGGACAAAAGAACTTTCTAAGAAACCTTCTTTCCAGTTTTTAACTGAAGATATTACCTTTTTCACCATAGCCGTCAATGGGCTTCCAAAGATCACTTTGAAAATTCCACAAGAACAGTCTTAGCGAAAGGCTTTTTGAGGGGAAAGCTGTAACTGTGACATGAATTAAAAGAACACAAAGCTGTTTCTCAGAGAGCTTCTTTCCAGTTTTTAACAGAAGATATTTCCTTTTTCACAGTAGCCGTTTATGGGCTTCCAAATATCACTTTGCAAATTCCACAAGAACAATCTTAGCGAAAGGCTTCTTGAGGGGAAAGCTGTAACTCTGTGAGATGAATTAACAGAACACAAAGCAGTTTCCTGGAAAGCCTCTTTCCACTTTGTAATGGAAGAATTTCCTTTTTCACCATAGACCTCTATGGGCTTCCAAATATCACTTAGCAAATTCCACAAGAACAGCCTTAGCGAATGGCTTCTTGAGGAGACAGCTGTAACTCTGTGAAATGAAATATCAGAACACAAAGCAGTTTCTCAGAATGCCTCTTTTCAGTTTTTAACGGAATATATTTCCTTTTCAACGATAGCCCTCTCTGGGTTTCCAAATATCACTTTGCAAATTCCACAAGAACAGTCTTAGCGAAAGGCATCTTGAGGGGAAAGCTGTAACTCTGTGAGATGAATTATAAGAACACCGAGTGGTATGTCAGAAAGTTTCTTTTCAGTTTTTATCTTAGGATGCTAACTTTTTCACCATAGCCCTCTATGGGCTTCCAAATATAACTTTGCACATTCCACAAGAAGAGTCTTAGCGAAACGCTTATTGAGGGAAAAGCTGTTACTCTGTGAGCTGAATAAAGAGAACACAAAGCAGTTTCTCAGAAATCATTTTTCCAGTTTTTTACGAAGATATTTCCTTTTTCACCATAGCCCCCTATGGGCTTCCAAATATCTCTTTTCAAATTCCACAAGAACAGTCTTAACGAAAGGCTTCTTGAGTGGAGAGCTGTAACTCTTTGCGATGAATTAACAGAACACAATGTATTTTCTCAGAAAGTTCTTTCCAGTTTTTAACGGAAGATATTTCCTTTTTTACCAAAGCCATCTTTGGGCTTCCAAATATGACTTTACAAATTCCACAAGAACAGTCTTAGCGAAAGGCTTCTTGAGGGGAAAGCTGTAACTCCGTGAGATGAATTAACAGAACACAAAGCAGTAGATCACAAAGCTTCTTTCCAGTTTTTAACTTAAGATATTTCCTTTTTCACCGTAGCCGTCTATGGGCTTCCAAATATCACTTTGCAAATTCCACAAGAACAGACTTAGCGAAAGGCTTCCTGAAGGGAAAGCTGCAACTCTGTGAGATGAATTAAGAAGACACAAAGCAGTTTCTCACAAAGCTTCTTTCCAGTTTTTAACTGAAGATATTTCCTTTTTCACCAAAGCCCTATTTGGGCTTCCAAATATCACTTTTAAAATTCCACAACAAGAGTCTTAGCGAAAGGCTTTTGAGGGGAAAGCTGTAATCAGAAAGCTTCTTTCCAGTTTTTAACGGAAGATATTTCCTTTTTCACCATAGCCCTCTATGGGCTTCCATATATCACTTTTCAAATTCCACAAGAACTGTCTTAGCGAAAGGCTTCTTGATGGTAAATCTGTAACTCTGTGAGATGAATTAACAGAAAACAAAGCAGTTTCTCAGAAAGCTTCTTTCCAGTTTTTAACGGAGATATTTCCTTTTTTACCAAAGCCCTCTATGGGCTTCCAAATATCTCTTTGCAAATTCCACAAGAACAGTGTTAGCGAAAGGCTTCTTGAGCTTAAAGCTGTAACTCTTTGAAATGAATTAACAGAACACAAAGCAATTTCTCAGAAAGCTTCTTTCCAGTTTTTATCTGAAGATAGTTCCTTTTTCACCATAGCCCTCTTTTCTCTTCCAAGTATCCCTTTGAAAATTCCACATGAATAGTCTTAGCGAAAGGCTTCTTGTGGGGAAAGCTGTGACTCTGTGAGATGATTTAACAGAGCACAAAGCAGTTGATCAGAAAGCTTCTTTCCAGTTTTTTACTTAAGATATTACCTTTTTCACCATAGCCATCTATGGGCTTCCAAAGATCACTTTGCAAATTCTACAAGAACAGTCTTAGCGAAAGGCTTCCTGAGTGGAAAGGTGTAACTCTGTGAGATGAATTAGCAGAACAAAAAGTAGTTTCCCAAAGAGCTTCTTTCCAGTTTTTAACTGAAGATATTTCCTTTTTAACCATAGCCGTCTATAGGCTTCCAAATATCACTTTGCAAATTACACAGGAACAGACCTAGCGAAAGACTTCTTGAGGGGAAAGTAGTAACTCTGTGAGATGAATTAAGAGAACACAAAGCAGTTTCTCGGAAAGCTTCTTTCCACTTTTTAACGGAAGAATTTCCTTTTTCACCGTAGCCCTCTATGGGCTTCCCAATATCACTTGGCAAATTCCACAACAACAGCATTAGCGAATGGCTTCTTGAGGAGAAAACTGTCACTCTGTGAAATGAATTATCAGAACACAAAGCAGTTTCTCAGAAAGATTCTTTTCAGTTTTTATCTTAGGATATTTCCTTTTTCACCATAGCCCTCTATGGGTTTCCAAATATCACTTTGAAAATTTCACAAGAATAGTCTTAGTGAACGGCATCTTGAGGGGAAAGCTGTAACTCTATGAGATGAAATAACAGAACACAAAGCAATTTCTCAGAAAGCTTCTTTTCGCTTTTTAACGGAAGATATTTCCTTTTTCACCATAGCCCTCTAAGGGCTTCCAAATTTCACTTTGTAAATTCCACAAGAACAGTCTTAGCGAAAGGCTTCTTGTGGGGAAAGCTGTAATTCTCTGAGATGAATTAAGAGAACACAAGGAAGTTTCTCAGAGAGCTTATTTCCAGTTTTAAACTGAAGATATTTCCTTTTTCAAATAGCCCTCTATGGGCTTCCAAATATCACTTTGCAAATTCCAGAAGAACAGTCTTAGCGAAAGGCTTCTTGAGGGAGAACCTGTAACGCTGTGAGATGAATTAACAGAACCCAAAGCAGTTTCTCAGAAAGCTTCTTTCCAGTTTTTAACTGAAGATATTTCCTTTTTTAACGTAGCCCTCTAAGGGCTTCCAAATATCACTTTGCAAATTCCTCAAGAACTGTCATAAAGAAAGGCTTCTTGAGTGGAAAGCTGTAACTCTGTGAGATGAATTTACAGAACACAAAGCAGTTTCTCCGAAAGCTTCTTTCAAGTTTTTACCTGAAGATATTTCCTTTTTCACCATAGCCCTCTACTCTCTTCCAAGTATCACTTAATAAATTAAACAGTAACAATATTATAGAAAGGATTCTGGAGAGGAAAGCTGTAACTCTGTGAGATGAATTAACAGAACACAAAGCAGTTTCTCAGAAATCTACTTTCCACTTTTTAACGGAAGATATTTCCTTTTTCACCTTAGCGCTCTTTGGGCTTCCAAATATGACTTTGCAGATTCCACAAGAACAGTCATAGCGAAAGTCTCACTGAGGAGAAAGCTGTAACTCTGTGAGATGAACTTACAGAACACAAAGTAGTTTCTCGGAAAGCTTATTTTCAGTTTTTATCTTAGGATACTTCCTTTTTAACCGTAGCCCTCTATGAGCTTCCAAATATCACTTTGCGAATTCCACAAGAACAGCCTTAGCAAAACGTTTCTTGAGGGGAAAGCTGTAACTCTGTGAGATGAATTAACAGAGCACAACGCAATTTCTCAGAAAGCTTCTTTCCTGTTTTTAACTGAAGATATTTCCTTTTTCATCATAGCCCTCTATTGGCTTCCAAATATCACTTTGCAAATTTCACAAGAACAGTCTTAGAGAACAGCTACTTTAGGGGAAGGTTGTAACTCCTTGAGATGAACTAACAGAACACAAAGTGCTTTCTCAGATAGCTTCTTTTCGGTTTTTATCTTAGGATATTTCCATTTTCACCATAGCCCTCTATGGGCTTCCAAATACCACTTTGCAAATTCCACAAGACCAGTCTTAGCGGAAGGCCTCTTGAGGAGAAACCGTAACTCTTAGAGATGAATTAACAGAACACAGAGCAGTTTCTCATAAAACTTCTTTCAAGTTTTTAACTGAAGATATTTCCTTTTTCACCATAGCCTTCTACGGACTTCCAAATATCACTTTGTAAATTGCACAAGAACAGTCTTAGCCAAAGGATTCTTGAGGGGAAAGCTGTAACTGTGTGAGATGAATTAACAGAACACAATGTAGTTTCTCAGAAAGCTTCTTTTCAGTTTTTATCTTAGCATATTTCCTTTTTCACCATAGCCCTCTATGGGCTTTCAAATATCACTTTGAAAATTCCACAAAAATAGTCTTAGAGAACGGCTACTTGAGGAGAAAGCTGTAACTCTGTGACATGAATTAACATAACACAAAGCAGTTTCTCAGAAAACTTCTTTCCAGTTTTTAATGGAAGATTTTAATTGTTCAACATAGCTCTCTATGGGCTTCCAAATATCACTTTGCAATTTGCACAAGAACAGTCTTAGCGAAAGGCATCTTGAGGTAAAAGCTGTAACTCTGTGAGATGAATTAACAGAACACAAAACAGTTTCTCAGAAAGCTTCTTTTCAGTTTTTATCTTAGGATATTTCCTTTTTCACCATAGCCTTCTAAGGGCTTCCAAATATCACTTTGAAAATTCCACAAGGAAAGTCATAGCGAAAGGCTTCTGTAGGGGACAGCTGTAACTCTTTTAGATGAATTAACAGAACACAAAACTGATTCTCAGAAATCTTTTTTCCAGTTTTTAACGGAAAATATTTCCTTTTTCACCCTAACCCTCTAGAGTCTTCCAAATATCACTTCGCAATTTCCAGAAGAACAGTCTTAGCAAAAGGCTTCTTTCAGGTAAAGCTGTAACTCTGTGAGATGAATTAACAGAACTCAAAGCAGTTTCTCAGAAAGCCTCTTTCCAGTTTTTAACGGAAGATATTTCAGTTTTCCCCATAGCTCTCTATGGGATTCCAAATATCACCTTGCACATTCCACAAGAACAGTCTTAGCGAAAGGCTTCTGGAGGGGAAATCTCTAACACTGTGAGATGAATTAACATAACACAAAGCAGTTTCTCAGAAATCTTCTTTCCAGTTTTTAACGGATGATATTTCCTTTTTCACCATAGACTTTGCGGGGCTTCCAAATATCACTATGCAAATTCCATAAGAACAGTCTTTGAGAAAGCTTCTTGTGGGAAAATCTGTAACTCTGTGAGATGAAATAACAGAACACACATCAGTTTCTCAGAAACCTTCTTTCCAGTTTTACACCGAAGATATTTCCTTTTTCACCGTAGCCCTCTATGGGCTTCCAAATATCACTTTGCAAATTCACCAAGAAAAGTTTTAGCAAAAGGCTTCTTGAGGGGAAAGCTGTAACACTGTGAGATGAATTAAGAGAACACTAAGTAGTTTCTCAGAAATCTTCTTTCCAGTTTTTAACGTAATATATTTCCTTTTTCACCGTAGCCCTCTATGGGCTTCAAAATATCACTTTGCAAATTCCACAAGAACACTCCTAGCGAAAAATTTATTGATGGGAAAGCTGTAACTCATTGTGATGTATTAACAGAACACATAGCAGTTTCTCAGAATGCTTCTTTCCAGTTTTTAACGGAAGATATTTCCTTTTTCAACATAGCCCTCTATGGTCTTCCAAATATCTCTATGCAAATTACACAAGATCAGCCTTCTTGAACGGCTTCTTGAGGGGAAAGCTGTAACTCTGTGAGATGAATAACAGAACACAAAGCAGATTCTCAGAAAGCTTGTTTTCGGTTTTTATCTTAGGATATTTCCAATTTCACCATAACCCTCCATGGGCTTCCAAATAACACTTTGCAAATACCACCAGAAGAGTCTTAGCGAAAGGCTTCTTGAGAGGAAAGCTCTAACTCTTTGACATGAATTAACAGAACACAAAGCAGTTTCTCAGAAAACTTCTTTTCAGTTTTTTTCTTAGGATATTTCCTTTTTCAGAATAGCTCTCTATGGTCTTCCAAATATCACTTTGCAAATTCAACAAGAACAGTCTTAGCGAAAGGCTTCTTGAGGGGAAACTCTAACTCTTCGATATGAATTAACAGAACACAAAGCAGTTTCTCAGAAAGCTTCTTTCCAGTTTTTAACGGAAGATATTTCCTTTTTCTCCATAGCCCTGTAGGGGCTTCTAAATATCACTTTCCAAATTACACAAGAACAGTCTTAGCGAAAGTCTTCTTGATTGGAAAGCTGTAAATCTGTGGGATGAATTAACAGATCACAAAGCAGTTTCTCAGAAAGCTTCTCTTCAGTTTTTATCTTAGGATATTTCCTTTTTCACCGTAGCCCTCTATGGGCTTCCAACTATCTCTTTGCAAATTTCACAAAAACAATCTTAGTGAACGGCTTCTTGAGGGGAAAGCTCTAACTCTGTGAGATGAACTAACAGAACACAAAGCAGTTTCTCACAAAGCTTCTTTTCGTTTTTTATCTGAGGATATTTCCATTTTCACAGTAGACCTCTATCGGCTTCCAAATATCATTTTGCAAATTACACAAGAGGAGCCTTAGCTGAAGGCTTCCTGAGGGGAATGTTGTAACTCTTTGAGATGAATTAAGAGAACACATAGCAGTTTCTCAGAAAGCTTCTTTTCAGTTTTTAACGAAAGATATTTCCTTTTTCACCATAACCCTCTATAGACTTCCAAATATCACTTTGCAAATCCCACAAGTACAGCCTTAGCGAAAGGCTTCTTCAGGGAAAAGCTGTAACTCGGTGAGATATATTAACAGAACACACGGCAGTTTCTCAGAAAGCTTTTTTCCAGTTTTTAACGGAAGATATTTCCTTTTTCAACATAGCCCTCTGTGGGCTTCCAAATATCACTTTGCAAATCCCTCAAGAACAGTCTTAGCGAAGGTCTTCTTGAGAGAAAAGCTGTAACTGTGTGAAATGAATTAATAGAACACACGTCAGTTTCTCAGAAATCTTCTTTCCAGTTTTTAACGAAAGATTTTTTTTTTTTCACCATAGCCCTCTATGGGCTTTCAAATATCACTTTGCAAATTTAACAAGAAGAGCCTTAGCGAAAGGCTTCTTGAGGGGAAAGCTGTAACTCTGTGAGTTGAATTAACAAACCACACAGCAGTTTCTCAGAAAACTTCTTTTCAGTTATTATCTTAAGATATTTCCTATTTCTCCAAAGCCCTCTATGGGCTTCCAAATATCACTTTGAAAATTCCACAAGAACAGTTTTAGGGAAAGTGTTCTGGAGGGGAAAGCTGTAACTCCGTGAGTTGAATTAACACAACACAAAGCAGTTTTTCAGAAAGCTTCTTTCCAGTTTTTAACTGAAGAATTTTTCTTTTTCACCGTAGCCCTATTTGTGCTTCCAAATATCACTTTGCAAATCCCACAAGAACAGTCTTATCGAAAGGCTTCTTGAAGGGAAAGTTGTAATTCTTTGAGATGAAATATCAGAACACAAAGCAGTTTCTCAGAAAGCTTCTTTACAGTTTTTAACTGAAGATATTTCCTTTTTCACCGAAGCCCTCTAGGGGCTTCCAAATATCACTTTGCAAATTCCACAGTAACACTCTTACCGAATGACTTCTGTAGGGGAATGCTGTAACTCTGTTAGATAAATTAACAAAACACAAAGCAGTGTCTCAGAAATCTTCTTCCCAGTTTTTAACGGAAGGTATTTCCTTTTTCTCCATAGCCCACTATGGGCTTCCAAATATCACTTTGCAAATCCCACAAAACAGACTTACCGAAAAGCTTCTTGAGAAGAAAGCTGTAACTCTGTGAGATGAATTACCGGAACACAAAGCAGTTTCTCAGAAAGTTTTTTTCCAGTTTTTAACTGAAGATATTTCCTTTTTCATCATGGCCCTCAATGGGCTTCCAAATATCACTTTGCAAATTGCACAGGAAGAGTCTTACCGAAAGGCTTTTTGAGAAGAAAGCTTTAACTCCGTGAGACGAATTAAAAGAACACAAAGCAGTTTCTCAGAAAATTTCTTTCCAGTTTTTAATGGAAGATATGTCCTTTTTCACCATAGCCCTCTATGGGCTTCCAAATATCACTTTGCAAATTCCACAAGAACAGTCTAAGCGAAAGGCTTCTGGAGGGGAATCCTGTAACTATGTGAGATGAATTAACAGAACACAAAGCAGTTTCTTAGAAAGCTTCTTTCCAGTTTTCAACGGAAGATATTTCCTTTTTCACCCTAGCCCTCTATGGGCTTCCAAATATCACATTGCAAATGCCACAAGAACAGACTTAGCGAAAGGCTTCTTCAGGTTAAAGCTGTAACTCGGGTAAATGTATTTACAGAACACACGGCAGTATCTCAGAATGCTTCTTTCCAGTTTTTAACGGAAGATATTTCCTTTTTCACCATAGCCATCTAACGGCTTCCAAATATCACTTTGCAAATTCCAAAAGAGCAGTCTTAGCGAAAGGCTTCTGGAGCGGAAAGCTGTAACTCTCTGAAATGAATTAAGAGAACACAGAGCTGTTTCTCAGAAAGCTTCTTTCCAGTTTTCAACCGAAGATATTTCCTTTTTCCCCATAGCCCTCTATGGGCTTCCAAATATCACTTAGAAAATCCCACAAGAACAGTGTTTGCGAAAGGCTTCTTGTGGGGAGAGCTGTAACTCGGTGAGATGTATTTACAGAACACACGGCAGTTTATCTGAAAGCTTCTTTCCAGTTTTTAACTGAAAATAGTTCCTTTTTTACCATGCCCTCTATGGGCTTCCAATTATCACTTTGCAAATCCCACAAAGACAATCTTAGTGAAAAGCTTCATGAGGGAATATCTGTAACTCTGTGAGATGAAATAAGAGAACACAAAGCAGTTTCTCAGAAAGCTTCTTTCCAGTTTTTAACTGAAGATATTTACTTTTTTACCATAGCCCTCTATGGGCTTCCAAATATCACTTTGCAAATCCCACAAGAACAGTCTTAGCGAAAGGCATCTGGATGTGAAAATGTAACTCGGTGAGATGTATTAACAGAACACACGGCAATTTCACAGAATGCTTCTTTAGAGTTTTAACGGAAGATATTTCCTTTTTCACCATAGCCTTCTATGGGCTTCCCAATATCACTTTGCAAATTCCACAAGAACAGTCTTAACGAAAGGCTTCTAGATGGGAAAGCTGCTACTCTGTGAGATGAATTAAAAGAACACAAAGCAGATTCTCAAAATCTTCTTTCCATTTTTAAACTGAAAATATTTCCTTTTCATCGTAGCCCCCTATGGGCTCCAAAATAACACTTTGCATATTCCAGAGGAACAGTCTTAGCGAAAGGCTTCTTGAGCGGAAAGCTCTAACTCTGTGAGATGAATTAACAAAACACAAAGCAGTTTCTCAGAAAACTTCTTTCCACTTTTTAATTGAGGATATTTCCTTTTTCAGTATAGCCCTCTAATGGCTTCCAAATATCACTTTGCAAATTCAACAAGAAGTTTCTCTGCGAAAGGCTTCTTGAGGGGAAAGCTGTAACTCCCTGATGTGAATTAACAGAACACAAAGCAGTTTCTCAGAAAGCTTCTTTCCAGTTTTTAACGGAAGATATTTCCTTTTTCACCATAGACCTCTATGGGCGTCCAAATATCACTTTGCAAATTCCACAAGAACAGTCTTCGCGAAAGGTGTCTTGAGGGGAAAGCTGTAACTCTGTGAGATGAATTAACAGAACACAAAGCAGCTTTTCAGAAATCATCTTTCCAGTTTTTAATTGAAGATATTTCCTTTTTCACAATAGCCCTCTATGGGCTTCCAAATATCACTTTGCATATTACACAAGAACAGACTTACAGAAAGGCTTCTTGAGGGGAAAGCTTTAACTCTCTAAGATAAATTAACAGAACACAAAGCAGTTTCTCAGAAAGCTTCTTTCTAGTTTTTAACAGAAGATATTTCTTCTTTCACCACAGCCCTCTATCGGCTTCCAAATATCACTTTGCAAATTCCAGAAGAACAGTCTTAATGAAAGGCTTTTTGAAGGGAAATCTGTAACTTTGTGAGATTAATTCACAGAACACAAACAGTTTCTTAGAAAGCTTATTTCACCTTTTTAACTGAAGATATTTCCTATTTCACCATAGCCCTCTTATGGCTTCCAAATATCACCATGAAAATAGCACAAGAACAGTCTTAGCGAAAGGCCTCTTGAGGGGAAAGCTGTATCTCTTTGAGATAAATTAACAGAACACAAAGTAGTTTCTCAGAAAGTTTCTTTCAGGTTTTTATCTTAAGATATTTCCCTTTTCACCGTAGCCCTCTGTCGGCTCCCAAATACCAATTTGCAAATTGCACAAGTACAGTCTTAGCGGAAGGCTTCTTGAGGGGAAAACTGTAACTATGTGAGATGAATTAAAAGAACACAAAGTAGTTTCTCAGAAAGCTTCTTTCCAGTTTTTAACGGAAGATATTTCCTTTTTCACCATAGCCCTCTAAGGGCTTCCAAATATCACTTTGAATATTCTACAAGAGCCGTCTTATCGAAAGGCTTTTTGAGGGGAAAGCTGTAACTCTGTGAAATGAATTAACAGAACACAAAGCAGTATCTCAGAAACCTTTTTTCCAGTTTTTAACGGAAGATATTTTCTTTTTCACGGTAGACCTCTATGGGCTTCCAAATATCACTTCGCAAATTCCTCGAGAACAGTCTTACCGAAAGGCTTCTTGGGGGAAAGCAGTAACTTTGTGAGATGAATTAACAGAACACAAAGCAGTTTCTCAGAAAGGTTCTTTCCACTTTTTAACTTAAGATATTTCCTTTTTCACCATAGCCCTCTATGGGCTCCAGATATCACTTTGCATATTCCACAAGAACAGTCTTAGCGAAAGGCTTCTTGAGGGGAAAGCTCTAACTCTGTGAGATGAACTAACAGAACACAAAACAGATTCTGAGAATGCTTCTTTCCACTTTTTAACAGAGGATATTTCCTTTTTCACCATAGCCCTCTAGGTCCTTCCAAATACCACTTTGCAAATTCCACAAGAACAGTCTTAGCGAAAATCTTCTTGAGGGGAAAGCGGTAACTCTGTGAGATGACTTAACATAACACAAAGCAGTTTCTCAAAAAGCTTCTTTCCAATTTTTAACGGAAGGAATTTCCTTTTTCACCATAGCCCTCTTTGGGCTTACAGTTATCACTTTGCAAATACCACAAGAACAGTCTTAGCGAAAGGCTTCTTGAGGGGAAAGATGTAACTCTGCGAGGTGAATTAACAGATCACAAAGCAGTTTCTCAAAAGGCTTCTTTTTAGTTTTTATCTTAGGATATTTCCTTTTTCACCATAGCCCTCCAAGGTCTTCCATATATCACTTTGCATGTTCCACAAGAACAGTCTTAGCAAAAGGCTTCTTCAGGGGAAAGCTGTAATTCTGTGAGATGAATTAACAGAACACAAAGCAATTTCTCAAAAAGCTTCTTTCCAGTTTTTAATGAAGAGACTTCCTTTTTCAACATAGATCTTTATGGGCTTCCAAATATCACTTTGAAAATTCCACAAGAACAATCTTAGCAAATGGCTTCTTGAGGGGAAAGCTATAACTCTGTGAGATGAATTATCAGAACACAAAGCGGTTTCTCAGAAGGCATCTTTCCAGTTTTTAACGGAAGATATTTCCTTTCTCACCATAGCCCTCTAAGGGCTTCAAAATATCTCTTTGCAAATTCCACAAGAGCAGTCTTAGCGAAAGGCTTATGGAGGGGAAAGCTGTAACTCTGTGAGATGAATTAACAGAACACAATGCAGTTTCTCAAAAAGTTTCTTTCCAGTTTTTAACTGAAGATATTTCCCTTTTCACCATAGCCCTCTATGGGCTTCCAAATATCACTTTCCAAATTCCACAGGAACAGTCTTAGCGTAAGGATTCTTGAGGGGAAAGCTGT
The DNA here is from genome assembly GCF_047675955.1 of Chlorocebus sabaeus. Lineage (NCBI taxonomy): Eukaryota > Metazoa > Chordata > Mammalia > Primates > Cercopithecidae > Chlorocebus > Chlorocebus sabaeus. The sequence goes on from NW_027327837.1 coordinate 1,354,099, forward strand.
AACTCTGTGAGATGAATTAACAGAACACAAAGGAGTTTCTCAAAAAGCTTCTTTTCAGTTTTTATCTTAGGATATTTCCTTTTTCACCACAGCTCTCTATGGGCTTCCAAATATCACTTCTTAAATTCCACAAGAACACTCTTAGCCAAAGGCTTCTTAAGTGGAAAGCTGTAACTCTGTGAGATGAATCAACAGAACACAAAGCCTTTCGCAGAATGCTTCTTTCCAGTTTTTGACGAAAACGATTTCCTTTTTCAACAATGCCCTCTATGGGCTTCCAAATCTCATTTTGCAAATTCCACAAGAACAATCTTAGCGAAAGGCTTCCTGAGGGGCAAGCTGTAACTCTGTTAGATGAATTAACAGAACACAAAACGGTTTCTCAGAGAGCTTCTTTCCAGTTTTTAACTTAAGATATTACCTTTTTCACCATAGCCCTCTATAGGCTTCCAAATATCACTTTGCAAATTCCCCAAGAACAGTCTTATCGAAAGGCTTTTAGAGGGAAAAGCTGTAACTCTGTGAGATGAATTAAGAGAACACAAACCGGTCTCTCAGAAAGCTTCTTTCCAGTTTTTAACGGAATAGATTTCCTTTTACACCATAACCCTGTAGGGACTTCCAAATGTCACTTTGCAAATTCCACAAGAACAGTCTTAGCGAAAGGCTTCTTCAGGGGAAAGCTGTAACTCTGTGAGATGAATTAACAGAACACAAAGCAGTTTCTCAGAAAGCTTCTTTCCAGTTTTTTACTGAAGATATCTCCTTTTTCACCATAGACCTCTAAGGGTTTCCAAATATCACTTTCTAAATTCCAGAAGAAGAGTCTTAGCGAAAGGCTTCTTGAGGGGAAAGCTGTAAGTCTGTGAGATGAATTAACAGAACACAAAGCAGTTTCTCAGAAAGCTTCTTTCCAGTTTTTAACGGAAGAGATTTCCTTTTTCACGATAGCCCTATATGGGCTTCCAAATATCTCTTTGCAAATTCCACAAGAACAGTCTTAGCGAAAGACGACTTGAGGGGAAAGCTGTAACTCTGTGATATGAAATATCAGAACACAAAGCAGTTTCTCAGAATGTTTCCTTCCATTTTTAACTGAAGATATTTTCTTTTTCACCATAACACTCTATGTGCTTCAAAATATCACTTTGCAAATTCCACAAGAACAGTCTTAGCGAAAGGCTTTTCAGGGGAAAGCTGTAACTCCTGAGATGAATTAACAGAACACAATGCAGTTTCTCAAAAAATTTCTTTCCAGTTTTTAACTGAAGATATTTCCTTTTTCACCATAGCCCTCTATGGGCTTCCATTTATCACTTTTTAAATTAAAGAAGAACAGTCTTAGTGAGAGGCTTCTTGAGGGGAAAGCTGTAACACTGTGAGATAAATTAAGAGAACAAAAAGCCGTTTCTCAGAAAGCTTCTTTCCATTTTTTAACGGAATTGATTTCCTTTATCACCATAGCCCTCTATGGACTTCCAAATATCACTTTGCAAATTCCACAAGAACAGTCTTAGCGAAAGGCTTCTTGAGAGGAAAGCTATAACGCTGTGAGATGAATTTACAGAACACAAAGCAGTTTCTGAAAAAGCTTTTTTTCAGTTTTTATCTTGGGATATTTCCTTTTTCACCATAGCCCTGTTTGGGCTTCCAATTATCACTTTGCAAATTCCACAAGAACAGTCTTAGCGAAATGCTTCTTGAGAGGAAAGCTATAACTCTGTGAGATGAATTAACAGAACATAAAGCAGTTTCTGAAAAAGCTTCCTTTCAGTTTTTATCTTAGGGTATTTCCTTTTTTACCATAGTCCTGTATGGGCTTCCAAATATCACTTTTTAAATTCCACAAGAACAGTCTTAGAGAAAGGCTTCTTAAAGGGAAAGCTGTAACACTGTGAGATGAATTCACAGAACACAAAGCAGTTTCTCAGAAAGCTTCTTTCCAGTTTTTAACTGAAGATATTTCCTGGGAGCAACATGGCCGAATAGGAACAGCTCCAGTCTCCAACTCCCAGCGAGAGCGACACAGAAGACCGGTGATTTCTGCATTTTCAACTGAGGTACTGGGTTCATCTCACTGGGGATTGCTAGACGATCGGTGCTGGTCAGCTGCTGCAGCCCGACCAGCGAGAGCTGAAGCAGGGCGAGGCATTTCCTCACCTTGAAAGCGCAAGGGGGAAGGGAATCCCTTTTCCTAGCCAGGGGAACTGAGACACTTAACACCTGGAAAATCTGGTAACTCCCACCCCAATACTGCGCTTTAAGCAGACAGGCACACCAGGAGATCATATCCCACACCTGGCCGGGAGGGTCCCACACCCACGGAGCCTCCCTCATTGCTAGCACAGCAGTCTGTGATCTACCGGCAAGGCAGCAGCGAGGCTGGCGGAGGGACACCCGCCATTGCTGAGGCTTAAGTAGGTAAACAAAGATGCTGGGAACCTCGAACTGGGTGGAGCTCACAGCAGCTCAAGGAAACCTGCCTGTCTCTGTAGACTCCACCTCTGGGGACAGGGCACAGTAAACAATAACAAACGCAGCAGCTCTGCAGACGCAAACGACTCTGTCTGACAGCTTTGAAGAGAGCAGTGGATCTCCCAACACGGAGGTTGAGAACTGAGAAGGGACAGACTCCCTGCTCAAGTGGGTCCCTGACCCCTGAGTAGCCTAACTGGGAGACATCCCCCACTAGGGGCAGTCTGACACCCCACACCTCACAGGGTGGAGTACACCCCTGAGAGGAAGCTTCCAAAGCAAGAATCAGACAGGTACACTCGCTGTTCAGAAATATTCTATCTTCTGCAGCCTCTGCTGCTGATACCCAGGCAAACAGGGTCTGGCGTGGACCTCAAGCAATCTCCAACAGACCTACAACTGAGAGTCCTGACTGTTAGAAGGAAAACTATCAAACAGGAAGGACACCTACACCAAAACCCCATCAGTACATCACCATCATCAAAGACCAGAGGCAGATAAAACCACAAAGAAGGGGAAAAAGCAGGGCAGAAAAGCTGGAAATTCAAAAAATAAGAGCGCATCTCCCCCGGCAAAGGAGCGCAGCTCATCGCCAGCAACGGATCAAAGTTAGACGGAGAATGACTTCGACGAGATGAGAGAAGAAGGCTTCAGTCCATCAAATTTCTCAGAGCTAAAGGAGGAATTACGTACCCAACGCAAAGAAACTAAAAATCTTGAAAAAAAAGTGGAAGAATTGATGGCTAGAGTAATTAATGCAGAGAAGCTCATAAACGAAATGAAAGAGACGAAAACCATGACATGAGAAATACGTGACAAATGCACAAGCTTCAGTAACTGACTCGATCAACTGGAAGAAAGATGTCAGCGATTGAGGATCAAATGAATGAAATGAAGCGGGAAGAAAAACCAAAAGAAAAAAGAAGAAAAAGAAATGAACAAAGCCTGCAAGAAGTATGGGATTACGTAAAAAGACCAAATCTACGTCTGATTGGGGTGCCTGAAAGTGAGGGGGAAAATGGAAACAAGTTGGAAAACACTCTTCAGGATATCATCCAGGAGAACTTCCCCAACCTAGTAGGGCAGGCCAACATTCAAATCCAGGAAATACAGAGAACGCCACAAAGATACTCCTCGAGAAGAGCAACTCCAAGACACATAATTGCCAGATTCACCAAAGTTGAAATGAAGGAAAAAATCTTAAGGGCAGCCAGAGAGAAAGGTCGGGTTACCCACAAAGGGAAGCCCATCAGACTAACAGCAGATCTCTAGGCAGAAACTCTTCAAGCCAGAAGAGAGTGGGGGCCAATATTCAACATTCTTAAAGGAAAGAATTTTCAACCCAGAATTTTATATCCAGCCAAACTAAGTTTCATAAGTCAAGGAGAAATAAAATCCTTTACAGATAAGCAAATGCTTAGAGATTTTGTCACCACTAGGCTTGCCTTACAAGAGACCCTGTAGGAAGCACTAAACATGGAAAGGAACAACCGGTACCAGCCATTGCAAAAACATGCCAAAATGTAAAGACCATCGATGCTAGGAAGAAACTGCATCAACTAACGAGCAAAATAACCAGTTAATATCAAAATGGCAGGATCAAGTTCACACATAACAATCTTAACCTTAAATGTAAATGGACTAAATGCTCCAATTAAAAGTCACAGACTGGCAAACTGGATAAAGAGTCAAGACCCATCAGTCTGCTGTATTCAGGAGACCCATCTCACACGCAGAGACATACATAGGCTCAAAATAAAGGGATGGAGGAAGATTTACCAAGCAAATGGAGAACAAAAAAAGCGGGGGTTGCAATACTAGTCTCTGATAAAACAGACTTTAAACCATCAAAGTTCAAAAGAGACAAAGAAGGCCATTACATAATGGTAAAGGGATCAATTCAACAGGAAGAGCTAACTATCCTAAATATATATGCACCCAATACAGGAGCACCCAGATTCATAAAGCAAGTCCTTAGAGACTTACAAAGAGACTTAGAATGCCATACAATAATGGGAGACTTCAACACTCCACTGTCAACATTAGACAGATCAATGAGACAGAAAGTTAACAAGGATATCCAGGAATTGAACTCATCTCTGCAGCAAGCAGACCTAATAGACATCTATAGAACTCTCCACCCCAAATCAACATAATATACATTCTTCTCCGCACCACATCGTACTTACTCCAAAATTGACCACGTAATTGGAAGTAAAACACTCCTCAGCAAATGTACAAGAACAGAAATTATAACAAACTGTCTCTCAGACCACACTGCAATCAAACTAGAACTCAGGACTAAGAAACTCAATCAAAACCGCTCAACTACATGGAAACTGAACAACCTGCTCCTGAATGACTACTGGGTACATGACGAAATGAAGGCAGAAATAAAGATGTTCCTTGAAACCAATGAGAACAAAGATACAACATACCAGAAGCTCTGGGACACATTTAAAGCAGTGTGTAGAGGGAAATTTATAGCACTAAATGCCCACAAGAGAAAGCAGGAAAGATCTAAAATTGACACTCTAACATCACAATTAAAAGGACTAGAGAAGCAAGAGCAAACACATTCGAAAGCTAGCAGAAGGCAAGAAATAACTAAGATCAGAGCAGAACTGAAGGAGATAGAGACACAAAAAACCCTCCAAAAAATCAATGAATCCAGGAGTTGGTTTTTTGAAAAGATCAACAAAATTGACAGACCACTAGCAAGACTAATAAAGAAGAAAAGAGAGAAGAATCAAATCGATGCAATAAAAAATGATAAAGGGGATATCACCACCGACCCCACAGAAATACAAACTACCATCAGAGAATACTATAAACACCTCTATGCAAATAAACTAGAAAATCTAGAAGAAATGGATAATTTCCTGGACACTTACACTCTTCCAAGACTAAACCAGGAAGAAGTTGAATCCCTGAATAGACCAATAGCAGGCTCTGAAATTGAGGCAATAATTAATAGCCTACCAACCAAAAAAAATCCAGGACCAGAAGGATTCACAGCTGAATTCTACCAGAGGTACAAGGAGGAGCTTTTACCATTCCTTCTGAAACTATTCCAATCAATAGAAAAACAGGGAATCTTCCCTAACTCATTTTATGAGGCCAACATCATCCTGATACCAAAGCCTGGCAGAGACACAACAAAAAAAGAGAATTTTAGACCAATATCCCTGGTGAACATCGATGCAAAAATCCTCAATAAAATACCGGCAAACCGGATTCAGCAACATATCAAACAGCTTATCCACCATGATAAAGTGGGCTTCATCCCTGGGATGCAAGGCTGGTTCAACATTCGCAAATCAAAAAACATAATCCAGCATATAAACAGAACCAAAGACAAGAACCACATCATTATCTCAATCGATGCAGAAAAGGCTTTTGACAAAATTCAACAGCCCTTCATGCTAAAAACGCTCAATAAATTCGGTATTGATGGAACGTACCTCAAAATAATAAGAGCTATTTATGACAAACCCACAGCCAATATCATACTGAATGGGCAAAAACTGGAAAAATTCCCTTTGAAAACTGGCACAAGACAGGGATGTCCTCTCTCACCACTCCTATTCAACATAGTGTTAGAAGTGCTGGCTAGGGCAATCAGGCAAGAGAAAGAAATCAAGGGGATTCAGTTAGGAAAAGAAGAAGTCAAATTGTCCCTGTTTGCAGATGACATGATTGTATATTTAGAAAACCCCATTGTCTCAGCCCAAAATCTCCTTAAGCTGATAAGCAACTTCAGCAAAATCTCAGGATACAAAATTAATGTGCAAAAATCACAAGCATTCTTATACACCAGTGACAGTCAAACAGAGAGCCAAATCAGGAATGAACTTCCATTCACAATTGCTTCAAAGAGAATAAAATACCTAGGAATCCAACTTACAAGGGATGGAAAGGACCTCTTCAAGGAGAACTACCAACCACTGCTCAGTGAAATCAAAGAGGACACAAACAAATGGAAGAACATACCATGCTCATGGATAGGAAGAATCATTATCGTGAAAATGGCCATACTGCCCAAGGTAATTTACAGATTCAATGCCATCCCCATCAAGCTACCAATGAGCTTCTTCACAGAATTGGAAAAAGCTGCTTTAAAGTTCATATGGAACCAAAAAAGAGCCCGCATCTCCAAGACAATCTTAAGTCAAAAGAACAAAGCTGGAGGCATCACGCTACCTGACTTCAAACTATACTACAAGGCTACAGTCACCAAAACAGCGTGGTACTGGTACCAAAACAGAGATATAGACCAATGGAACAGAACAGAGTCCTCAGAAATAATACCACACATCTACAGCCATCTGATCTTTGACAAACCTGAGAGAAACAAGAAATGGGGAAAGGATTCCCTATTTAATAAATGGTGCTGGGAAAATTGGATAGCCATAAGTAGAAAGCTGAAACTGGATCCTTTCCTTACTCCTTATACGAAAATTAATTCAAGATGGATTAGAGACTTAAATGTTAGACCTAATACCATAAAAATCCTAGAGGAAAACCTAGGTAGTACCATTCAGGACATAGGCATGGGCAAAGACTTCATGTCTAAAACACCAAAAGCAACGGCAGCAAAAGCCAAAATTGACAAATGGGATCTCATTAAACTAAAGAGCTTCTGCACAGCAAAAGAAACTACCATCAGAGTGAACAGGCAACCTACAGAATGGGAGAAAACTTTTGCAATCTACTCATCTGACAAAGGGCTAATATCCAGAACCTACAAAAAACTCAAACAAATTTACAAGAAAAAAACAAACAACCCCATCAAAAAGTGGGCAAAGGATATGAACAGACATTTCTCAAAAGAAGACATTCATACAGCCAACAGACACATGAAAAAATGCTCATCATCACTGGCCATCAGAGAAATGCAAATCAAAACCACAATGAGATACCATCTCACACCAGTTAGAATGGTGATCATTCAAAAGTCAGGAAACAACAGGTGCTGGAGAGGATGTGGAGAAATAGGAAAACTTTTACACTGTTGGTGGGATTGTAAACTAGTTCAACCATTATGGAAAACAGTATGGTGATTCCTCAAGGATCTAGAACTAGATGTATCATATGACCCAGCCATCCCATTACTGGGTATATACCCAAAGGATTATAAATTATGCTGCTATAAAGACACATGCACATGTATGTTTATTTCAGCACTATTCACAGTAGCAAAGACTTGGAATCAACCCAAATGTCCATCAGTGACAGATTGAATTAAGAAAATGTGGCACATATACACCATGGAATACTATGCAGCCATAAAAAAGGATGAGTTTGTGTCCTTTGTAGGGACATGGATGCAGCTGGAAACCATCATTCTTAGCAAACTATCACAAGAACGGAAAACCAAACACCGCATGTTCTCACTCATAGGTGGGAACTGAACAATGAGATCACTTGGACTCGGGAAGGGGAACATCACACACCGGGGCCTATCATGGGGAGGGGGGAGGGGGGAGGGATTGCATTGGGAGTTATACCTTATGTAAATGAGGAATTGATGGGTTCAGCACACCAACATGGCACAAGTATACATATGTAGCAAACCTGCACGTTGTGCACATGTACCCTACAACTTAAAGTTTAATAATAATAAATAAATTTTAAAAAAATTAAAAAAAAATATATTTCCTTTTTCAGCATAGTCCTCTATGGGCTTCCAAATATAACTTTGCAAATTCCACAAGAACACTCTTAGCGAAAGGCTTCATGAGGGGAAAGCTGTAACACTGTGTGATGAATTAACAGCACACAAAGCTGTTTCTCAGAAAGTTTCTTTCCAGTTTTAAACGGATGAGAGTTCCTTTTTCAACATAGCCCTCTATGGGTTTCCAAATATCCCTTTGAAAATTTCACAAGAACAGTCTTAACGAAAGGCTTCTTGAGGGGAATGCTGTAACTCTGTGAGATGAATTAAGAGAACACAAGGCCGTTTCTCAGAAAGCTTCTTTCCAGTTCTTAACTGAATATATTTCCTTTTTCTCCATAGCCGTCAATGGGCTTCGAAATATCACTTTGCAAATTCCACAAAAACAGTCTTAGCGAAAGGCTTCTTGAGGGGAAAGCTGTAACTCTGTGAGATGAATTAACAGAACACAATGCAGTTTCTCAGAAAGCTTCTTTCTCCTTTTAACAGAAGAGAATTCCTTTTTCACCATAGCACTCTATGGGCTTCCAAATATCACTGTTCAAATTCCACAAGAACAGTCTTATCGAAAGGCTTCTTGAGGGGAAAGCTGTAACTCTGTGAGATGAATTTAGAGAACACAAAGCCGTTTCTCAGAAATCTTCTTTCAAGTTTTTAACTGAAGATATTTCCTTTTTCACCATAGCTCTCTATGGCTTCCAAATATCAGTTTGCAAATTCCACAAGAACAGTCTTAGAGAAAGGCTTCTTGAGGGGAAAGCTGTAACCCTGTGAGATGAATTAACTGAACACAAAGCTGTTTCTCAGAAAGCTTCTTTCCAGTTTTTAACGGAAGACATTTGCTTTTTCACCATAGCCTTCTATGGGCTTTCAAATATCACTTTGCATATTCCACCACAATAGTCTTAGCGAAAGGATTCTTGAGGGGAAATCTGTAACTCTGTGGGATGAATTAACAGAACACAAAGCCGTTTCTCAGAAAGCTTCTTTACAGTTTTTAACGGAAGAGATTTCCTTTTTCACCATAGCCCTCTATGGGCTTCCAAATATCACTTTGCAAATTCCACAAGAACAGTCTTACCGATTGGCTTCTTGAGGGGAAAGCTGTTACTCTGTGAGATGAATTAAGAGAACACAAAGCCATTTCTCAGAAAGAGTCTTTACAGTTTTTAATGGAATAGATTTCCTTTTTCACCATAGCCCTGTACGGGCTTCCAAATATCACTTTGCAAATTCCACAAGAACAGTCTTAGCGAAAGGCTTCTTCAGGGGAAAGCTGTTACTCTGTGGGATGAATTAACAGAACAAAAAGCAGTTTCTCAGAAAGTTTCCTTCCAGTTTTTAACGGAAAAGTTTCCTTTTTAAACATAGCCCTCCATGGACTTTAATTATCACTTTGCAAACACAACAAGAACACTCTTAGCGAAAGGCTTCCTCAGCGGAAAGCTGTAACTCTGTGAGATGAATTAAGAAAACACAATGCAGTTTCTCAGAAAGCTTCCTTTCGGTTTTTATATTGGATATTTCCTTTTTCGCCATAACCCTCTAGTGGCTTCCAATAGCACTTTGCAAATTCCACAAGAACAAACTCAGTGAACGGTTTCTTCAGGGGAATGCTGTAACTCTGTGAGATGAATTAACAGAACACAAAAAGCAGTTTCTCAGAAGGCTTCTTTGCAGTTTCTAACAGAAGATATTTCCTTTTTCACCATAGCCCTCTATGAGCTCCCAAATATCTCTTTGTAAATTCCACAAGAACAGTCTTAGAGAATGGCTACTTGAAGGGAAAGCTGTAACTCTGTGAGATGAATTAACAGAACACAAAGCAGTTTCTCAGAAAACTTCTTTTCAGTTTTTATCCAAGGATGTTTCCTTTTTCACCATAGCCCTGTATGGGCTTCCAAATATCACTTTGCCAATTCCACAAGAACAGTCTTAGCGAAATTCTTCTTGAGGGGAAAGCTGTAACTCTATGAGATGAATTAAGAAAACACAAGGCAGTTTCCCAGAAAGCTTCTTTGAAGTTTTTAACGGAAGATATTCTCTTTTCCACCATAGCCTTCTATGGGCTTCCAAATATCACTATGCCTATCCAACAAGAACAGTCTTAGGGAAAGGCTTCTTGAGGGGAAAGCTGTAACTCTGTAAGATGAATTAACAGAACACAAAGTAGTTTCTCAGAAAGCTTCTTTCCAGTTTTTTACCGGAGATATTTCCTTTTTCACCGTAGACCTCTATGGGCTTCGAAATATCCCTTTGCAAATTCCACAAGAACAGACTTAGCGAAAGGCTTCTTGAAGGGAAAGCTGTAACTCTGTGAGATCATTAAAAGAACACATAGCAGTTTCTCAGATATCTTATTTTCAGTTTTTATCTTAGCATATTTCCTTTTTCAACATAGCCCTCTATGGGCTTCCAACTATCACTTTGCGAACTCCACAAGATCAGCCTTAATGAACGGATTCTTGCGGAGAAAGCTGTAACTCTGTGAGATGAATTAACAGAACACAAAGCAGTTTCTCAGAAAGAATCTTTCCAGTTTTTAACGGAAGATATTTCCTTTTTCACCATAGCCCTGTATGGGCTTCCAAATATCACTTCGCAAATTCCACAAGAACAGTCTTAGCGAAAGGCTTCCTGAGAAAGGCTTCTTGAGGGGAAACTGTAACTCTCTTAGTTGAATTAACAGAAAACAAAGCAGTTTCTCAGAAAGCTTATTTTCCCTTTTTATCCTAGGATATTTCCTTTTTCACCATAGCCCTCTATGGGTTCAAACTATCACTTTACTAATTTCACAAAAACAGTCTTAGTGAACAGCTTCTTGAGGGGAAAGCTGTAACTCTGTGAGTTGAACTAACAGAACACAAAGTAGTTTCTCAGAAATCTTTCCAGTTTTTAACGAAAGTTATTTCCTTTTTCACCTTAGCCCTCTATGGGAATCCAAACATCACTTTGCAAATTTCACAAGGACAGTCTTAGCGAAAGGCTTCTTGAGGAGAAACCTGTAACTCTCTGAGATGAATTAACAGAAAACAAAGCAGTTTCTCAGAAACCTTCCTTTCGGTTTTTATCTTAGGATATATTCTTTTTCGCCAGAGCCCCCAATGGGCTTCCAAACATCACTTTGCAAATCCTACAAAAACAGTCTTAGGGAAAGACTTCTTGAGGGGAAAGCTGTAACTATCTGAGATCAATTAACAAAAAAAAAAAGCAGTTTCTCAGAAATCTTCTTCCAGGTTTTTAACGGAAGATATTTCCTTTTTCACCATAGCCCTCTATGGGTTTCCAAATATCACATTTCAAGTTCCACAAGAACAGTCTTAGCGAAAGGCTTTTGGAGGAGAAAGCTTAAATCTGTAATATGAATTAACAGACACAAAACTGTTTTTCAGAAGAATTCTTTCCACTTTTTAACGGAAGATATTTCTTTTTTCACCATAGCCCTCTATGGGCTTCCAAATATCACTTAGCAAATATCACAAGAACAATCTTACTGAACGGCTTCTTGAAAGGAAAGCTGTAACTCTATGAGATGAACTAACAGAACACAGGGCAGTTTCTCAGAAAGCTTCTTTCCAGTTTTTAACGGAAGATATTTCCTTTTCCACCATAGCCCTCTATGGGCTTCCGAATATCACTTTGCAAATTTCACAAGAACAGTCTTAGCGAAATGCTTCTTGAAGGGAAAGTTGTAACTCTGTGAGATGAATTAACAGAACCCAGAGCAGGTTCTCAGAAATCTTCTTTCCAGTTTTTACGGAAGATATTTCCTTTTTCAGCATAGCCCTCTATGGGCTTCCAAATATCACTTTGCAAATTCCACAAGAACAGTCTTAGTGAACGGCTTCTTGAGGGGAAAGCTGTAACTCTATGAGATGAATTAAGAGAACACTGCGCAGTTTCTCATAATGCTTCCTTTCGGTTTTTATCTTAGGATATTTTCTTTTTTGTCAGAGCCCCCTATGGGCTTCCAAATATCACTTTGCAAATTCCACAAGATCAGCCTTAGGGAAAGACTTCTTGAGGGGAAAGCTGTAACCCTCTGAGATCAATTAACAAAAAAAAAAGCAGTTTCTCAGAAAACTTCTTCCAAGTTTTTAATGGAAGATAACTCCTTTTTCACCATAGCCCTCTATGGGTTTCCAAATATCACATTTCAAGTTCCACAAGAACAGTCTTAGCGAAAGGCTTTTGTAGGAGAATGCTTAAATCTGTAATATGAATTAACAGACACAAAACTGTTTTTCAGAAAGCTTCTTTCCACTTTTTAATGGAAGATATTTCTTTTTTCACCATAGCCCTCTATGGGCTTCCAAATATCACTTTGCAAATATCACAAGAACATTCTTACTGAACGGCTTCTTGAGAGGGAAGCTGTAACTCTGTGAGATGAACTAACAGAACACAAAGCAGTTTCTCAGAAAGCTTCTTTCCAGTTTTTAATGGAAGATATTTCCTTTTCCACCAAAGCCCTCTATGGGCTTCCGAATATCACTTTGCAAATTCCACAAGAACAGTCTTAGCGAAATGCTTCTTGAAGGGAAAGCTGTAACTCTGTGAGATGAATTGACAGAACACCGAGCGGTTTCTCAGAAATCTTCTTTCCAGTTTTTACGGAAGATATTTCCTTTTTCAGCATAGTCCTCTATGGGCTTCCAAATATCACTTTGCAAATTCCACAAGAACACTCTTAAGGAAAGGCTTCTTGAGGGGAAACCTGTAGCTCTGTGCGATGAATTAATAGAACACAAAGCAGTTTCTCAGAAAGCTTCTTTCCAGTTTATATCGGAAGATATTTTCTTTTTCACCATATCCCTCTATGGGCTTCCAAATATCACTTTGCAAATTTCACAAGAACAGCCTTAGCGAAGGGCTCCTTGAGACAGGCTTTTTAGGGGAAAGCTGTAACTGTCTGAGTTGAAGTAACAGAACACAAAGCAGGTTATCAGAAATCTTGTTTCCAGTTGTTAACGGAAGATATTTCCTTTTTCACCGTATCCCTCTATGGGCTTCCAAATATCACTTTGCAAATTCCACAAGAACAGTCTTAGTTAATGGCTTCTTGAGGGGAAAGCTATAACTCTGTGAGATGGATTAAGAGAACACAGTGCAGTTTTTCAGAAACCATCTTTTCGGTTTTTATGTTACAATATTTTCTTTTTCACCACAGCTCTCTAAGTGCTTCCAAATATCACTTTGCAAATTCCACAAGAACAGTCTTTGGGGAAGGCTTCTTGAAGGGAAAGCGGTAACAGTGTGAGATGAATTAACAGAACACAAAGTAGTTTCTCAGAAAGCATCTTTCCAGTTTTTAACCAAAGTTATTTTCTTTATTACCATAGCCTTCTATGGGCTTCCATATATCAGTTTGCAAATTTCACAAGAACAGTCTTAGCGAAGGGCTTCTTGAGGAGAAAGCTGTAACTCTCTGAGATGAATTAACAGAACACAAAGCAGTTTCTCAGAAACCTTCTTTTCGGTTTTTATCTTAGGATATTTCCATATGCACCAGAGCTCTCTATGGCCTTCCAAATATCACTTTGCCAATTCCAAAAGAACAGACTTTGCGAAAGGCTTCTTGAACGGAAAGCTGTAAATCTCTGAGACGAATTAACAGAACAGAAAGCAGTTCCTCAGAAAGCTTCTTTTCAGTTTTTATCTTTGGATATTTCATTTTTAACCATAGCCCTCTTTGGGCTTCCAAATATCACTTTGCAAATTCCACCATAACAGTCTCAGCGAATGGCATCTTGAGGGGAAAGCTGTAACTCTGTGAAATGAATTAAAAGAACACAAAGCAGATTCGCAGAAAGCTTCCTTTCCGTTTTTATCTTAGGATATTTCCTTTTTCACCATCGCCTTCTATGCGCTTCCAAATATCACTTTGCCAGTTCCAGAAGAACAGTCCGTGGGAAAGGCTTCTTGAGGAGAAAGATGTAACTCTGTGAGATGAATTGACAGAACACAAAGCAGTTTCTCAGAAAGCTTCTTTACAGTTTTTAACGGAAGATATTTCCTTTTTCACCATAGTCCTCTATGGGCTTCCAAATATCACTGCGCAAATTCCACAGAAATAGATGTTGCGAAACGCATTTTGAAGGGATAGCTGTAACTCTGTGGGATGAATTAACAGAACGCAAAGGAATATCTCACAAAGCTTCTTTCCAGTTTTTAACGGAAGATATTTACTTTTTCACCGTAGCCCTCTATGGAATTCCAAATATCACTTTGCAAATTCCACAAGAACAGTCTTAGCGAAGGTCTTCTTGAGGGGAAAGCGGTAACTCTGTGAGATGAATTAACAGAACACAAAGCAGTATCTCAGAAAGATTCTTGCCAGTTTTTAATGGAAAATATTTCCTTTTTCACCTTAACCCTCTATGGGCTTCCAAATATCACTTTGCCAATTCCACAAGAACAGTCTTAGCGAAAAGCTTCTTGAGAGGCAAGCTGTAACTCTGTGAGATGAATTAACAGAACAAAAAGCAATTTCTCAGAAAGCTTCTTTCCAGTTTTTAACGGAAGATATTTCCATTTTCACCATAGCCCTCTATGGGCTTCCAAATATCACTTTGCAAATTCCACAAGAAGAGTCTTCGCGAAAGGCTTTTTCAGGGGAAAGCTGTAACTCTCTGAGATGAATTAACAGAACACAAAGTAGCTTCTCAGAATGCTTCTTTTCAATTTTTATCGTAGGATATTTCCTTTTTCAATTTAGCCCTATATGGGCTTGAAAATATCCCTATGAATATTCCACAAGAACAGTCTTAGCGAAAGGCTTCTTGAGGTGAAAGCAGTGACTCTGTGAGATGTAGTAACAGAACACAAAGCAGTTTCTCAGAAAGCTTCTTTCCAGTTGTTAACGGAAGATATTTCCTTTTTCACCATAGACCTCTATGGGCTTCCAAATATCACTTTGCCAATTCCCCAAGAAGAGTCTTCGCGAATGGCTTCTTGAGGGGAAAGCAGTAACTTTGAGATGAATTAACCGAACACAAAGCAGTTTCTCAGAAAGCTTCTTTCCAGTTTTTAAGGGAGGATTTTCCTTTTTCAACATAGCCCTCTATGCGCTTCCAAATATCACTTTACAAATTCCACAAGAAGAGTCTTAGCGAAAGGCTTCTTGAGAGGAACACAGTAACTCTGTGAAATGAATTAACAGAACACAAAGCAATTTCTCAGAAAGCTTCTTTCCAGTTTTTAACGGAAGATATTTCCTTTTTCACCATAGCCCTCTATGTGCTTCCAAATATCGCTTTGAAAATTCCTCAAGAACCGTCTTAGCGAAAGGCTTCTTGATTGGAAAGCTGTAACTCTGTGAGATGAATTAACAGAACACAGAGCAGTTTCTCAGAAAGCTTCTTGCAAGTTTTTAACGGAAGATATTTCCTTTTTCACCATAGCCGTCTATGGGCTTCCAAATATCACTTTGCAAATTCCACAAGAAGAGTCTTCGCGAAAGGGTTCTTCAGGGGAAAGCTGTAACTCTGTGAGATGAATTAACAGAACACAAAGTAGTTTCTCAGAATGCTTCTTTTCAGTTTTTATCTTAGGATATTTCCGTTTTCACCTTAGCCCTCTATGGGCTTGAAAATATCACTATGAAAATTCCACAAGAACTGCCTTAGCGAAAGGCTTCTTGAGGTGAAAGCAGTGACTCTGTGAGATGAATTAACAGAACACAAAGCAGTTTTTCAGAAAGCTTCTTTCCAGTTTTTAACGGAAGATATTTCCTTTTTAACCACAGCCCTCTATGGACTTCCAAATATCACTTTGCCAATTCCACAAGAACAGTCTTCGCGAAACGCTTCTTGAGCGTAAAGCTGTAACTCTGTGAGATGAATTAACAGAGCACAAAGCAGTTTCCCAGATAGCTTCTTTCCAGTTTTTAACGGAAGATATTTCCTTTTTCCCCATAGCCCACTATTGGCTTCCAAAAATCACTTTGCAAATTCCACATGAAAAGACTTTGCGAAAGGCTTCTTGGAAGGAATGCTGTAACTCTGTTAGATGAGTTAACAGAACACAAAGCAGTTTCTCTGAAAGCTTCTTTCCAGTTTTTACCGGAAGATATATCCTTTTTTACAATATCCCTCTATGGACTTCCAAATATCACTTTTCAAATTCCACAAGAACAGTCTTAGCTTAAGGTTTCTTGTGGGGAACGCAGTAACTCTGTGAGATGCATTAACAGAACACAAATCAGTTTCTCAGAAATCTTCTTTCCAGTTTTTAACGGAAGATATTTCCTTTTTCACCAGAGCGCTCTATGGGCTTCAAATATCACTTTGAAAAATCCACAAGAAGAATCTTAGAAAATGGCTTCTTGCTGGGAAATCAGTAACTCTGTGAGATGATTTAACAGAACACAGAGCAGTTTCTCAGTAAGTTTCTTTCCAGTTTTTAACGGAAGATATTTCCTTTTTCACCATAGCCCTCTATGGGCTTCCAAATATCACTTTGCAAATTCCAAAAGAAGAATCTTCGCGAAAACGTTGTTCAAGGCAAAGCTGTAACCCTGTGAGATGAATTAACAGAACACAAAGTAGTTTCTCAGAAAGCTTCTTTTCAGTTTTTATCTTAGGATATTTCCTTTTTCACCTTAGGCCTCTATGGGCTTGAAAATATCACTATGAAAATTCCACAAGAGCAGTCTAAGTGAAAGGCTTCTTGAGGTGAAAGCGGTGACTCTGTGAGATGAATTAAGAGAACAGAAAGCAGTTTCTCAGAAAGCTTCTTTCCATTTTTTAACGGAAGATATTTCCTTTTTCACCATAGACATCTATGGGCTTCCAAATATCACTTTGACAATTCCACAAGAACACTCTTAGCGAGACTTCTTGAGGGGTAAGCAGTAACTGTGAGATGAATTAACAGAACACAAAGCAGTTTCTCAGAAAGCTACTTTCCAGTTTTTAAGGGAAGATTTTCCTTTTTCACCATAACCCTCTATGGGCTTCCAAATATCACTTTACGAATTCCACAGGAAGAGTTTTAGCGAAAGGCTTCTTGAGAGGAACGCAGTAACTCTGTGAGATGAATTACCAGAACACAAAGCAATTTCTCAGAAATCTTCTTTCCAGTTTTAAACAGAAGATATTTCCTTTTTCACCATAGCCCACTATGGGCTTCCAAATATCACTTTGAAAATTCCACCAGAACAGTCTCAGCGAATGGCATCTTGAGGGGAAAGCTGTAACTCTTTGAGATGAATTAACAGAACACAGAGCAGTTTCTCAGAAAGCGTCTTTCCAGTTTTTAACGGAAGATATTTCCTTTCTCACCATAGCCGTCTATGGGAATCCTAATATCACTTTGAAAATTCCACAAGAAGTGTCTTCACGAAAGGCTTCTTCAGGGCAAATCTGTAACTCTGTGAGATGAATTAACAGAACACAAAGTAGTTTCTCAGAAAGCTTCTTTATAGTTTTTAACGGAAGATATTTCCTTTCTCCAAAGCCATCTATGGGCTTCCAAATATCACTTTGCCAATTCCACAAGAACTGTCTTAGCCAGAGGCTTCTTGAGGGGAAAGCTGTAAATCTGTGGGATGAATTAACAGAACACAAAGTAGTTTCTCAGAAAGCTTCTTTCCAGTTTTTAATGGAAGATATTTCCTATTTCACCATAGCCCTCTATGTGCTTCCAAATATCACTTTGAAAAATCCAAAAGAACTGTATTGGCGAAAGGCTTTTTGAAAGGAAAGCAGTAACTCTGTGAGATGAATTAACAGAACACGAATAAGTTTCTCAGAAAGCTTCTTTCTAGTTTTCAACGGAAGATATTTCCTTTTTCAATAAATCCCTCTTTAGGCTTCCTAATATCACTTTGCAAATTCCACATAAACAAACTTAGCGAAAGGCTCATTGAGGAGAAAGCTGTAACTCTGTAAGATGAATTGAGAGAACACAAAGTAGTTTCTCAGAATGCTTCTTTTCAATTTTTATCTTAGGATGTTTTCTTTTTCACCTTAGCAATCTATGGGCTTGAAAATATCACTATGAAAATTCCAAAAGAACAGTCTTAGCGAAAGGCTTCTTGAGGTGAAAGCAGTGACTCTGTGAGATGAATTAACAGAACACAAAGCAGTTTCTCAGAAAGCTTCTTTCCAGTTTTTAATGGAAGATATTTTCTTTTTAACCATAGCCCTCTATGGACTTCCAAATATTACTATGAAAATTCCACAAGAACTGTCTAAGCGAAAGGCTTCTTGAGGTGAAAGCAGTGACTCTGTGATATGAATTAACAGAAGACAAAGCAGTCTCTCAGAAAGCTTCTTTCCAGTTTTGAACGGAATATATTGCCTTTTTCACCGCAGACCTCTATGGGCTTCCAAATATCACTTTGCCAATTCCACAAGAAGATTCTTAGAGAAAGGCTTCTTAGGGGAAAGCAGTAACTGTAAGATGAATTAACCGAACACAAAGCAGTTTCTCAGAAAGCTTCTTCCCAGTTTTCAAGGGAAGATTTTCCTTTTTCACCATAACCCTCTATAGGCTTCCAAATATCACTTTGCGAATTCCACAAGAACAGTCTTAGCAAATGGCTTCTTGAGGGAAAGCTGTAACTCTGTGAAATGAATTAACAGAACACAAAGCAGTTTCTCAGAGGCTTCTTTCCAGTTATTAACTGAAGATATTTCCATTTTCACCGTAGCCCTCTATGGGCTTCCAAATATCACTTTGCAAATCCCACAGGAACAGTCTTAGCGAAAGGCTTCTTGTGGGGAAAGCTGTCACTCCGTGAGATGTATTAACATAACACACGGCAGATTCTCATAAAGCTTCTTTCCAGTTTTTAACGGAAGATATTTCCTTTTTCACCATAGCCCTCTATGAGCTTCCAAATATCACTTTGAAAATTTCACAACAACAGCCTCAGCAAAAGGCTTCTTGAGGGGAAATCTGTAACTCTGTGAGTTGAATTGACAGAACACAAAGCAGTTTCTCAGAAAGCTTATTTTCACATTCTATCTTAGGATAATTCCTTTTTCAAAATAGACTTCTATTGGCTTCCAAATATGACTTTGCAAATCCCACAAGAACAGTTTTAGCGAAAGGCTTCTGGAGGTGAAGCTGTAACTCTGTGAGATGAATTAACAGAACAAATAGGAATTTCTCAGAAATCTTCTTTCCAGTATTTAACGGAAGAAATTTCCTTTTTCACCATAGCCCTCTATGGACCTCCAAATATGACTTTGCAAATCCCACAAGAACAGTCCTAGCGAATGTCTTCTTGAGGGGAAAGCTGTAACTCGGTGAGGTGCATTAAGAGAACACATGGCGGTTTCTCAGAAAGCTTATTTCCAGTTTTTAAGAGAAGATAGTTCCTTTTTCACCATAGCCCTCTTTGGGCTTCCAAATATCACTTTGCAAATTCCACAAGAAAAGTCTTAGTGATCGCCGTCTTGAGGGGAAAGCTGTAACTCTGTGAGATGTTTTAGCAGAACACAAAGGAGTTTCTCAGAAATCTTCTTTCCAGTTTTTAACGGAAGATATTTCCTTTTTTACCATAGCCATCTGTGGGCTTCCAAATATCACGTTGCAAATTCCACAAGAACAATCTTAGCGAAAGGCTTCTGGAGGGGAAATCTATAACTCCATGAGATCAATTAAGAAAACACAATGCAGTTTCTCAGAAAGCATCTTTTCAGTTTTTATCTTAGGATACTTCCTTTTTCACCATAGCCCTCTAGGAGCTTCCAAATATCACTTTGCAAATTCCACAAGAACAGTCTTAACGAAAGGCTTCTTGAGGTGAATGCTGTAGTCTGTGAGAGGAATTAACAGAACACAGAGAAGTCTCTCAGAAAGCTTCTTTCCTGTTTTTAATGGAAGATATTTCCTTTTTCACCATACCCCTCTATGGGCTTCCAAGTATCCCTTTGGAAATTCCACAAGAACAGTCTTAGCGAAAGGCTTCTTGCGGGAAAGCTGTAACTCTGTGAGGCCTCTATGGGCTTCCAAATATCACTTTGCAAATTCCACAAGAACAGTCTTAGCGAAAGGCTTCTTGAGGGGAAAGCTGTAACTCTGTGCGATGAATTAACAGAATATGAAGCAGTTTCTCGGAACGCTTCTTTCCAGTTTTTAACGGAAGATATTGCCTTTTTCACCATAGCACTCTACGGGCTTCCAAATATCACTTTGCCAATTCCACAAAAACAGCCTTTGAGAGAGGCTTCTTGAAGGGAAAGCTGTAAGTCTCTGAGCTGATTTAACAGAGCACAGAGCAGTTTCTCAGAATGCTTCTTTTCAGTTTTTACCTTAGGATATTTCCTTTTTCACCACAGCCCTCTATGGGCTTCCAAATATCACTTCGCAAGTTCCACACGAACAGTGTTAGCAAAAGGCTTCTAGAGGCAAAAGTTGTAACTCTGTAAGAAGAATAAACAGAACACAAAGCAGTTTCTCAGAAAGCTTCTTTTTCAGTTTTTAACGGAAGATATTTCCTTTTTCACCATAGCACTCTAAGGGCTTCCAAATATCACTTTGTAAATCCCACAAGAACAGTCTTAGTGAAAGGCTTCTTGAGGGGAAAGCAGTAACTCTGTGAGATGAATTAACAGTACACAAAGTAGTTTCCAGACAGCTCCTTTCCAGTATTTAGCTGAAGATATTTACTCTTTCACCATAGCCCTCTATGGGCTTCAAAATATCACTTTGCAAATTCCACAAGAACTGTCTTAGCGAAAGCCTCTTTGAGGTGAAAGCTGTAACTCTGTGAGATGAATTAACAGAACACAAAGCAGTTTCTCAGAAATCTTCTTTTTGGTTTTTAACGGAAGATATTTCCTTTTTCCCCATAGCCCTCTAGGGTCTTCCAAATATAACTTTGCAAATTCCACAAGAACAGACGTAGTGAAAGGCTCCTTGAGGGAAAGCTGTAATTCTCTGAGATAAATTAACAGAACACAAAGCAGTTTCTCAGAAATATTCTATCCAGTTTTTAACGGAAGATATTTCCTTTTTCACCATAGCATTCCACGGTCTTCCAAATATCACTCTGAACATTCCACAAGAACAGTCTTAACGGAAGGCTTCTGGAGGACAAAGCTGTAACCCTGTTAGATGAATTAACAGAACGCAAAGCAGTTTCTCAGAAATCTTCTTTCCAGTTTTTAACGGAAGATATTTCCTTTTTCACCATAGCCCTCTATGGGCTTCCAAATATCACTTTGCAAATTCCACAAGAACATTCTTAACGAAAGACTTCTTGAGGCGAAAGCTGTAACTCTGTGAAATGAATTAACAGAATACAAAGGAGTCTCTCAGAAAGCTTCTTTCCAGTTTTTAATTGAAGATATTTCCCTTTTCACCATAGACTTCTAAGGGCTTCGAAATATCACTTTGCAAATTCCACAGGAACAGTCTTAACGAAAGGCGTCTGGAAGGGAAAGCTGTAACTCTGTGAGATGAATTAACAGAACACAAAGCAGTTTCTCAGAAAGCTTCTTTCCAGTTTATATCCGAAGATATTTCCGTTTTCACCACAGCCCTCTATGGGCTTCCAAATATGACTTTGAATATTCCACAAGAACATTCTTAGCGAAGGCTTCTTGTGGGGAAAGCTGTAACTCGGTCAGATGTATAATTAACAGAACACACGGCAGTTTCTAAGAAAGCTTCTTTTCAGTTTTTAACTGAAAATATTTCCGTTTTCATCATAGCCCTCTATGAGCTTCCAAATAGCACTTTGCAAATTCCACAGGAACAGTCTTAGCGAAAGGCCTCTGGAAGGGAAAGTTGTAACTCTGTGAGATGAATTAACAGAACACAAAGCAGTTTCTATGAAAGCTTCTTTTCAGTTTTTATCTTAGGATATTTCCTTTCTCATCATAGCCCTGAATGGGCTTCGAAATATCACTTTGCAAATTACAAAACAACAGTCTTAGCGAAAGGATTCTGGAGGGGAAAGCTGTAACTCTCTGACATGAATTAGCAGAACACAAAGCAGTTTCTCAGAAAGATTCTTTCCAGATTTTAACGGAAGATATTTCTTTTTTCACCATAGCCATCTATGGGCTTCCAAATATCACTTTGGAAATGCCACAAGAACAGTCTTAGCAAAAGATTTCTTGAGGCAAAAGCTGTAACTCCGTGAGATAAATTAACAGAACACAAAGCAGTTTCTCAGAAAACTTCTTTCCGGTTTTTAACTGAGGATATTTCCTTTTTCACCATAGCCCTCCATGGGCTTCCAAATATCACTTTGCACATCCCACAAGGACAGTCTTAGCGAAAGGCTTCTAGAGGGGAAAGCTGCAACCCTGTGAGATGAATTAACAGAACACAAAGCAGTTTCTCAGAAAGCTTCTTTCCAGTTTTAACGGAAGATATTTCCTTTATAACCATAGCCCTGTATGGGCTTCCAAATATCACTTTGCAAATTCCACAACAGCAGTCTTAGCGAAAGTCTTCTTGAGGTTAAAGTTGTAACTCTGTGAGATGAATTAACAGAACACAAAGAAGTTTCTCAGAAATCTTCTTTCCGTTTTTTATCGGAAGATATTGCTTTTTCACCATAGCCCTCTAAGGGCTTCCAAATATCACTTTGGAAGTTCCACAAGAACAGTCTTAGCGACAGGCTTCTTGAGGGGAAAGCTGTAACACTCTGAGATGAATTAACAGAACACAAAGCAGCTTCTCAGAAAGCTTCTTTCTAGTTTCTAATTGAAGGTAATTCCTTTTTCACCATAGCCTTCTAAGGGCTTCCAAATATCACTTTGCAAATTTCACAAGAACAGTCTTATTGAACGGCTTCTTGAGGGTAAAGCTGTAACTCTATGAGATGAACTAACAGAACACAAGGCAGTTTCTCAGAAAGGTTCTTTTCGGTTTTTATCTTAGGATATTTCCATTTTCACTATAGCACTCTATGGGCTTCCGAATATCACTTTGCAAATTCCACAACAGCAGTCTTAGCGAAAGTCTTCTTGAGGTGAAAGTTGTAACTCTGTGAGATGAATTAACAGAACACAAAGAAGTTTCTCAGAAATCTTCTTTCCGGTTTTTATCGGAAGATATTGCTTTTTCACCATAGCCCTCTAAGGGCTTCCAAATATCACTTTGGAAGTTCCACAAGAACAGTCTTAGCGACAGGCTTCTTGAGGGGAAAGCTGTAACACTCTGAGATGAATTAACAGAACCCAAAGCAGCTTCTCAGAAAGCTTCTTTCTAGTTTCTAATTGAAGGTATTTCCTTTTTCACCATAGCCTTCTATGGGCTTCCAAATATCACTTTGCAAATTTCACAAGAACAGTCTTAGTGAACGGCTTCTTGAGGGTAAAGCTGTAACTCTGTGAGATGAACTAACAGAACACAAGGAAGTTTCTCAGAAAGCTTCTTTTCGATTTTTATCTTAGGATATTTCCATTTTCACCATAGCCATCTATGGGCTTCCAAATATCACTTTGCAAATTCCACAAAAACAGCCTTAGCGACAGGCATCTTGAGGGGAAAGCTGTAACTCTGTGAGTTGATTTAACAGAAAACAAAGCAGTTGCTCAGAAAGCTTCTTTTCAGTTTTTATCTTAGGGTATTTCCTTTTTCACCATAGCCCTCTAAGGGCTTCGAAATATCACTTTGCAAATTCCACAAGAATAGTCTTAGCCAAAGACTTCTGGAGGGGACAGCTGTAACTCTGTGAGATGAATTAACAGAACTCAAAGCAGTTTCTCAGAAATCTTCTTTCCAGTTTTTAACGGAAGATATTTCCTTTTTCACCATAGCCCTCTCTGGGCTTCCAAATATCACTTTGCAAATTCTACAAGAACAGTCTTAGTGAACGGCTTCTTGAGGGGAAAGCTGTAAATCAGTGAGATGAATTTACAGAACACAAAGCAGTTTCTCAGAAATCTTCTTTCCAGTTTTAATCTTAGGATATTTCCTTTTTCACCATAGCCCTCTATGGGCTTCCAAATATCACTATGCAAATCCCACCGGAACAGTCTTAGCGAAAGGCTTCTTGTGGAGAAAGCTGTAACGCGGTGAGATATATTAACAAAACACGCGGCAGTTTCTCAGAGTGCTTCTTTCTAGTTTTTAAGGGAAGATATTTCCTTTTTCACCATAGCCCACTATGGGCTTCCAAATATCACTTTGAAACTTTCACAAGAACAGTCTTACTGAATGGCTTCTTGAGGGGAAAGCGGTAACACTGTCAGATTAACTAAAAGAACACAAAGCAGTTTCTCAGGAAGCTTCTTCTCGGTTTTTATCTTAGGATATTTCCTTTTTCACCATAGCCATCTATGGGCTTCCAATTATCACTTTGCAAATTTCACAAGAACAGTCTTAGCGGAAGGTGTTTTCAGGGGAAAGCTCTAATTCTTTGAGATGAATTGACAGAACACACAGCAGTTTCTCAGAAAGCTTCTTTTCAGTTTTTAACTGAAGATATTTCCTTTTTCACGGTAGCCCTCTGTGGGCTTCCAAATATCACTTTGCAAATACCACAACAGCAGCCTTAGCGAAAGGCTTCTTGAGGGTAAAGCTGTAACTGTGTGAGTTGAATTAACAGAAAACAAAGCAGTTTCTCAGAAAGTTTCTTTTCAGTTTTTATCTTAGGATATTTACTTTTTCACCATAGCCCTCTAAGGGCTTCCAAATGTCACTTGTCAAATTCCACAAGAACAGTCTTAGTGAACGGCTCCTTGAGCAGAATGCTGTAACTCTGTGAGATGAACTACCAGAACAGAAAGCAGTTTCTCAGAAAGGTTCTTTTCGGTTTTTATCTTAGCATATTTCCATTTTCACCATAGCCCTCTTTGGGATTCCAAATATCACTTTGCAAATTCCACAACAACAGCCTTAGCGAAAGGCTTTTTGAGGGGAAAGCTATAACCCTGTGAGATGAATTAACAGAACACAAAGCAGTTTCTCAGAAATCTTCTTTCCAGTTTTTAACGGAAGATATTTCCTTTTTCACCATAGCCCTCTAGGGTTTCCAAATATCACTTTACAAATTCCACAAAAACACTCTTAGCGAAAGTCTTCTTGAAGGGAGAACTGTAACTGTGTGAGATGAATTAACAGAACACTAAGCAGTTTCTCAGAAAGCTTATTTCCAGTTTTTAACTGAAGGTATATCCTTTTTTACCATAGCCCTCTAAGGGCTTCCAAATATCTCTTTGCAAATTCCACAAGAACAGTCTTCGCGAAAGGCTTCTTTAGGGGAAAGCTGGAACACTGTGAGATGAATTAACAGAACACAAAGCAGCTTCTCAAAAAGCTTGTTTTCAGTTTTTATCTTAGGCTATTTCCTTTTTCACCATAGCCCTCTGTGGGCTTCTAAATATCACTCTGCAAATTCCACAAGAGCCGTCGTAGCGAAAGGCTTCTTGAGGGGAAAGCTGTAACTCTTGGAGATGAATTAACAGAACACAAAGCAGTTTCTCAGAAAGTTTCTTTTCAGTTTTTAACTGAAGATATTTCCTTTTTCACCATAGCCCCCTTTGGGCTACCAAATATCACTTTGCAAATTCCACAAGAACAGTCTTAGTGAATGGCTTCTTGAGGGGAAATCTGTAACTCTGTGAGATGAATTAACAAAACACAAAGCAGTTTCTCAGAAAGCCTCTTCTCCATTTTTAATCTTAGGACATTTCCTTTTTCACCATAGACCTCAAAGGGCTACGAAATATCACTTTGCAAATTCCTAAAGAACAGTCTTAGCGAAGGGCTTCTGGAGGGGAAATCTGTAACTCTGTGAGATGAACTAACAGAACACAAAGTAGTTTCTCAGAAATCTTCTTTCCAGTTTTTAACGGAAGATATTTCCTTTTTCACCATAACCCCCTAAGGGCTTCCAAATATCACTTTGCAAATTCCACAAGAACAGTCTTAGCGAAAGGTTTCCTGAGAGGAAAGTTGTAACTCTGTGAGATGAATTAACAGAACACATAGCAGCTTCTCAGAAAGCTTCTTTCCAGTTTTTAACTTAAGATATTTCCTTTTTCACCGTAGCCCTCTAAGGGCTTCTAAATATCACTTTGAAAATTCCACAATAACAGCCTTATCGAAAGGCTTCTTGAGGGGAAAGCTGTACCTCTGTGAGATGAATTAGCAGAACACAAAGCAGTTTCTCAGAAAGTTTCTTTCCAGTTTTTAACTGAAGATATTTCCTTTTTCACCATAGTTCTGTATGGGCTTCCAAATATCACTTTGCAAATCCCACTAGAACAGTCTTAGCGAAAGGCTTCTGGAGGGGAAGCTGTAACCCTGTGAGATGAATTAACAGAACACAAAGCAGTTTCTGAGAAAGCTTCTTTTCAGTTTTTATCTTTGAATATTTCCTTTTTCACCATAGCCCTCTATGGGATTCCAAAGATCACTTTGCAAATTCCACAAGAAAAGTCTTAGTGATCGGCTTCTTGAGGGGAAAGCTGTAACTCTGTGAGAAGTATTAGCAGAACACAAAGCAGTTTCTCAGAAATCTTCTTTCCAGTTTTTAACGGAAGATATTTCCTTTTTCACCATAGCCCTTTATGGGCTTCCAAATATCACATTGCAAATTCCACAAGAACAGTCTTAGCGAAAGACTTCTTGAGGGGAATGCTGTAAGTCTGCGAGATGAATTAACAGAACACAAAGCAGTTTCTCAGAAATCTTCTTTCCAGTTTTTAACTGAAGATATTTGCTTTTTCACCACAGCCATATAACGGCGTCCAAATATCACTTTGCAAACTGCACAAGAACAGAATTAGCGAAAGGCTTCTTGAGGGGAAAGCTGTAACTCTTTGAGTTGAATTGACAGAACACAAAGCAGTTTCTCAGAAAGCTTATTTTCAGTTTCTATCTTAGGATAATTCCTTTTTCAAAATAGACTTCTATTGGCTTCCAAATATGACTTTGCAAATTCCACAAGAACAGTCTTAGCGAAAGGCTTATGGAGGTGAAGCTGTAACTCTGTGAGATGAATTAACAGAACAAATAGCAGTTTCTCAGAAATCTTCTTTCCAGTATTTAACGGAAGAAATTTCCTTTTTCACCATAGCCCTCTATGGACTTCCAAATATCACTTTGCAAATCCCACAAGAACAGTCCTAGCGAATGTCTTCTTGAGGGGAAAGCTGTAACTCGGTGAGGTGCATTAAGAGAACACATGGCGGTTTCTCAGAAAGCTTATTTCCAGTTTTTAAGAGAAGATAGTTCCTTTTTCACCATAGCCCTCAATGGTCTTCCCAATATCACCTTGCAAATTCCACAAGAACAGTCTTAGCGAAAGGCTTCTGGAAGGGAAAGCTCTAATTCGGTGAGATGTATTAACAGAAAACACGCCAGTTTCTCAAGAAGCTGCTTTCTCCTTTTTAACGGGAGATATTTCCTTTTTCACCATAGCCCTCTATGGGTTACCAAATATGAATTTGCAAATTGCACAAGAAGAGTCTTAGTGAACGGCTCCTTGAGGGGAAAGCTCAAACTCTGTGAGATGAACTAACAGAACACAAAGCAGTTTCTCAGAAAGCTTCTTTTTGGTTTTTAACGGAAGATATTCCCTTTTTCACCATAGCCCTCTATAGGCTTCGAAATTTCTCTTTGCAAATTCCACAAGAACAGTCTTAGTGAAAGGCTTCTGCAGGGACAAGCTGTAACTCTGTGAGATGAATTAACAGTACACAAAGCAGTTTCTCAGAAAGCTTCTGTTCAGTTTTTATATTAGGATATTTCCTTTTTCACCATCGCCTTCTAAGGGCTCCAAATATCACATTGCAAATTCCACAAGAACTGTCTTAGCGAAAGGCTTATTGAAGGGAAAGCTGTAACTCTGTGAGTTGAATTAAGAGAACACAAAGTAGTTTCTCAGAAAGATTCTTTCCAGTTTTAAACTGAAGTTATTTCCTTTTTCACCAAAGCCCTCTACGGGCTTCCAATATCATTTTGCAAATTTCACAAGAACAGTCTTAGTGAACGGTTTCTTGAGGGTAAAGCTGTAACTCTGTGAGATGAACTAACAGAACACAAGGCAGTTTCTCAGAAAGCTTCTTTTCGATTTTTATCTTAGGATATTTCCATTTTCACCATAGCCATCTATGGGCTTCCAAATATCACTTTGCAAATTCCACAAAAACAGCCTTAGCGACAGGCATCTTGAGGGGAAAGCTGTAACTCTGTGAGTTGATTTAACAGAAAACAAAGCAGTTGCTCAGAAAGCTTCTTTTCAGTTTTTATCTTAGGGTATTTCCTTTTTCACCATAGCCCTCTAAGGGCTTCGAAATATCACTTTGCAAATTCCACAAGAATAGTCTTAGCCAAAGACTTCTGGAGGGGACAGCTGTAACTCTGTGAGATGAATTAACAGAACTCAAAGCAGTTTCTCAGAAATCTTCTTTCCAGTTTTTAACGGAAGATATTTCCTTTTTCACCGTAGCCCTCTCTGGGCTTCCAAATATCACTTTGCAAATTCTACAAGAACAGTCTTAGTGAACGGCTTCTTGAGGGGAAAGCTGTAAATCAGTGAGATGAATTTACAGAACACAAAGCAGTTTCTCAGAAATCTTCTTTCCAGTTTTTATCTTAGGATATTTCCTTTTTCACCATAGCCCTCTATGGGCTTCCAAATATCACTATGCAAATCCCACCGGAACAGTCTTAGCGAAAGGCTTCTTGTGGAGAAAGCTGTAACGCGGTGAGATATATTAACAAAACACGCGGCAGTTTCTCAGAGTGCTTCTTTCTAGTTTTTAAGGGAAGATATTTCCTTTTTCACCATAGCCCACTATGGGCTTCCAAATATCACTTTGAAACTTTCACAAGAACAGTCTTACTGAATGGCTTCTTGAGGGGAAAGCGGTAACACTGTCAGATTAACTAAAAGAACACAAAGCAGTTTCTCAGGAAGCTTCTTCTCGGTTTTTATCTTAGGATATTTCCTTTTTCACCATAGCCATCTATGGGCTTCCAATTATCACTTTGCAAATTTCACAAGAACAGTCTTAGCGGAAGGTGTTTTCAGGGGAAAGCTCTAATTCTTTGAGATGAATTGACAGAACACACAGCAGTTTCTCAGAAAGCTTCTTTTCAGTTTTTAACTGAAGATATTTCCTTTTTCACGGTAGCCCTCTGTGGGCTTCCAAATATCACTTTGCAAATACCACAACAGCAGCCTTAGCGAAAGGCTTCTTGAGGGTAAAGCTGTAACTGTGTGAGTTGAATTAACAGAAAACAAAGCAGTTTCTCAGAAAGTTTCTTTTCAGTTTTTATCTTAGGATATTTACTTTTTCACCATAGCCCTCTAAGGGCTTCCAAATGTCACTTGTCAAATTCCACAAGAACAGTCTTAGTGAACGGCTCCTTGAGCAGAATGCTGTAACTCTGTGAGGTGAACTACCAGAACAGAAAGCAGTTTCTCAGAAAGGTTCTTTTCGGTTTTTATCTTAGCATATTTCCATTTTCACCATAGCCCTCTTTGGGATTCCAAATATCACTTTGCAAATTCCACAACAACAGCCTTAGCGAAAGGCTTTTTGAGGGGAAAGCTATAACCCTGTGAGATGAATTAACAGAACACAAAGCAGTTTCTCAGAAATCTTCTTTCCAGTTTTTAACGGAAGATATTTCCTTTTTCACCATAGCCCTCTAGGGTTTCCAAATATCACTTTACAAATTCCACAAAAACACTCTTAGCGAAAGTCTTCTTGAAGGGAGAACTGTAACTCTGTGAGATGAATTAACAGAACACTAAGCAGTTTCTCAGAAAGCTTCTTTCCAGTTTTTAACTGAAAGTATATCCTTTTTTACCATAGCCCTCTAAGGGCTTCCAAATATCTCTTTGCAAATTCCACAAGAACAGTCTTCGCGAAAGGCTTCTTTAGGGGAAAGCTGGAACACTGTGAGATGAATTAACAGAACACAAAGCAGCTTCTCAAAAAGCTTGTTTTCAGTTTTTATCTTAGGCTATTTCCTTTTTCACCATAGCCCTCTGTGGGCTTCTAAATATCACTCTGCAAATTCCACAAGAGCCGTCGTAGCGAAAGGCTTCTTGAGGGGAAAGCTGTAACTCTTGGAGATGAATTAACAGAACACAAAGCAGTTTCTCAGAAAGTTTCTTTTCAGTTTTTAACTGAAGATATTTCCTTTTTCACCATAGCCCCCTTTGGGCTACCAAATATCACTTTGCAAATTCCACAAGAACAGTCTTAGTGAATGGCTTCTTGAGGGGAAATCTGTAACTCTGTGAGATGAATTAACAAAACACAAAGCAGTTTCTCAGAAAGCCTCTTCTCCATTTTTAATCTTAGGACATTTCCTTTTTCACCATAGACCTCAAAGGGCTACGAAATATCACTTTGCAAATTCCTAAAGAACAGTCTTAGCGAAGGGCTTCTGGAGGGGAAATCTGTAACTCTGTGAGATGAACTCACAGAACACAAAGTAGTTTCTCAGAAATCTTCTTTCCAGTTTTTAACGGAAGATATTTCCTTTTTCACCATAACCCCCTAAGGGCTTCCAAATATCACTTTGCAAATTCCGCAAGAACAGTCTTAGCGAAAGGTTTCCTGAGAGGAAAGTTGTAACTCTCTGAGATGAATTAACAGCACACATAGCAGCTTCTCAGAAAGCTTCTTTCCAGTTTTTAACTTAAGATATTTCCTTTTTCACCGTAGCCCTCTAAGGGCTTCTAAATATCACTTTGAAAATTCCACAATAACAGCCTTATCGAAAGGCTTCTTGAGGGGAAAGCTGTACCTCTGTGAGATGAATTAGCAGAACACAAAGCAGTTTCTCAGAAAGTTTCTTTCCAGTTTTTAACTGAAGATATTTCCTTTTTCACCATAGTTCTGTATGGGCTTCCAAATATCACTTTGCAAATTCCACAAGAACAGTCTTAGCGAAAGGTTTCTGGAGGGGAAGCTGTAACCCTGTGAGATGAATTAACAGAACACAAAGCAGTTTCTGAGAAAGCTTCTTTTCAGTTTTTATCTTTGAATATTTCCTTTTTCACCATAGCCCTCTATGGGCTTCCAAAGATCACTTTGCAAATTCCACAAGAAAAGTCTTAGTGATCGGCTTCTTGAGGGGAAAGCTGTAACTCTGTGAGAAGTATTAGCAGAACACAAAGCAGTTTCTCAGAAATCTTCTTTCCAGTTTTTAACGGAAGATATTTCCTTTTTCACCATAGCCCTTTATGGGCTTCCAAATATCACATTGCAAATTCCACAAGAACAGTCTTAGCGAAAGACTTCTTGAGGGGAATGCTGTAAGTCTGCGAGATGAATTAACAGAACACAAAGCAGTTTCTCAGAAATCTTCTTTCCAGTTTTTAACTGAAGATATTTGCTTTTTCACCACAGCCATATAACGGCGTCCAAATATCACTTTGCAAACTGCACAAGAACAGAATTAGCGAAAGGCTTCTTGAGGGGAAAGCTGTAACTCTTTGAGTTGAATTGACAGAACACAAAGCAGTTTCTCAGAAAGCTTATTTTCAGTTTCTATCTTAGGATAATTCCTTTTTCAAAATAGACTTCTATTGGCTTCCAAATATGACTTTGCAAATTCCACAAGAACAGTCTTAGCGAAAGGCTTATGGAGGTGAAGCTGTAACTCTGTGAGATGAATTAACAGAACAAATAGCAGTTTCTCAGAAATCTTCTTTCCAGTATTTAACGGAAGAAATTTCCTTTTTCACCATAGCCCTCTATGGACTTCCAAATATCACTTTGCAAATCCCACAAGAACAGTCCTAGCGAATGTCTTCTTGAGGGGAAAGCTGTAACTCGGTGAGGTGCATTAAGAGAACACATGGCGGTTTCTCAGAAAGCTTATTTCCAGTTTTTAAGAGAAGATAGTTCCTTTTTCACCATAGCCCTCAATGGTCTTCCCAATATCACCTTGCAAATTCCACAAGAACAGTCTTAGCGAAAGGCTTCTGGAAGGGAAAGCTCTAATTCGGTGAGATGTATTAACAGAAAACACGCCAGTTTCTCAAGAAGCTGCTTTCTCCTTTTTAACGGGAGATATTTCCTTTTTCACCATAGCCCTCTATGGGTTACCAAATATGAATTTGCAAATTGCACAAGAAGAGTCTTAGTGAACGGCTCCTTGAGGGGAAAGCTCAAACTCTGTGAGATGAACTAACAGAACACAAAGCAGTTTCTCAGAAAGCTTCTTTTTGGTTTTTAACGGAAGATATTCCCTTTTTCACCATAGCCCTCTATAGGCTTCGAAATTTCTCTTTGCAAATTCCACAAGAACAGTCTTAGTGAAAGGCTTCTGCAGGGACAAGCTGTAACTCTGTGAGATGAATTAACAGTACACAAAGCAGTTTCTCAGAAAGCTTCTGTTCAGTTTTTATATTAGGATATTTCCTTTTTCACCATCGCCTTCTAAGGGCTCCAAATATCACATTGCAAATTCCACAAGAACTGTCTTAGCGAAAGGCTTATTGAAGGGAAAGCTGTAACTCTGTGAGTTGAATTAAGAGAACACAAAGTAGTTTCTCAGAAAGATTCTTTCCAGTTTTAAACTGAAGTTATTTCCTTTTTCACCAAAGCCCTCTACGGGCTTCCAATATCATTTTGCAAATTTCACAAGAACAGTCTTAGTGAACGGTTTCTTGAGGGTAAAGCTGTAACTCTGTGAGATGAACTAACAGAACACAAGGCAGTTTCTCAGAAAGCTTCTTTTCGATTTTTATCTTAGGATATTTCCATTTTCACCATAGCCATCTATGGGCTTCCAAATATCACTTTGCAAATTCCACAAAAACAGCCTTAGCGACAGGCATCTTGAGGGGAAAGCTGTAACTCTGTGAGTTGATTTAACAGAAAACAAAGCAGTTGCTCAGAAAGCTTCTTTTCAGTTTTTATCTTAGGGTATTTCCTTTTTCACCATAGCCCTCTAAGGGCTTCGAAATATCACTTTGCAAATTCCACAAGAATAGTCTTAGCCAAAGACTTCTGGAGGGGACAGCTGTAACTCTGTGAGATGAATTAACAGAACTCAAAGCAGTTTCTCAGAAATCTTCTTTCCAGTTTTTAACGGAAGATATTTCCTTTTTCACCGTAGCCCTCTCTGGGCTTCCAAATATCACTTTGCAAATTCTACAAGAACAGTCTTAGTGAACGGCTTCTTGAGGGGAAAGCTGTAAATCAGTGAGATGAATTTACAGAACACAAAGCAGTTTCTCAGAAATCTTCTTTCCAGTTTTTATCTTAGGATATTTCCTTTTTCACCATAGCCCTCTATGGGCTTCCAAATATCACTATGCAAATCCCACCGGAACAGTCTTAGCGAAAGGCTTCTTGTGGAGAAAGCTGTAACGCGGTGAGATATATTAACAAAACACGCGGCAGTTTCTCAGAGTGCTTCTTTCTAGTTTTTAAGGGAAGATATTTCCTTTTTCACCATAGCCCACTATGGGCTTCCAAATATCACTTTGAAACTTTCACAAGAACAGTCTTACTGAATGGCTTCTTGAGGGGAAAGCGGTAACACTGTCAGATTAACTAAAAGAACACAAAGCAGTTTCTCAGGAAGCTTCTTCTCGGTTTTTATCTTAGGATATTTCCTTTTTCACCATAGCCATCTATGGGCTTCCAATTATCACTTTGCAAATTTCACAAGAACAGTCTTAGCAGAAGGTGTTTTCAGGTGAAAGCTCTAATTCTTTGAGATGAATTGACAGAACACACAGCAGTTTCTCAGAAAGCTTCTTTTCAGTTTTTAACTGAAGATATTTCCTTTTTCACGGTAGCCCTCTATGGGCTTCCAAATATCACTTTGCAAATACCACAACAGCAGCCTTAGCGAAAGGCTTCTTGAGGGTAAAGCTGTAACTGTGTGAGTTGAATTAACAGAAAACAAAGCAGTTTCTCAGAAAGTTTCTTTTCAGTTTTTATCTTAGGATATTTACTTTTTCACCATAGCCCTCTAAGGGCTTCCAAATGTCACTTGTCAAATTCCACAAGAACAGTCTTAGTGAACGGCTCCTTGAGCAGAATGCTGTAACTCTGTGAGGTGAACTACCAGAACAGAAAGCAGTTTCTCAGAAAGGTTCTTTTCGGTTTTTATCTTAGCATATTTCCATTTTCACCATAGCCCTCTTTGGGATTCCAAATATCACTTTGCAAATTCCACAACAACAGCCTTAGCGAAAGGCTTTTTGAGGGGAAAGCTATAACCCTGTGAGATGAATTAACAGAACACAAAGCAGTTTCTCAGAAATCTTCTTTCCAGTTTTTAACGGAAGATATTTCCTTTTTCACCATAGCCCTCTAGGGTTTCCAAATATCACTTTACAAATTCCACAAAAACACTCTTAGCGAAAGTCTTCTTGAAGGGAGAACTGTAACTGTGTGAGATGAATTAACAGAACACTAAGCAGTTTCTCAGAAAGCTTCTTTCCAGTTTTTAACTGAAGGTATATCCTTTTTTACCATAGCCCTCTAAGGGCTTCCAAATATCTCTTTGCAAATTCCACAAGAACAGTCTTCGCGAAAGGCTTCTTTAGGGGAAAGCTGGAACACTGTGAGATGAATTAACAGAACACAAAGCAGCTTCTCAAAAAGCTTGTTTTCAGTTTTTATCTTAGGCTATTTCCTTTTTCACCATAGCCCACTATGGGCTTCCAAATATCACTTTGAAACTTTCACAAGAACAGTCTTACTGAATGGCTTCTTGAGGGGAAAGCGGTAACACTGTCAGATTAACTAAAAGAACACAAAGCAGTTTCTCAGGAAGCTTCTTCTCGGTTTTTATCTTAGGATATTTCCTTTTTCACCATAGCCATCTATGGGCTTCCAATTATCACTTTGCAAATTTCACAAGAACAGTCTTAGCGGAAGGTGTTTTCAGGGGAAAGCTCTAATTCTTTGAGATGAATTGACAGAACACACAGCAGTTTCTCAGAAAGCTTCTTTTCAGTTTTTAACTGAAGATATTTCCTTTTTCACGGTAGCCCTCTGTGGGCTTCCAAATATCACTTTGCAAATACCACAACAGCAGCCTTAGCGAAAGGCTTCTTGAGGGTAAAGCTGTAACTGTGTGAGTTGAATTAACAGAAAACAAAGCAGTTTCTCAGAAAGTTTCTTTTCAGTTTTTATCTTAGGATATTTACTTTTTCACCATAGCCCTCTAAGGGCTTCCAAATGTCACTTGTCAAATTCCACAAGAACAGTCTTAGTGAACGGCTCCTTGAGCAGAATGCTGTAACTCTGTGAGGTGAACTACCAGAACAGAAAGCAGTTTCTCAGAAAGGTTCTTTTCGGTTTTTATCTTAGCATATTTCCATTTTCACCATAGCCCTCTTTGGGATTCCAAATATCACTTTGCAAATTCCACAACAACAGCCTTAGCGAAAGGCTTTTTGAGGGGAAAGCTATAACCCTGTGAGATGAATTAACAGAACACAAAGCAGTTTCTCAGAAATCTTCTTTCCAGTTTTTAACGGAAGATATTTCCTTTTTCACCATAGCCCTCTAGGGTTTCCAAATATCACTTTACAAATTCCACAAAAACACTCTTAGCGAAAGTCTTCTTGAAGGGAGAACTGTAACTGTGTGAGATGAATTAACAGAACACTAAGCAGTTTCTCAGAAAGCTTCTTTCCAGTTTTTAACTGAAGGTATATCCTTTTTTACCATAGCCCTCTAAGGGCTTCCAAATATCTCTTTGCAAATTCCACAAGAACAGTCTTCGCGAAAGGCTTCTTTAGGGGAAAGCTGGAACACTGTGAGATGAATTAACAGAACACAAAGCAGCTTCTCAAAAAGCTTGTTTTCAGTTTTTATCTTAGGCTATTTCCTTTTTCACCATAGCCCACTATGGGCTTCCAAATATCACTTTGAAACTTTCACAAGAACAGTCTTACTGAATGGCTTCTTGAGGGGAAAGCGGTAACACTGTCAGATTAACTAAAAGAACACAAAGCAGTTTCTCAGGAAGCTTCTTCTCGGTTTTTATCTTAGGATATTTCCTTTTTCACCATAGC
Organism: Chlorocebus sabaeus; assembly: GCF_047675955.1. Classification (NCBI taxonomy): domain Eukaryota; kingdom Metazoa; phylum Chordata; class Mammalia; order Primates; family Cercopithecidae; genus Chlorocebus; species Chlorocebus sabaeus. Next base: position 1,390,185 of record NW_027327837.1, read on the forward strand.
CATCTATGGGCTTCCAATTATCACTTTGCAAATTTCACAAGAACAGTCTTAGCGGAAGGTGTTTTCAGGGGAAAGCTCTAATTCTTTGAGATGAATTGACAGAACACACAGCAGTTTCTCAGAAAGCTTCTTTTCAGTTTTTAACTGAAGATATTTCCTTT